>NC_061122.1:35727420-35818819 GCF_002878395.1 Capsicum annuum
TTTTTTTTTAACTCTAATTCTACTAATTCTAACTCTAACATATATTTCTCTTCCGTACTTTTTAAATTGCTGGGCTTTGATACCATTTGTAGGGGGGTGCGCGGCCAAAAACACAAAAAGACCACTTGTTCATACCCCCACAAGTTAACACATACCGAGATAGCCTAAACCAAGACAAAAAAGTTTACAACTACATCGCCCAGAAATACATAGAAAATATATACAGAGTACAAACCTTTCTAAACCATAACCCCAGAGCTACAAACATCAAAGAACCAAAATACCAACTATATAACCCAAATATTACAAGGATATAATAAACACCACTTAGGATAACAAGATAGCTTCTTTAAAACGCCTCGATTACCTAGATCTTAGATTTCAACCAGAAAAGAAACATAGAGTATTAAAAGATAACTCCACTATAAGGTGTAATTTCAATCAGGGTGAACATATTTTACATTCAGAAGATAAACAATATAATACAATAATAGACTTTTTAATAAATTCAAGCGAAAAAATTCAGGAAAAAGATAATAGTATAATAAGAATTTTAGAAGAGATAGAAGTTACTCAGAATAAACATAAAAAGACACTAGATAAGATAGAACAAAATTTAGATTATTTAAAATCACAAGAAATAGAAATAGACAGAAAAATCCAGTATTTAAATCACAAATTTAATTTAGAAAAAATATCTACAAAATTAGAAATTGAAAAGCTAATAAAAACCATAATAGAAAGACCTAAAGAATTGGAAGTAAACACAACTCAATTAATATCTAAGCTTGTAGAACAAGTAGAAAATATAACTACAGAAATCAGAGATTTGCAAGAAATAACAAAAAGATTAGAAGAAATATCACTTTCATGAGAAGAGAAGATATAAATTATAGTAAAGCACTAGAAAAATCAAGAAGTTATCATAGCGAACCAGAAGGATTGTCTAAGCATATACCTTCAAGTATAACAGATAAAATTTTACTAAAACAAAATAATACCATAATAGAGTTATTATTAGACTTACACAAAAAGATAGACATTTTAATTAAAGGCAAAGAAACTCAAAAACCTTTTCAGGAAGAACCGGAATTACCTGAACTACATAAGAAAATAGACATCTTAATAAAAAATAAAGAAGCCCAAGAGCCACCAAAAAATAACTTTGAAATAGAAAAACTTATTAACCAATTAAAACGAATTGAATTAACTCCTAAACAAGAAAGGAAAAATATAATAAGAAAACCACTAAAATGGACTTTCTATCAAATAGGCGGAGAACCATCGAAAATAATGAAAGGCAAGGAGAAGAAAGACAAAGAATAAGTTTTTCGGAGAATAGAATAGGAAATAATAATATATTATCCAGAATATGCAGAAGACAACCTAATATGGAGCAGAACCAAGAACTTAACAAAATAATAGATATAGATAAAGATTTACAAATTTTCCAACAACATCAATTAAAATTATTAAATCCTAAAACATTATATAACGCAGGATATTTTTTTACAAACAATCAGCTATATAGACATTATAGGGAAGAACAAATATCAGCTATAGGAGAAGATTTTAAAATACTAGATTTAGTAAATGCTAATTCTTTAAGACATATAAAAAATAATAAAATGATATTGATGTATATGGGTTTAATTGTTATAGGAATAAAAGGTCTAACTAGAAAGAATCTAGGATCCAAAGTATTAATAACAATATATGATGATCGATGGTCAGACATTAAAAAATCAATAATAGGATTAACTGAAGTAGATATGACAAATAATGGAGGAATTTTCTATATAAGTCCAGATTTCCTAATGAACTTAAAAGAATTTGGAAAAAACATTAAAATAGGAATCCAAACTAAAGGGTACGAAGAAATGAATAGTGGAAATAATTTATTAATGTGCATAGGGTTTATTGGAAAATTAACTTTAATTAGCAATACTAAATTTAAACTAAAAGTAAATGATGTAGTTGAAATAATGGGAAATAAAGGCATAAATTTAATAAAATCAATAAAAATAGACCCAGAAATATATGCAGGTTTAGAATGGAATTTAAACAAATTTACTAAACCAAAAATTCTTACACCAGACTCTCATCTATTATATACTACAAGTAAAGGAGAAACTTCAGTCAGTTTTATAGATTATAATTACACAACTAAAAGAAATTTAGACGATGACGAAATAGAGAGTAATATAGAAACAGAAAGCGAGTTTATGAATATAGAAGTCCTACAAGAAGGATATGAAGTAGACATGGCCATAGAAAAAACAGAAAACTTAGCAGAAGAATATAAATATTAACTTTTAAATGTAAAGGATGTCAAAAGAATGAAATGAAAATAGAAGAATGTATAGAACATTTTAAAAGCTGTTTAGAGAGAAGTGATAATTTAGGATATAGAAATAACAAATTATTCCTTGAAAGAAAAGATGAAGACACAATTTCTGTATTAAGTTCCACAATAAGTTATAAAGAACTAGCAGAATTAGAACCAACTAGCTCTTCAAGTGCTAGCCCATTCCAACAGACAAACCCTAATCCCCAACCAATAGATTATAGTACAGGCAATGTGCCTAGAAGACCAGCAATTAGGATAAACCCAGATACAGAAATTAGAGGAGATAATATAAAACCAACAGGTAAAAGAATGCCAATAGAAGAACCAATTAAACTACAAGAAGGATGTAGTAAAGGTAAAATTCTGAATATAGCAGCATACGATCCCCAAATGTGGAATACAGTGATAGATTTATGAAAAGGAATAGTACCTGCAGATTACTTAAGACATTATGCAGAAACAGATATGGAAACAATGTATAAATATTTAGAAACCTTCTTAGGGGAATCTGCAAAAGCCACATGGGAAAGTTTTAAGATAAATTGCCCATATGATTTCCAGGTTTTATTAAGTATGGGACCAAACCCCTATAATTTCACAAACAAAATACATATGTTATTAACTGGAAAAGATCCAAATAGTGGATTATTAGCACTACAAAAGGAAGCATTAATCAAACTAGAACAATTAAGTATTTCACGTTGGGTATATATAAAGAAATTCCTACAAGACTATTTTTATTATTGCACCGTCAGCGGAAATACCTTTAATGAAGAATTAGGCAAAAAATTATTCAATAAATTACCTGGAGCCTTAGGAAGAGAAATAGAAGATAGATGGTATAAAAAAGATGGTGTAGTAGCCAACCCAAATCTAAAATGGACAATAGGACATAGAACACAACATATAATGGATATACTAACAGAAAAATGTACAAACATACAAATACAAAAACAATTAAAAAGAAATGAAATGAATTTCTGTAAATCTGTTATATACACAACCCTGGATTACGATCAGAAACAATATAGAAAATATAAGAAGAAACATAATCAAAAATCATATAGTCGTAAACAATACTTCTTAAGAAAATCAAAAGCTAAAAAACCATGGTTAAATAGAGATAGACATGTTAGGAAATATAGAAATGATAGAAATTATAAAAACAAATTAGAATGCTATACTTGTGGAAGCATCGACCATTTAGCTAATGTATGTCCTAAAAGAAATAATAATAGAACTAGAAATTCTCAACTAATAGAGGATTTCCAAGAAACTTTATTAAATGTCAACGAATACATGTCAGATACAGAAAGTATATACTCAATAATAAGTATTGATATAAATGATAAAGATAATCCAAAATCTGATTCTTCAGAATCAGAAGAAGATAACTTAGTTAATGAGCCAGGACAAGAGATAGAAGATTTAGACTTAAACAATCTAGTAATCAATAATTTAATGAATTTTACTCAAGAATGTATACATGAATTCCAAAGAAACAAAGGTTTAGAAAGTAATAGATGTCGTATATGTAATTGGTATCCAAGTAAAGACAATAGAGCTAAATGCAAAAAATGTTACTTAGAAGCATGTATAAATTGTATAGAAAACACTTTAAAAATAAAAGTAGAACCAGAAATAAATAACGGACAAAAATATACAAATAATCAAATCCTAAATCTAAGGGTGTCTACTTTAGAAACCCGAGTAAATGATTTAGAAAAAAGATTAACCATCCTAGAAAAAGGAAAAACCAAAATCGCCATAGAAGAAACAGATACACAAGAAGCGATACATTTAGAAAAATTAGAGGCAGAACTTATGAATCTAGAAGATAATGACACTAGTCTAATATGCAACGAAGATAAAGAATTCTCTACCATAAAAGTTTTAGTAAAAATTAAAATAAAAGATGTGGAGATAGAAAATCTAGCATTAGTAGATCCCCGATGTACTAGCTGTTTAATCAATAAAGATATAGTACCGAAATATTTACTAAAAGTACTTGAAAGACCTATAACAGCCACTAAAATGGATGGATCACAAAATATCTATAATTATTACATAGAAAAAGCACAAATAAGTTTTTTAAATACATGCAATAAATTCTATAACCCAGTTTACAATGTTAATAAAATATTAGCAAGAGATTTAAACATAGGATCAAATTTTGTTATCGGACTAAGATTTTGTATCCAAAATAAAGGAGGATGTCTCTTAACAAGAGATGGAATAATGCTCTTTAAAAACTTAACTTATACACCAGTACAAACAGTAACATTGCCAGCAGTATATAGAACACTAAACACACATAAAACGAGATTGCTTCCAGAACCATGTTGCGACGATTGCCAAAATAATCAATGCCAAAGAAGCAACCTGTTAAAAGAAAACAAAAATATAAAAGAAAACCTAGAAGAAGTTAGAAATTATACTCTGCTTAATGCAGAAGGACGAGAATGCTTAACAGATATAGAAAAAGACTATACTCTAATAAGTATAGAAACTCAGTTTTATAATTTTAGACAGGTAGCAAAGGGCAGAAAAATTTCAATATAAAAGACATTAAATTAATCCAAAAAATAAAAGAAAAAATTAAAAATATTCCATACCTAAAAATTCCATTAGAATCAGATTATTTAATCATTCAAACAGATGGAAATGATTTAGGATGGGGAGCTATCTTAAAAGCACGACCTAATAAATACAGTAATAAAAATGAAGAACAAATATATGGTTATCAGAGTGGGGCATATAAAGAAAAAGGAAACATGAGTGCTATAGACCTAGAAGTATTAGCTATAATATACGGGTTAAATAGTTTCAAATTATATATTCTAAATAAAGAAGAAAGTTTAGTTAGAACAGATTGTGAAGCTATAGTTAAATTTCATCAAAAAATAAATGACAAAACTAGTAGTAGAAGAAGATGGCTAAAATTAAACAGACACCATATCTATTTATAAGAATATAATATTTGAACATATAAAAGGTAAAGAAAACGAATTAACAGACCAGTTAAGTAGATTACAACTGGAAATAAATAAATAAGTTTAATCTCACTCATTTGTTTTCAGCATGAGACCAACAGGACAACCTCCTGCAGATAAAGGCAAGGGTGTAGCTTCGTCTTCAGATTCATATCAACAGACAATGTTAGGTAATTTAAATTTTAGACCACTAGAATCTTTAGAAACAATGGAAAGAATTCACTTCGGACCATTTAACTTAATTGCTTACCCTGAGAGCAATATATCATTTAGAGTAAGACCAAATTACATTTTAGATAGACCCCAAAGGTGTTTAGTAGATAATCTTTGGATATCTTATAATAGACAAAACCGAAATCATTTTATGGCATCCATGAGCTCTTTATGCCATTACATGGCAGAAAAAAGTAGGCCTAGGTTTAAATATTATGTAGTCATTCATGGAAAAACTAACGGAATTTTTCAAACATGGTTAGAAGTGTTAGATTCAATACAAAGTTTTAAAGCCTCTCTTTTTAAAGGTTTTAATGATTTTACCGAAGCCACCAATCATGCTAGAGGATATTTAGGACCAAACTATTATATATCTCCATCACTCAGACAGAACCCAGATCAAATACCTAAGTATAATTTGCAAAAAAAGACTGGAAAGATTATTTTCTGCAACCATTGTTTTTCAATGACGGAGAATTCCAAGAAGCTAAATGCTCAGAAAGAATCACTCCTCATGGAAAACACTAGATTAATAAAGCAGATACAATTATTAGAAGCAAGACTCAACCAGCAGACAAATGTAAGCAAGACAGATGCACAAACACAGACTCAGAGTTCTCCATCCCCTCAAAAAATGGATGAGAAGGGTATGCATTTATCACTAAATGCTCAGAAATCCACTGTATCGGATGTTGGTACAGCTAGTCCGGTTCAAACGGTGATCGGTAAAGACAAATCAAACCTGTTAATGGCTGTCACTTTGCCAAAAAGTGAAGATGAAGGATGTTCTTCATTAAAAAATAAGTTAACAAGATCAGCTAATAAGATTTTAAAGAAGACTTTAATATCTAAAAGAAAAAATGAAACAATAGAGACTATAATCAAACAGACTTTAGACAGATTCTTTAGCAACCAGACACAAGATAAACATATGAATGGACAGCCAGACAGACAACCCACTAATTTAGACAGAACTGTTCCAGAGATAAATAATACAGATAATAATTCTGCAAGATCAGACGAAGATGATAGTATTGCACACTTCCAGGATGCTCAAGATCCATACGAAGACGATGACTCAGGAATGAGCTTCGACTCAATTGCCCTGCACAACTTGGATACATAGTAAAGACAATATACAATTTGTATTATTAGATAGTGTAGTCAGGTGGGGATGCCCACTTTATGTCTTGTAATAATCAGGGTCAGAGTGCTTCCTTTATCACTACTTTCCAAAAGAAAGAAAAACTGTTCAAGCACGCGTCAAAATAAGTCTGGAAGAAAAATTAATAATGCATGTGACGATGGGGCCCAATGAGTACCCGGATTGCATTATTAAGATTCTTTCTTATCTCTTATCTTTAAGTGTCGGCTACATGTGTTTAGGTCACGTAGTAATCTTTAGAACCACTACTTTATCTAGTTTTTGCCTATAAAGGGCGTACATTTTGTAGAAGGAAGATAGAGTGAAATCAACCAACCTGAAAACATATTTGAAATGTGTAAACCCTTCCTCCCAAAAAACCTATCCGAGTTAGTCCTTCTTGTATAAACTTTGTATCAGTGTGTTTTAAATAAAAGCTCCAAGTTTTCTATTCGATCTTAAAGGGGTTCCCGAAAGGGAAACCTCTCTCCTAGTTACTTCATGTAATTTCTTATTTACATATTTTCCCCACAAAAAATATTTATACTTATGTTCTTATATCCATGTTTAAAGTTATTCTACATATTTTTGTAAATCATGTAAATTAAATTCTCTGTTAAATTCTTACCCTTAGTATGTGGTTAGCCTCTTAATTTCTTAATAACAACGATGGATTAACCTGTAAATTCCTAGGAATTCTGGCCTTGATAGTCCAACATGTCTGCAAAATAGACAAAGGACGAGTGTTAGCTGCTAGACAAAAATTTTTCGGGGTGTGGTTAAAGAAGTAAGATGTTAAGAACTTAGATTAAGAGGAAGAGATGAACAAGGTAAAATAAAATTAAAAAAAAAAAACTCTGGGGAAAATATAAACTATAAGAATGATAAACATAAAGAAACAGTGAGAAAGAGGGAGTACTGAGTAGGTTTTACAAAACTGATATACTAAAAAATCAATCATTATTCACTGAAATATATCCTTGTTTATTATCTTTGTTTATCTTTGTAATATTATTGAAATATACCACTGTTAAATATTATTGAAATATATCACTGTTTAATATACCACTGTAATATATCACTGTTAAATATTATTGAAATATATCACTGTTTTAGTATATATATATATATTAGTAATACTTTATTTAAACTTTTTATCCTTGAAATATCCTCTTACCTAAGATTACTATCATAAATTATTTCTAATAATGAACATGATATAATCAGTTAATATAAGATATATTGAACAGGACTACTATGTATATTTAATACTAGATATCTATGGCTCGTGTTAATACGGGCTCAGTATATATTTTTTTCCAATTTATGTGGCACGAATAGAATTCAGATAGTGAATCATTAAAATAATTTAAATTTTTAATTATTTTAATTTATAATACCTTTTCTTCTATTTTAATTTAAGTGACACTGATATAATTTCGATAGTCAACTAAATATTTTATATCTTATTATTTTTTTAAGTTATTAATTATGCAATTTATAACTTTTTTTACATAATTTTTCAATAAAATATGAATACTCTCTCTGTCCCAATTTATGTGGCACGGATATAATTTCAATAGTTCTTTATATAGATTCTTAATTATTGTGATTTACAATACTTTTTATCTCATTTTCAACTAATATATGTTATTTTATCTCTTTCTTTGTCCCATCCTAATTTATGTGGCACTAATATAACTTCAATAGTTTTTAAAATTTATGTTGACATATCATTTTGTATCTATTTTAAATTTTTTATAAAATATTATTAATTTTTAATGCTTAGATGATCATAATAACTAATTAAGGGTGATATAGTAAAATCACGATTGAAGCAGCGAACCAGACATGTCTTGACTTAGAACTGATATAGCAAAATTACTATAAAAATACTTGTGGAGAAAATTTAAGTGGGCTTCATATAAGACGTCAAGTTAATTTAAAACATCAAAAGTTAATTTATTATTTTATGTCTATTTTATCTTTTTTTATTAAATATTATTAATTTTTCAATACTTAAATGACTTATAATAATTAAGTAGGAGTGATATAGTAAAATTACGATTGAAGTAACTGAAGTAGACATGTCATAAATATCTATTTTACTTTTCTTTAATTAAATATTATTAATTTTTTAATACGTAAATAACTTATAATAATTTATTAGGGGTGATACTGTAAAATTACTATTGAAGCAGTTAAAGCAGATAGCACAAGCAGACATGTCGATCTCGTACCTGCTTCAACAGGTTAACTCCCTCTTATTATATATAGTAATTTTTGCTTACAAAATTTTTAGGGTTTAATTTATTTTATTTAAGGATTCATCTTGTTTAGTCTTTTTTTAGTAAACATGATTAGTACTATTATATATTAAAACATTACAGGGAGGTATCTAAAGGCATTATTACAAATATAGCCGTTAGTAGTACTAGTTACAACGGTGACTGTGTTGCAAAACGTTGAGTGATGTAAAAGCAGGGAAGTGGGACGGGGCCTATTGGTATTAAATCTGTCCCTATCTTGTTCCGAGAGATCTAGTACAAAAGGAGGGGTTTCAAACAAAAAAGTGATGTCACTTTCCATAGTTGAAGCACCAAAATTTGTCAAACTATCAGCTATCATGTTGAACTTCCTGTACATGTGGTAGAAGGCGGATCATGGAGTGACTTTAGGAAGGACCTATAGTCATCAATTATATGTGAGTAGACAGGAAGTGGATCAAATAATATGTTTCTGCCTCTACATAATCCATTACTATACAAAGAGAAATATATTTGTGACGGTGTTCCAGCTGAAGCCCTCGTAGTAGTGTTAGAAGCACGGGCATAATATATAGTAGACATTTCAGATGTTGAACCTGCAAATCCTAACAACCATTTACCGGAACTAGTTCTGAGGACCCCTCCCCCTCGATACCTGCCAACTCAGAAGTTGGTACTGCAGCATCAATGTGGAGGAAGATAGTGTCAGGCTAGGCAAGGGGTAGTGTTCGAAACATAGGGTGGTTGCTGGAAGTGGTTAATGATAGCTGATGGTGTAGTGTTCGATAGAATTCACAACTAAGAGTAAGGATCATATGAAGAAAGGATCAGAGTTTGCTTTTCTTGAAGGTGTTTTTGTTTCGAGTCAACAATAGATGCCAAAGCAAGAAGGCACAGAAAACTGATCGTGGTAAGGCTGGCGCATGTATAGGCTGATGGTACTAGTGACGTAATTGCCTGAGCCAGACAGAGGGCGGAACGGGAGTGGAACCTAGTAGAGAAGGTATGTGTTGTAGTAATTAAATTTTACGCCAAAGAGTAATGATGGAACAACGAAATAAAACATGGTCGATGGATTCTGGCTCGGCCTGATAGACATTGCAAAGTGGTGACTAGAGGAAATCGATGTGATGAAGGTAGTTATTAGTTGGAAATCATTGGTGAATGAGGAACCAAAGAAATGTGCATAGTTTGGAAGGAAGTTTTGGTTTCCAATTCCATGAATAGATATCCTTGGTTGTGGGATCTTTAGTAAGAGTTGTGTGACATGATTTGGCCGTGAATCTATATGTAAAAGTCAAGCCCCTGATAATCCGATCATTACCACTATCGCTATTGGAATAGGGTAAATATAATGTGTGTTAATCAGACACCTAATCTTAGGTGGAAAGTAAAAAAAAAAAAGAGGCGGAGTAGTATTGTTAAGGAAGGATTTGACAGTCTGTATTTTATCAGAAAGAGTAACAGTCCCTGAGATCAACATTTCGTGAACAACCTTTGGACCAAGCGAGGAATCTATCCAGAATTTAACATGGGATTTGGTATGGATTTGCCATACAATACCCTCCTGATAGATATTCCATCCTCGAAGGAGCAATTTTCAAATTGTGAAGGGGTGTCTTTATACAGGATCCTAATGAAGAAATGTATTGTGATAGCGAAACAGAAACCCAAAGAGAATTTGGATTTTGAAACAGTCACCATGAAGTGGCGGCAAGGAGTGAGTCATTTTTGGGTCGAAGTCTTTGGATTCCCAATCCTCCCTCATCTTTAATTTTGGTGATTTGATCCCAGACCAGTAGATGTAGCTTATTGTGTTGTAAAGTAGAGCCCCATAAAAAATTTCGTTCGCAACGCTCAAGTGTGTTAATGACCCTAACTGGCAAATTAATGAGTTGTATCACATGATTTGGCATCGAACCTAGCGTGGTTGGAATAAGGGTAAGTTGATTTGCTAGTGACAACTGATTAACTTTCCAACCCTCAAGGTGCATCCAAACTAAATCTAGGAGGAATTAAAAATTACTAACTTTGAGACGACCCTAAGCAATAGGAAAACCTAGATATTTATCAAAATGGGTGCCTTTCTGGATGTTGAAATGAGCAAAAGCAAGATCCTTATTAGTTGATGAGGCAGATTTCGAGAAAAAAATCTTTGATTAAAGAAGATTGATGGATTGGCTTGAACAGGACGTAAAAAGGTCAATGCGATCACGCATAACCTTACAACATCAAAGGAGTGACCTGTATGTGAGAATAATATTATCAACAAAGATGATGTGAGACAAGGGTAGGGAATGAGCTTTGAATCTGACTGGTTTCCATAAATTGCGGTTATCATCAAGATATATAATGTGAGAAAGGAGTTCCACATAAAAAATAAATAAATAAGGGGGACAATGGGTCTCTCTGTTTAATTTCTCGCATAGGGGTGAAGAACTGAGTTTTGGCGCCATTGAGAAGTATAGCAATCCTGCTGGTGGAAATGCAAGACATTATAAGACGTATGATCTTGAACATAAGGTGTGGTGAATAGATCCCTATTCAAGTTTATCAAAGGATTTTTCTAGATCAATTTTAAGGAGCATATTAGAGCATCTGGAATGAGATTTGTGGAAGTGGTGAAAAATTTATTGCACAATTATGATATTGTCTGATGCTCGATGATTAGGCAGAAAGACGGACTGACAATGATCGACTAACAAGTTTAAAAGTGGCTTGATCAGATTGACTATACATTTTATCAGTAATTTATAAATCATATTACACAAGCCAATAGGTCGAAAGTGAGTCGGCGAGGAAGGGCTTTGACTTTTGGAAATAAAACAAGATATGAGTCATTGATGCCTTGAGGGATATCACCAGTTTCAAAGCATGTGCGACAGAAATCAATTATTGATTTCTTGGTAGTGTTCCAGAAGCGTTGGAAAAACATGGGATGCAAACCATCAGGGAGCTTTAGTCGAGTAAAAAGATTGAAGGGCTATATTATCTTAAATTTGATCTGCGGGGCGTCTAGTCAGAGGTTGTCTATTCAGAGACAAAGTTATAAGCGGCTATGGGGTAGACAGTTATGTTCATGACCTGGCCTGTGGTATAGAGGTTCAGTAAGTAGGTTGAAATGATGTTCTCAATATGAGAGAAGTTAGATATCCAGTCACCATTTTGATCTTTTAGGCTAGTAATGTGATTACAACATCGTCTTTTGATTGTTGAAAGGTGAAAGAACCAAGTATTGGTGTCGCCTTCCTGTAACCAATGAAGTCGGAATTTTAACCTCTAAATTCTTCTTTGAGGTAGAGTACACGATTGTATTCTTCCATGAAATAGACTTTAAGGTTTTGCAGAAAAGAGCTAGTTGGGCAATGCATGGATGATTGGATTCTGGCAAGAGGGGCGAGTAAGTGTTTCTTTTGGCAAAAAATATGGCCAAAAGTTTCCTTATCCCAAGCTAGTAAAGCATTAGTTAATTCAGAGATAACATATGTGATCGATGAATTATCATTTCAAGTGTTATGTACAAGGAAAAATTTTAGTATGGACCTTATGTGCCATGTAATAGCTGTGAGAGGCATTTATATTTTTGACAAATAAATTTTTGGGTCCCACCTGTCAGGATAATTTTCTTCTCTTTCCCTCTTCTTCACATTCTTTTATCTTTTCAATGTGATTAACTTCTCTTATGGTTTATTAACAAAAAAAAAAAGACTTCTCTTATGTTTTGATAATTTTTGTTTTTGTGCTCTTTTGGTTTGGAGTTATTTTTTATTTGGCATTTTTTTTACTCCTTTCTTTACATTTTGTTTTCAATTCTTTTCATGATACTAAGTAGATCGAAAATCTTTTTTTCCTCGTATTAGATATTTGTAGTCAAATCAAATTTTAAAAGTGTATTATCTATTTTAATTTATTTTTGTTATTATATTTTAAATTTATTTTTAAAAATGTCTTTTTCATTTTAAAAAAAATATTCTCAACTTTCCACAAGACATGTTTTCACAAAAATTAAAGAATTTTTTAAAAATATTTCAATTTAAGATCAATTAAAAGATATTTTAATTTTTGTTTTGGTATTTATTAATGATGTGACAGCTCTAAAATTTTAAGAAAAAATATTTAAGAAATTAAAATTTATACTTAAATTTATTTATTATTCAACCTATCTAAATTCGATCCAATTCTTGGCCCTACCCGCTTTAAATAATTTTGTTATACAAGAGATGTCCTTAACGTAAGAATTAAAAGAAAATTATGGAAACGAAAGACAAAAGAAATTGCAGAAAATTTTCTTCTCTTTTTTCTTGAATGATCGATATTTTGTACAATCTTCATGTATATATACAAGTAAGAAAAACATACTCCTTAAAAAGGTACAAATAACTATGGGAATACACTTCCAAATAAGGTAAGAAAACTAAGGGGATACACTTCTAATTAAGATAAGAGATTCTACTTAACAAGGATATACAAAATATTTACCTAAGATGTACAAAAGAAATAAAATATTATGTGCCATGATCTACTGAATTTTAGGACGAAATCAACTTATTAACACAGGCCCAAAGCATTTAATCCATCATTGAATAATGTTGATACTGCAGCAGACGAATGATAAAACAGGTGAACCAATCCGATCCAATGAACAAAATACAGTATCTTAACACGTAATAATAAAAACACATAAGATGATTTTTTATTTCTAAATATTAGAGATCCCTTTAATAATATTGAATCATAATAAATAATATCATATAAACTCACAAAAATAGATTTATCACTTACAAAATTAAATTTTAAATTTTCAGTATCCAAATTTTCCTACACCAATTGAAAAGAGGATAAAAATTAAAAATTATTGTCATGATGAGTGACCAAAGAACTTAATTTGCTTACAAATATGTGAAAATAAGAAATAGGAGAAAACAAAAAAAAGCAAAAAGAAAACTTCAGTTTACTTAATGTCGTAACATGAGAAAAAAATAATTTAAAATAAAGGATAAAGAAAGAAAAATAGAGAAAATAGTAAATACAAATTAACCCCCAAAAAAGGAAAAAGCAAAAAATTTTTGTCAAAAAAAAAAAGTTAATCACTTTGGTCAAGCACATGTAGATGGGAATTGCTTTGTTTGGTGGGACCCAGGAAGTATATGTGTCAAAAATATAAATGCCTCCCACAATAATTACATGGCACATGAGGCCCATCGTAAAATTTTTCATGTACAAGCTCAGCGAAATCTGAGTGGGTTAACCAGATCATTTCAATTCAAAAATGGCATTATGAGTGGGTTAGGGTGTGCATCGGTCGGTTTGGTTTGATTTTATGTATTATTGGTTCGCTTTATATATTTTTGATTTTTAAATATGTAAAACCAATAACCAACCAATAAAATATTTTCTTATCGATTTTGGTTTATCGGTTTTTGATCCTTAACAGTTCGATTTTCGGTTTAACCAATAAAAAAATACTTATAAAATAGAAATAGTAACAACTAATATAAAAAAATGAAATCTTTGTTACCGCCAAAATTCTACGCAATGTATTTTAGTTTACAAGAATTTTCAAAGTTGAACTGAATGTTACAAACAACAACAACAACAACAAACCCAGTGTATTCCCACTTAGTGGGGTCTGGGGGGGGTAAGATGTACGCAGTCCATACCTCTACCTCTGATGAAGTAGAAAGGCTGTTTCCGAAAGACCCCCGGCTCAAGTCACGAGATATCACACAAACACATAGTACAGCACAGAAGCAGATGACATAACATAGATACGGCACCCATAAGGAATATAAAACAGAGTAAAGCAAGAATGCAGGAATATAAAGCAGAGGAAAGCACACAGATTCGTAATAAACATGAAACACGGAACACGAAACACTGAATACGGAATCATAACAGGAATACACCCCCACCAATTAATTCCCTACACTAGCGACCCGAACTGGCCCTAATCCTCCGCCGTAATTCGCATCTTCCAGACCTTCCTATCTAGGGTCATGTCCTCGGTGAGCTGTAACTGTTTCATGTCCCGCCTAATCACCTCACCCCAGTACTTCTTCGGTCTACCACTTCCCCGTCTAAAACCATCCAACGCTAGCCTCTCACACCTACGGACCGGGGCATCCATGCCCCTCCTCTTCACGTGTCCGAACCATCTCAATCGTGCTTCCCGCATCTTACACTCCACTGAAGTCACACCAACCTTCTCCCGGATAGTCTCATTCCGAACTCTATCCCCTCGGGTCAGTCCACACATCCAGCGCAACATCCGCATTTCTGCCACCTTCATTTTTTGGATGTGGGAGTTCTTAACTGGCCAACACTCCGCTCCATACAGCAAGGCCGGACGGACTACCACCCTATAGAATTTGCCTTTAAGCTTGGGCGGCACCTTCTTATCACACAGCACCCCCGATGCGAGTTTCCACTTCATCCATCCCGCCCCAATACGGTGCGAGACATCCTCGTCAATCTCACCGTTACTCTGGATCACGGACCCGAGATACTTGAACTTATCCCTCTTCCCTACCTCCTGTGCTTCTAGCGTCACTCCTACCTCATTCTCCCGCCTCACGTCATTAAACTTACATTCCACATTGAACTGAATGTTAGTTAGAAAAAAATTAAATCCTAATTGTTGGAAGCTATAAATGCTTCAAACTTTTCAATACGATAATAACCAAGCTTTATATTGTGTTTTTGTTGCCTTGAATAGGTTAATACTTTGTGAATTATTAAACTGTAAATAAGTAGTGCATATAATATATATATACATACACATATTTATATCTATATCTATATCTCTCTCTTTCTCTCTCTATAGTTATATATTTATATATATAATATAAATAGGGATAAAACAATAACTTAATGTATCCTTATTAAGTTATCGGTTTAAACCGATAACCCAATAAGCTAAAATCGAAATCGAACCGTTTACCCAATAATTTTTTTTTATAAAAAAATAATAAAAAATTGTTAACCCAATAACCCAATAATATTTTTATCGATTTAGTTTATCGATCGGTTCGAATTTTTGCATCATGGGGTTTTGTCAAGAGAGAAAAGAAGTGGACAATTGTCGGAGAAGGTGACTGGAAGGTGTTGTACAATTGCATTAGGGAATAAATTTAGCCGTCATTCGAGGATTAACGAACGATCTTTATGTTTATTGGTCCATGTAAAACGACTCTCACGGAATCTAAGTCAAGGAGGTTGCACGTGTTGAAATAGTCAAGCATGCGGGTAACACGTGCATTATTATGAGGTCGTCCTCTAAATTTTCCAGAGAAATGGGTGATATCATTACAATGTCCACCGACTAACCATGGGCCCACCCATGAGTCAGAATTTTTTTACAAGATTATCTTAAAGTATTTGACACAAAGTAGTAGAATTTTTTGCATAAATAGCAAAAAACACAAAGAATGGAGTATAAGGGGATACCTGAACAACGTAGTTCACCTCCTGATTAGTGACAATAATTTCAGTGATAGTGATCGTGGTTTCATTCCAGAGGATTACTTTTCCTCCAGAGTTACCTTCGGCTGGAGACTCGATGAATACAGTAAACCCAAAGTTGGAACAAAGAGTGCTATGGTCTGAGATATGGGTTTAGAGAAGGACAACATAATAGGCCTATAGTAATTGAGCATGTTTTGAAAATTACGTCTAAAATTCAATGACTGAGCACACCCCGACAGTTCTAAATAACAAAGTTCACTAATTTGCTGGAGTGAATGGGAGACTCAGTCATTTTTGAGTTCCTTGGCTTGGGCGCCTGATGTAGTATCGCAGTAACTAAGACCACAAACTTGCCTACTTGTGGGTTGGACGTAGGGTGTAGGTCTATGCAACATTCTCTCATGCTAGGTGGGGCATTGAGTAGAAGCTTTTTTTTAGCTTCTCTTTGAGAACGGAGATATGACATTCGTGCACCCATAGTGGGATTGTCCTGACCTCTCTCATTTGTGACATTACAACCGAGATTTCTTACAGAGTATGGAGTCTTGATCCTGTGGTGAGAGAGAGACTGCAAAGTTTGAGTTTGATTTTATGCTCGAATTAGTTATTAGAGGAAAAGGTGTGATCAAAGAGGAAGAGAAAGTTGGGGAAGGGGATTAAAGATTCCAATTTGGATGTATACATGGGATTGGGGATAAGTACGGTGGATAAAATGAAAGTCCCATAAGAGAGTTGGAAGTGGGTAGTGGTAGGGGTGCATTTGAGTCTGTCCAGTGGGGGCGGGGGGGGGGGGGTATGTGATGGGTATCAAAAGTGGCCTCTGTTATACATATAGTGGAGCTAACGCCATATGATATTGATCATAGAGGTCCATAGCCGCACGAACTATTTTTGCCACGATATGAGCAACGTCCATTTGGTTCTGGTTGCGAACCACTACTTTCTGATCATATTGAACATGAGAGAGTGGTTTTGAAGACTCATCTCAAGCCACGATTGAGGAATTATGTTGTTCGTAAGGGATTGAGTTGTGCACACTACTCGTGCATCGATAGTCTGTAGAGGGGAGAGAGTAGTGCTCATCAACATTAGGTGACAAAAAAAGAGCGGGTGTGCTGGAGGGTTCATCGGGTTAGGAAGAGTGCAAGAAGGAAGATTCGATATTACGTATTATTCTTCCATGATTATTTGTAGTAATATTAGTATGGTTGGTTTTGTAATACTTCCCCCGTCTCAAATTATGTGTCATTATTTTTTTTTTAGTCCGTCTCAAAATAAGTGTCGCATTTCTTTATTAGACAACTTTTTAAAGACACAATTACCCTTTTACCCTTATTGGTCCCACCCAATTAAAAAAAAGATATTGACACATTTTTTGATAAAGGATAATTTGGTAAACTTTACCAAGTCTTCTCTTTTTTCTTAAACTCCGTGCCTGATCAAGTAGCGACACACAAAATGGGACGGAGGGAGTAATATTTGATGGAGAGTAAAGGGTGGTAGTTATAGGTACGGACAATGACGTAGGAGATATCATAGGAAGAGGCTTGTTATTGGTAGGAGAAAGTGGTGCAATAATGAGAGAATTATCACGTGCGTTGAGTAATTGCTTATGGACAAAGGTAGAATCAGTAGTCGAGTGGACAACTAGTCTTATGATCTCTAGTAGGGTGAATTGATGTATTGTATGTTGTAGAAGTGGATATTTGGGATTTTAAATGTAAGGTAGTCGTAGGATGTGTGTTAGCCAAAATGGCTTTATCGAATACAGAAATGATACTTGTATTCTTATTCTAACATTTAGAGGAAATAGTTGTTGGATTAAGAGAAGTGGGGCTATGAGTTGGGTTCGTACTTGGAATTTGGGTTTGTGGATGGGTGAAAATATAATTTTGGGTCGGATGCGGGTCGGGGCCTAGATTGGGTGAGTATAGGTCCATATTATGGACTTGTGATTGCAGAGCTTTAGACTTCTTATATTAGGCGGTGGGAGGGGTAGGGGTGTGGAAAAACTTACCTGACGGCCCACTTGTGAGAACTAGCCCCACGCTATGCAGTATCAATTCAGGTGAATGGGGTATGTTTTTGTGGTATTTGTGGGCTGTTGATTTCTTATCGAAGGTCGTCGGACAAATTTAACAGTGTGCCACTCGAATTCATGCGTGGGAGTTGGGTGTGGGGGATGGGTTATCGCAATAGATCAATGGGGGAAGACGATATTAGGGTAGTCATAGTCGGTGTTGGTAGCAAAATTCCGATAGCGACAGCTGAGGGTGGCATCATATGAGGGCAGTGTTGTTTCTTGTGTTTGATGCGGCCACGAGAAAGACAAAGTAGTGGAAACCCTTCATAAAGGATTATTTAACGATGAGTTTTGACGTAGATATGTGATGATAGGGGTTGTTCCAATGGGACTTCGACGTAAATTTGAGCATAACAATCTTCGTTGTCGTGGATATACAGTCATCAACAGTGAGGAGTTTACCAATTTTTCATCCTACTCGTTGAATAATTTCAGAGTCGTAAAATTTTATTGGAAGCTCCGGTAGGCGTAGCCAAATGGCTGTGTACGTAAGTGTTGTGATGTACAAAATATGAGTTTTCACTGTCGAATGGAGAGAAAATGATTAAATATAAACCAAGGCCCAATGTGGAGCGCGAGGTTCATAGTAATTTTATTACGGAATTTAATTAGTGAAAAGTTATTGTCTAAGTCAATTAATGTGAGTGGTTCGATGGGCTTTCAAAGGTTCTGCAACTTGTGGATTAGTGTTTGATGATTGACCTTGTAGCCAAGAACCTTGATAGTGACGAATTGTGTCCATTGTGGATAGATTTGTGTTTTATCAGAGGCAAATATGGAAATGAATTTATCAATGGAGTGATTAACAAATGGCGTTTCATCGTTCATGTCAAAATGTTAGTCAAAGCTTTGTGTTGTAGTAGATGTGCATGAATTACGTAGTAAGGTATGTGCGTAAGAAGGTTTGTAGGTTGAAGGGGAAGGGGTGAAATTGTTAGAGGGTTGCCGGTGGAGGTATCATGTGAGTTCTGCATATTATTGGAGAGCAATAACAGATACTTTTTACATATACAGATAGTTGTATGTTCTCGTCTGGTGTAGTCGATTTAACTAAATGAATAAATGCATCCTATTCGATTTATAGTCTATTTGGTCAAATTTCTAAAATCAACTTATTTTGAAAAATGATTTTTTTCAAACGGATTTTTTTGTGACAAATAATTTGTGTTTGACTAAATAAATTAAAAACCACTTTTGACCAGAAATTATTGTTTGACCAAACATTTAAACTGTTTGTAAGTATGTGTTTCCTCAAAAAAGTTTTTTCTTAAAAAAGTGCTTTTAGAGAAAAGATATTTTTTTAGCTTATGAAAAACTATTTTTTTTTCCTCTATGGAAGTACTTATTTTCTTCTCTTAATTATGTCAAGCTTTTAATTATGTTATTGTAATTTATTATTGTTTAGATTAACAAACATGCTATTGAATGAGACCTTCACTATAATATGACCTAAGCTATAAATGGTGTTTTGACTCTGCTATGAGTAAGCCATAGATTATGTCATGCTTTAGCTATTGCTCATACTATGGATAAAGTATATTTAAGCAAATGAATATGGTACTAAGGGGCCATTGTTCATGATATCGCTTACGGTTATGCCCATGTCTAAATGACGAGATTACGAATTATGTAACAATGAGTCCTTGATTATACTCATAAGTAAGTCATGTCTACATCATTGATTAAGCCATTGATTAGTCTAGTGTTCGGATCGTTAACTATGCTACTGCCCAAGTTATGATCATGCTTAATAATTATGCTAATAAATCATATTGAAAATCTCTCTTATTGTCAATATTGAAAACGATGATGGTAATGGTGTTAGAAAGGCACACTTATTGACTATATGTATATATATTCTATAGATTATGCTCGAACTCATGATACTTCCTTATATGATTACTTATGTTAATGCTTTTTCCAATTGTTTTGCATGTCTATACACCCCTCTCTCCGGTATGGGACAGAGGAAGGCGTTTGTATTAAAAATATAAGTTATTTGGAAAGCCATAGAAAAATTGAAATTATATGTTATTAGACAATTTGCAGTGACATGCAATATGGAATAGCATGTCTATAGTACTAAAACAAATAAACCGAAACATAAATATACAATCCAAGAGAAAAACATAATACTCTTGTATAAAATTCCGACGAGTAAATATAATTCAGAAGAACGAAAAACATATAAGTCTATAATCTCATTCAATAATAAAATACTACTTTAATTCAAACACTATAATAAAAATTATAAAAATTCAATAATGCGCAAAATAAAGAAAAAATATGCGTAATTATATTGAGTCATAAGAAGTAAAGTTGGAAAATGAGAAGAAAAGAGATGAAAGATAAATAATGTAAAATGAAAAAAAGTAAAAGTAAAAAAGAAATTAAAATAATAGAAATAAAAAAAAATTTAAAAGAAAAAGATATTAAATTTTATTTAAAAAAAGAAATAAAATGTAACTTTGTAATTACATCACGTATTGCACCTAATTCTCTATTCCTAATTGAGAATTGGACTATGTAATTACATCTAATTTCACTTTTATTGTGGTTCTCCAAACATATCCTTAACAATTTCTTAGTTTTACCTTATAATGGAAATAAGTGCATAGTTCAGTGATAATATTGTCCTAAAAGAAACAAAAGTTACTTTAGTGAGATGTTTACACAAGTTCAATGACATTTTGAGGAATTAACTCAACATGAACACGTAAACACAATCGAAAAGACCTTATTTATAAAATAAAATCCAACCTTTACAACTTAAATGACGATTCTAAAATCGAGTATTTATTACTTCCCCAATTAGATTTGAAAAAATTATATAATGAAATTATATAAATACATTATTACTGTTATAAACAAGAAAGAATAAAGAAGAAGAAGAGAGAATAGACAGAAATCCCAAGGTTGACTTTCTCTCTGAAAATGCTGTTGACATCACAAGCTTGGATGTAGTAGATTTTTTCAAGCACCCCGAAGGAAAGATTGATCACTTGATTGGTGATGGTTCCGTAAACATGGAAGAATGAATGTTTTTTTTTTTTTTTTTTATTTTTTTTTTATTGATAAGAGTTAGTGAATAAAGAATCATGTAAAAGTAATTATTTGCATGAGTATTAGTTTTCAATTAGAATTGGTTAGTTTAATTATATTATTGTTGTTTATTATTGAATTTTAATTTTACCATTATTTAACTTAGATGAATGATGAGTAATTTCAACAATAACGCATATGCCGTTTTCTATAACATAATGATAACAATATATTGTTTTGCATGTCCTGACCATTGCATGTTCTGAACATTGCATGTCCTATTTCATTTTATATATGTTCCAATTAATTTGTATGTCACTGGAAGAAGACATAGTACAAATACACGTGTTTTTATTTTCTTTTTTTAATTAATTATTGAAAAAAATGCTAAACTAAGCTAATCACATACAAATTGGACATATTTTTTTGCTTAGTAAAGTGTGATTAATAATTTCTTATAGTATAAGCTTTAATATATGTCTTATTTGGTGTATGTCATTTTATTTGAAGATATGAATAATTTTCAAAGTAAGCTATCTAATTATGAAGATATTTGTTTGATTGATTCTGGCGCTACACATACGATATTCAAAGACAAGAAATATTTCTTTCATCTAAACATGGGCAAGATTAATGTTACTACAATTTCTGGTAGTGCTAATTTGTTTGAAATCTTTGGAAAAGCCATTATAATCTTGCCCAAGGGAACTAAACTCATCATAAATAATTGTAATACCCCAAACTTTTCTTAGCTTAGATTCGTCCCTAGAATGTTAACGGAGATCTTCCAAAGTGAATATTGATTATTTTGTGTGTAATTCTTTAGATTTAGACCTCCCATTGTGTGGAAAATTGAATAACCTTTCCAACGATATAAAATTTGCCTAAATTCGATAACCGAGTAAGAAGTTATGACTATTTTAAGTTTCAGTCATAAACCCTAGAAACCAAAAACATCTTCTCCAAGAAATCAAAATCCTCCATAGAATTTCCAAGAAAGCTTCAAATTGAAGATTTCCAAAGCAAGATAATTAAGAGTCCATCATCAAGAACTCAATAGGAATCCAAAATTCAAGGTTTCTTCATCTAAGCATAAATTAAGGTATGTGGGGTTATGAACAAGGACAATTCTTTCATCCTTGTGCCCAAAACCAAGCTTTTACATTAAATGCATATGGTTTTGAATGATATTACATGGGTTTTGAATTAGGGTTCATACCCATTATTGCTATTTGCAAAGTTATGAGTTTTGAGATATTTTAAAGATGATTTGTTTGTCTATTTTCATATTTTCATGCCTATTGCATTAAATTACAGATTTTGAGATGAATTATCATTGTTTTCATTTTCAAGCATGATTATTATGATGTTTTAACATGAGATTTAAAGAATGGGTTATTAGCCCAAGACTGAATATTGTTAATTCAAGAAAAATGATGCTTTAAGCATCTTATGAGCAGATTATTACAGATTTTCAAAAAAATCTTTGATCTTTTGATCCTCGGTTTAGCTATGGAATCCACTTTATAGATTATTACAGATTACAAAACTCTAAAGAACTTTATTTACAGACTTTATTAGATAAATACATAATTGGTTTTAGATAAACCCTTATGCTAGTTTTTAAGTGGATTTCCAACGGAATGAGCGTAACAAATAAATAAAAAGGGAGTAGTATTTAGCACCGAGCGGGAAGTGTGGGTTTAGCCCATTCTACTTCCACAGAACTATGTAGCCAACGTAGGTACATATTATCAGATTATTCCCACTTCTATGTGGATGACAGTTTCAGATGTGATCACTTAGCTTAGATTATATTATACTCCCTGGCAAGAGTATGACACTCTCCCTAACGTGAGGTTTCTTCCTTAGGAGGACGAGACGTTGGAATCTATGTACCTCGTATGGTTTATGCCGGTTAAGAGAACCTCCCTACTAGTAATAGATATACAACTTTTCAAATATAGTATTTTCTCTAAAGTTTTAAAGCTTACAGACTACAGATTTTAGAACAGAAAATCTTAGAAAAACGAAGTGTAAAGGCTCATAGTCTATTTAAGATTATGCTTTACAGAAAAGATAAGAGTTACAAATTTTGACTTTCAAATTTCAGAGTGAGTCCTTCTACACTTAGACAATATGATTTAAAATGGGAGAATATAAGTTCAGCTTTTAGAACTAAATGTTATGGCTCACAAGATTTAGAATGTATGTTTTGCTTCTTATTGCCACATATTTTAGTATTTCAGATATTCCAGCTTATATAAGTCATTTACATTTAGCATGCATTGTTTTTATAAATGATGATTATGAGATGATATTTTACTTATGCATATCACCCCCATATACTCAGTACATCCTCAAAGTAGTATCTACATATAAGTCTATCTACTACATTGTCTCATAATGTAGGTACAAGTGCTCAGTACCAGCAACGTGAGTAGTTCAAGCATCTCCATCTACATTCGACAGTTGGTGAGTCCTCATAGTTTGGGAACTTATTCTATCCATTCAAATTTTTTAGTTTATCAGTTTATGAGCTTTTACCATTTCCTTTCAAACAGTTCGAGTTAGCTGGGGGTTTGTCCCAGTAACTCTCTATTATTAGTAGTAGAGACTTGTCAGACTACTAGTTTTGTTGTAAATTATTCAGTTTTGATGTTTCAAATATTATGTTCAGATAATTCTCAGATATTATAGACAGTTTTTGTATTCAGTATGACTTTTATGTCTATATTTCCATTATTATAAGATTTAGGCTCAATAGTATTCAGACAGGGTTAGCTTAAGGCTACTCATAGTCTTAAGCACCGTATGATATCTCGGGATCAAATTTTGGGGTGTTACAAATTTAGTATTAAAGCCTAAGGTTTTTATGAGTCCTAGGGATTCAAACAAGCCGCGTTACGTACAGTCTTGGTCATAGGTGTAAAGCGTGCCACATTTATGAACAAGAGGCTATAAAACATTCTTAGGAAATCATCTCTTTCTTTCATGATCTATCGTGCTTATAGTATCTCTATCTACTATTAACTCGTTCTTTCACGTGACAGTTGATAATGACTCCTCATCGAGCTAATGCCCACAGAAATGATAACCAACCACATCAACTTGCAGATCCTTTGAATGAGAATGTGTCATATGCAGAGTTTTAGGATGCCTTTCAGGCGCTAGCCCAAGATGTGATAGCTAATGTTCAGGGAAACCATCAGGTTGCAGTCCCACCTCAGCAAGATGGGGACTTAGCCACATCCAGAATTTAAGATTTTATAAGAATGAACCCACCAAAATTCTTTGGGTTGAAAGTAGGTGAGGATCCATAACTTTATTTAGATGAGGTGAAGGAGATCACTTGAATTATGTATGTTTCTGAAGATAAGAGTGTAGCATTAGAATCCTATAGGCTGAAGGATGTTGTATATGACTGTGTAGTGATGTGGAAGAAGAGTAGAAGGGAGAATGCAACTCCCATGACTTGGTAGATATTTCAAGATGCGTTTCTAGATAGTTTTTCCCACGCGAGATGAGGAAAGCTAAGATAGAAGAGTTTATAAACCTGAGGCAGGGCTCGATGATAGTGAAGGAGTATTGCCTCAGGTTCAACTAGTTGTCTAAGTATACCCCTGATCATATGGCTGACCCTAGGTCAAGAATGAGTAAGATCGTGACTGGAGTATCTAAATTGGTAGTTAAGGAGTGTAGAAATGCCATACTTATTGGAGACATGGATCTTGCTAAATTGATGATGCATGCTTAGCAGATTAAGGTAGAAAAGTTGAGGGGAAGTGAGAGGGGAAATAAGAAGGCTAGAATAAGGCAGTTTGAGTATGGTCAGACTAGGTCTTAAGGAGGAAATAGTTCACAGTCTCAGAATAGTTCATCTATTCTTGGACCTTCTTCAGCTAGTGCTCCTGCACCCAGAAATAGGCAGAAACAGTGGGGTAAGTTTTCCATGTCCAGATCCCAGAGTAGTGTGGGTGGTAGGCCCAATTATCCTACGTGTACTAAGTATGGTACGAATCATCTTGGTGAGTGTTTGGCTGGTCAGAAAAGTTGTTTTAGATATGGTAAGTTAGGTCATCGCATTAGATATTGTTCACATGCTAAGCATGGAAGCTGAGATGACTGTCCCCAGACTCAGGCCACTAGTGCACCAGCTCCTTTAGGCCGCCCAGCTCCTCCTCAGGGCGCATCATCCAGTACCGATGGCGGTTAGCGCTAGAATTAGTTTTATGCTTTACCATCCCACCAGGAGTAGGAAGATTCACTAGATATTATTACGGGTAAGCTCCGTATCTTTCATCTTGATGTTTATGTATTGTTAGACCTTGGGTCGAGTTTCTTTTATGTGACCCCATTAGTTGCAGTAAATTTTGAGATAAGTTCTGAAAAGATCCCTGAGCCTTTCTTGGTTTCTACCCCAGTAGATGAGTCAGTTGTCGCCAAGCAGATTTATAAAAAGTGTCCTATTACTATTCTTAATAAAGTCATATTAGCAGACCTGATAGAGTTAGACATGGTTGACTTTAATCTTATTCTTGGTATGGATTGGCTTCATTCCTGTTACGTATCTATAGATTGTCGCACCCGAGTGGTTAAGTTTCAGTTCCCAGATGAGCCAGTCTTTGAGTGGTCAGGTAATTCAGCATCTCCCAAGAGTCATTTTATATCTTATCTTAAGGCTAGAAAGTTGATATCCAAAGGTTGCATTTATCATCTTATTCGAGTTAAAGACACTAAGTCTGAAACTCCAACAATTTAGTTAATTAGTATAGTTAATGAGTTTCCTGATGTTTTCCCTGAAGATCTCCCAGGGGTACCTCCCGATAGAGAGATAGAATTTAGGATTGACCTTCTTCCTGATACTCAGCCTATTTCTATCCCTCCTTACCAAATGGCTCCATAGATCTTAAGGAGTTGAAATAGAAACTCCAAGATCTTCTAGATAAAGGTTTTGTAATGCTTAGTGTTTCTCCATGGGGCGCTCCCGTCCTATTCATGCAAAAGAAAGATGGTTCTTTGTGTATGTGCATTGACTATCGTCAGTTGAATAAATTTACAGTAAAAAACAAATATCCTCTTTCTAGAATTAATGACTTATTTGACCAAATCCAAGGTGCCAGTTATTTTTCAAAGATATACCTTAGATCCGGCTATCATCAGTTTAAAGTAAGGGAATATGATATTCAAAGATAGCCTTCATAAACTGTTATGGTCATTTTGAATTTTTAGTCATGTCCTTCGAGCTAACCAATGACCCAACAGCCTTCATGGACTTGATGAACAGAGTGCTCAAATAATATCTGGATATATTTGTCATAGTATTTATAGATGACATCTTTGTCTACTCTCGTAGTGAGGATGATCATGCAGACCATCTTAGAATTGTGTTGCAAACTCTTATAGATCACCAGTTATTTGCCAAGTTCAGCAAGTGCTAATTTTGGCTAAGGTCAGTAGCTTTTCTTGGTTATATTATTTCCAGTGAGGGTATTAGAGTTGATCCCAAAGGATAAAATCCATAAGGAATTGACCTAGACCTATCTCTCCGTCAAATATTAGGAGTTTCTTAGGTCTAGCTGGTTATTACCACTATTTTTTTGAAGGTTTCTATTCTATCGCGTCTCCTATATCTAGATTGATCCAAAAGAAAGTTAAGTTCCAGTGGTCAGATTTCTATGAGAAGAGTTTTCAAGAGTTGAAGACTCAATTCTCTTCAGCCCCAGTCCTAGCATTACCCGATGGTACGGATGGTTTTATGATGTATTGTGATACCTCCAGAGTTGGTTTGGGTTGTGTGTTGATGCAGAAAGGTAAGTTTATAACCTATGCCTCTAGACAACTTAAGCATCATGAAAAGAATTACCCAACCCATGATCTTGAATTAGCTGTTGTGGTGTTTGCTTTGAAAATCTAGAGACACTACCTATATAATGTGCATGTTGATGTGTTCACGGATCATAAAAGCTTGCAATATGCATTTACTTAAAGGGAGTTGAATCTCCGTCAGAGAAGGTGGTTGAAGTTGTTGAAGGATTATGACATGAGCATGTTTTATCATCTGGGCAAGGACAATATAGTGGTAGACACCCTTAGAAGATTGTCCATAGGCAGTGTTGCTCATGTGGAAAAATATAAGTAAGAGTTGCGTCAAGAAGTTCATCGATTGGCTAGATTGGGTGTTAGGTTGGTTGATTCAGCTGAAGGGAATGTTTGGGTTCAGAGTAGTTCCAAATCTTTCCTAATTTCTGAAGTGAAGAAGAAGCAAGATATGGATTCTAGTTTGGTCAAACTGAAGGAGTCGGTTAAGGACCAAAAGGTAGAGGTTTTCTCCTAAGGGGAAGATGACGTGTTGAGATACTAAAATAAATTGTGTGTGCCTTGTGTTAATGAGTTGATATAAAGAATTATGGCTGAAGCACATGGTGCACATTATTTCATTCATCCAGGTTCTACCAAGATGTACCGCAACTTGCGGGAAATCTATTGGTGGAGTGGTATGAATAACGATATAGCAGAGTTTGTAGCAAATTGTACAACTTGTCAACAACTTAAGGTAGAGCACCAAAAACCTGATGGTACATTGCAAGAGTTTGGTATCCCTACTTAGAAGTTGAAAGAGGTGAATATGGATTTTGTGACTGGTTTACCCCATTCGCGTCATCATCATGATTCAGTTTGGGTTATTATAGACAGATTGACTAAGTCAGCGTATTTTCTTCCAGTTTATATGTCCTATACCGCTGAGGATTATGCTAAGTTGTATATCCGAGAGATGGTTAGATTCATGGAGTTCCTTTGTCTATTATCTTAGATAGGGGTACTCCGTTTACTTCTTAGTTTTGGAGAGCCTTTCAGAAGGGTCTTGGTACCCAAGTTCATCTTAGTTGAGTTTTTTATCCGCAGACAAATGGTCAGGCAGAAAAGACTATTCAGACTTTCGAAGATATGTTGAGAGCTTGTGTTCTTGATTTCAAAGGCAGTTGGGATGAATATTTGTCGTTCATTGAGTTTGCTTATAATACCAGTTATCATGCTAGAATTCAGATGGCTCTATTTGAGGCTCTTTATGTGCGAAGATGTAGGTCGCCAGTTGGTTGGTTCAAAGTGGGTAAGGCCGCTTTAATTGGGACCGACATGGTATTTGAAGCCATGGAGAAAGTTTAGTTGATTAGGGAGAGAATGAAAGCAGGCCAAAGTTGTCATAGATCTTATGTAGATCTGAGAAGAAGAGATCTTGAGTTTGAGGTTGATGATCTAGTGTATTTGAAAGTTTCACCCATAAAAGGGGTGAAGAGATTTGGCAAGAAGGGGTAGCTTAGTCCCCGCTATGTTGGTCCCTTTAGTATTTTGAGTCATGTTGGGAGGGTAGCGTATGGGCTTGAGCTATCCACAGATTTGTCCTCAGTTTATCCGGTGTTCCATGTGTCTTTGTTGAAGAAGTGCATGGATGATTCAACTATTGTAGTTCCTCTAGAGGATACGAATATTTAGAATATCCTTTCTGATGAAGAATTTCCAGTAGAGATTCTTGATCGTCAAATTCGTAGACTAAGGAACAAGGAAGTTCCCTTGGTCAAAGTCCTATGGCAAAATCAGTCCATTGAGGGTGATACTTTTGAAGCGGAAATAGACATGCGTACCAAGTATCCTCATCTCTTCTCCACAAACTTAGATCCAGCCGAAGGTAATAAGTCTTTCTTCATTCAGTTCTTTTCTAAGTCTCAGATTCAGCTATATAGTTATTTTCATGAGAATTCATGCATTTTTAGATCAGTTCAGTAGCTCATTATATTTGAGATTTAGAGATTCAGTTTATCTCAGTTGTACATGATAGATTATGGCCTCAGATTTCTCAGTATCTTCAAGCTTAATTATCCATATTTGAGAACAAAAGTTTCTAAGGGGGAGATGTTGTTATACCCCAAACTTTTCTTAGTTTAGATTCATCCCTAGAATGTTAAGGTAGAGCTTTTAAAGTAAATATTGATTATTTCATGTGGAATTCTTTAGATTTAGACCTCCCATTGTGTGGGAAATTGAATAAGCTTTCCAACGATATAAAATTTGCCTAAATACGATAACCGAGTAAGAAGTTATGACTATTTTAAGTTCCATTCGTAAAACACTGTGATTTGGGCCCTTAGCGCATCGCGGAGAAGCGTAAAATCATAATTGTCAATTTCCAGTGAGACTCTGTGATTTTGGAGTGTCGTGGAGAGGCCCAATTTTCAATTTGGCAATTTTCAGTGTCACTCCGTGATACTGGCGCGTCGCGCTAGTGGTCGAAATGGCAAACATAGGGGCTCCGCGATGGTGGTGCGTCGCGGAAGTAACCCAATTCCCACTCATCCTTTTTCCAGTGAGCCACTGCGCGTCGTGGTGGCCACCCAGTTCATAAAAAAATTATTTTTTAGTTCTGACTTTAGTTTAAAAGGGACATTTTGGTAAATCCCCAAGCCCCCAATTCATCCAAAATAAGGGATTAATCATATCCCAAGCACTTTATGCTCGTTATTGATCATTCTCTTCAAAAGCAAAACCCTAGAAACCAAAAGCTTCTTCTCTAAGAAATCAAAATCCTCCGTAGAATTTTCAAGAAAGCTTCAAATTGAGTATTTCCAAAGCAAGATAATCAAGAACCCATCATTAAGAACTCAATAGGAATCCAAAATTCAAGGTTTCTTCATCTAAGCATCAATTAAGGTATGTGGGGTTATGAGCAAGGACAATCCTTTCATCTTTATGCGCAAAATCAAGCTTTTACATTAAATTCATATGGTTTTGAATGATATTACATGAATTTTGAATTAGGGTTCATACCCATTATTGCTATTTGCAAAGTTATGAGTTTTTGAGATATTTTAAAGATGGTTTACATGTCTATTTTCATATTTTCATGCCTATTGAAGTAAATTACAGATTTTGAGATGAATTATCATTGTTTTCATCATCAAGCATGATTATTATGATGTTTTGACATGAGATTTAAAGCATGGGTTATTAGCCCAAGATTGAATATTGTTAATTCAAGAAAGATAATGCTTTAAGCATCTTATGAGCAAATTATTACAGATTTTCAGAAAAATCTTTGATCTTTTGATCCTTAGTTTAGCAATGGAATCAACTTTACAGATTATTACAAATTATAGAACTCAATAGCTGTATTTACAGACTTTATCAGATAAATGCATAATTGATTTCAGTTAAACCCTTATGCTAGTTTTAAAGTGGATTTCCAACAGAATGAGCATAACAAATAAATAAAAAGGAGTAGTATTTAGAACCGAGTGGGAAGTGTGGGTTTAGCGCATCCTACTTTCATAGATTTGCGTAGCCAACGTAAGTACAAATTATTAGAATATTCCCACTTCTATGTGGATAACAGTTTCAGATGTGATCACTTAACTTAGGTTATACTTCCTAGCAAGAGTATGACACCTCTCCCTAGTGTGAGGTTTCTTCCTTAGGAGGACGAGATGTTGAACCCCATGTAGCTCACATGGTTTCTGTAGGTTAAGAGAACCTCCATGCTAGTAAAAGATATACATCTTTTCAGATATAGTATTTTTCCTACAGTTTAAAGCTTACAGACTACAAATTTTAGAATAGAAAAGCTTAGAGAAACTAAGTGTAAAGGCTCATAGTCTATTTCAGATTATTCTTTACAGAAAAGATAAGAGTTACAAATTTCAACTTTCAGATTTCAGAGTGAGTCCTTCTACACATAGAAAATATGATTTAAAATGGGAGAATAAAAGTTCAGATTTTAGAACTAAATATTATGGCTCACAAGATTAAGAATGTATGTTTTGCTTCTTATTGCCACATATTTTAGTATTTCAGATATTCTAGCTTATGTGAGTCATTTATATTTAGCATGCATTATTTTTATAAATGATGATTATGAGATGATGCTTTACTTATGCATATGACCCCAATATACTCAGTACATCCTCAAAGTATTGATCCACATATACGTCTATGTGCTACATTATCTCATAATATAGGTACAGGTGCTCAGTAGCAGCAGCGTGAGTAGTTCGAGCATCTCCATCTATATTCGGCAGTTGGCGAGTCCTCATAGTTTAGGGACTTAATCTATCAATTCAGATATTTTAGTTTATCAGTTTATGAGCTTTTTGCATTTCCTTTCAGACAGTTCGAGTTAGCTGGGGGTTAGTCCCAGTGACTCTCTAGTATTAGTATTAGAGGCTTGTCAGACTACTAGTTTTGCTGTAGATTATTCAATTTTGATATTTCAGATATTATGTTCAGATAGTTCTCAGATATTATAGACAGTTTTCGCATTCAGTATGACTTTTATGTCTATATTTCCATTATTATAAAATTTAGGCTCAATAGTATGCAAACAAGGTTAGCTTAAGGCTACTCGTAGTCTTGAGCACCGTGTGACATCTCGAGATTAAATTTTGGGGTTTTACAATAATGGTATATTTTCTCCTAAGTCTTAGAAAAACTTGATGAGTTTTAAAGATATTCGTGGAAATGATTATCATATCAAGACATTTGACGAGATGAATCTTGAATATCTTGGTATCACTAAGAATGTCTCTGGGTAGACATGTGCTATAGAAAAGTTCCCTACTTTATCTTTTGGCTTGTATTGGACAAAGGTTTGTTCAATTAAGGCACATTCTATAGTAAATAAGAAGTTATTAATTTCAGTACTTTCATACTTTGGCATGATCTTCTGGGAATGGTGAATTTTCATGCAATGCTTGTTATCAAGGCAAGCTGATTGTGAGGTCATCGCCAACAAATGTTGGGATTGAGTCCCCCGCGTTCTTGGAATGCATACATGGGGATATTTGTGGACCCATGCACCCACTTAGTGGGTCATTTAGATACTTTATAGTCCTAATAGATGCTTTCTCTAGATGGTCTCATGTGTGCCTTTTTTCATCTCACAACTTGGAATTTGCAAAATTATTGGCACAAATAATACGATTACGGGCACAATTTCTCGATAATCAAATTAAGTCTATTCTCCTTGATAATGCTGCAAAATTTTCATCCCAAGCATTTAATGACTATTGCTTATCGATTGGGATAAGAGTGGAATATCCCATACCCCATGTTCACACTCAAAACGGCCTTGCTGAGTCATTAATTAAATGTCTGCAGTTGATAGGAAGACCATTGCTTATGAAAACTAAGTTGCCCACTTCTGTTTAGGGTCATGCAATTTTGTATGCTGCAACACTTGTTCGTCTTAGGCTGACAAATTATCATAAATTTTCTTCATTATAATTATTTTTGTGTCAAAAGCCTAATATATCTCATTTGAGAATTTTTGGTGCGGTGTTTATGTGCCTATAACACCACCAAACCACATCAAGATGGTCCCCCAAAGAAGGTTAGGAATTTATGTTGGGTTTGAATCACGCTTTATAATTCGCTATCTTGAACCATTAATAAGAGATATATTCATTGCTCGATTTGCAGTTTGTCGGTTTGATAAGATAGTTTTCCCAAAATTAGGGGGAGAAGAGAGTGACATCAAAAGAGAAATTTTGTGGAGAAATCCATCACTATCTCATCTTGATCTACGTGCTTCTATTTGTGAGCAAGAAGTACAAAAGATTATTCATTTGCAGAAAATTGCAAATCAAATGCCGACCGTATTTACACATTTAAAAAGGATCACTATATAATATATTCCTGCAAAGAATGTCCCAATTCTAATTGATGTCCCTAAAGGACCATCTATTAGTGTCATAGCTAATGAATCTAAAGCACACTTGAAGCGTGGTATACCATTAGGTTCAAAGGATCGAAATCATAAAAAAAGAAAAACAAATGGTCAAGATGACACTATGAAAGATCCTCATATGAAAGTTCAAGATTTGAGCAATGTTAATATTCCTGAAGGAATTAATGAGCCTGAGACTCAAAAAAATGAGGAACTATCCATAAATTCAAGTGATGTTGAAACTAATTTGAATTGATCTGAAATAGCAGTAGATTATGTCTTTGCATATAATGTTGCAATAAAAATCATGCAAGATAGTGAGGATCTTGAGCCTCGATCTGTCACAGAATGTCGACAAAGAAATGACTGGCCAAAATGGCAAGAAAAATTCAATCTAAATTTAATTCATTTGCCAAATGCGAAGTTTTTGAACCTATAACTCAATCGCCTAATGGTGTTAAGCCTGTTGGCTATAAATGGGTCTTTGTGTGAAAAAGAAATGAGAAAAATGAAATACAAAGGTATAAGGAATGCCTTGTTGTACAAGGTTTTTCATAACGGCCTGGTGTTGATTATGACGAGACATGAGAGACTTGAAATGCATTTGATGGATGTGGTAACAACCTATCTATATGGATCATTTGATAATGATATACATAAAAATTCCCAAAGAATTTAAAATGCCAAAAACATGTAGTTCAAAGCCTCGAGAAATGTATTTCATTAGATTTCAAAGATCATTGTATGGTTTGAAGCAATTTGGACGCGTGTGGTATAACCGTCTTAGTGAATATTTATCTAAGGAAGGTTATACGAATGATGAAATTTGCCCATGTATTTTCATAAAGAAAACAACGTCGGAGTTTATTATACTTTCTGTCTATGTTGATGACATAAAACTTATTGGAATGCCAATAGAGCTTCAAAAGGCAATTGATTACCTAAATAAAGAATTTGAGATGAAAGATATCGGAAAGACAAAGTTATGCCTTGGTTTGCAAATTGAGCATTTGACAAACGGTATCTTTGTCCTTCAATCTGCCTACACAAAAAAGGTGTTGAAATGATTCTATATAGATGAAGCACATTCGTTAAGTACTCCGACAGTTGTTCAATCACTTGATGTGAATAAGGATCCATTCCAACCTCAAAAAAAGAATGAACTTGGTCCTGAAATACCATATCTTTGTGCAATTGGTGCACTAATGTATCTTGAAAATACTACAAGGCCTGATATAGCCTTTTCAGCTAATTTGTTAGCAAGGTATAGTTCTAATCCTACGAGGAGACAGTGGAATGGGATCAAACATATATTACTGTATCTAAAAGGGGCAACCGATATGGACTTATGTTATTCTAATGATTACAGTTCCGATCTTATTGGTTATGATGATACTGGGTACTTATTTAACTCGCATAAAGCTCGGTCTTAAATAGGCTGTGTTTATATATGGGGGTACTGCCATATCTTAGAGATCAACAATGCAGTTTATTGTAGCCAGTTCCTCGAATCACGCTGAGATTATAGCTATTCATGAATCAAGTCGAAAGTGTGTGTGGTTGAGGTCCATAATACATCTCATTCAAGAAAAATATGGCTTGTAATGTGACAAAGTACCCACAATTTTATATGAAGATAATGCAGTATGCATAGCACAACTTAAAGGAGTATTCATAAAAGGGGATAGAACGAAACACATTTCGCTAAAGCTCTTCTATACACATGAGCTCTAAAAGAATGGTGATATTGACGTACAACAGATTCATTCAAGTGACAATGTGGATGATTTATTCACCAAGTCTCTTTCAACTACAACTTTCAAGAAGATGGTGCACAAGATCGGAATGAAGGTTCAATGATGTTCTTATTAGGTGGAGTTAATATGCGTTGTACTCTTTTTCCCTTACGAGGTTTTGTCCCACTGGATTTTATTGTAAGGTTTTTAATGAGGAAGCTTATATGCGTATTTTTAGACATTCAAGGGGAAGTGTTATGATATATATCAATTATAGTAAATGTCTATCAAGATCTATTTGATGTCTATCAGGATTTGATGTATCTGTCTTTTAGTGTGAAACTATGAGAAAATTTCTTCTATAAATAGAACAGCTTCCTTCATTATAAATTATCCCTTAAGAGAAATAAGAATTACTCTCTCTAGTCTCTCTACTCTTCTTCTTTAGTGATGCTTGATAAAGATCAACCAAGTGCTTGAGAGCACGATAGTCACGTGAATATTGTCCTTTTCCCCCACATTGAAAACAAGTTATTGCTTCATATTTCTCAATTTTTCTTTTTTTATTCGATGAATGATTAACACCTAGAATAGAGTTTCTTTCTTAGTCATCACGACTACAACCATGACCACATCCACGACCAGGGCCGCGCCTTTTTCCATGCCTAGCATAGTGAGCACGCATATCATTCACCTCAGGGAATGGTGAAGATCATGTAGGTCGATTCTCATGATTTTTTTATCAACAAATCATTATTTTATTCAACCACGATAAGATGAGAACTTAGTTCAGTATACTTCTTGAAACTTTTTTCTCGATATTATGCTATAATAGCACATTCGAGGAATGAAAAGAGGAGAGCATCTTTTCCATCATATTATTATCATTGACTATCTCTCCATATGGATTCAATTGAGAAGAAATTTTGAACATGGATGAATTGTACTCATGGACAGACTTATAGTCTTGAATTCTCAGATGCATCCATTCATGTCGTGATTTTGGGAGGATGATCATCTTTAAGTGGTCAAACCTTTCTTTTAGGCTATTCTACAATACGAGTTAATCCTTAGTATTAAGGTATTCAATCTTTAGAACTTCATCAAGATGATGACACAAGAAAATCATAGCCTTAGCACGATTTTGACTAGATGCTGTATTTTCATTCTTTATGGTGTCTCCAAGACCCATAGCATCTAGGTGGATTTCAGCATCCAATACCCATGAAATATAGTTCTTGCCCGAACATTGAAGGGCAACAAACTCACACTTCATAAGATTGTTAGCCATATGGAAAAAGGGAAGAAAATAAAAAATAATACCTTAGTCTGAGCCTTCAAATTTGAGACACTAGAGTCTCGTACTGATAACGTGTTATAAAAGAAGAAAGAATAAAGAAGAAGAGTAGAGAGAATAGAGCGAGTAATTCTTATTTCTCTTGTGGGATGATTTACAATGAAGGAAGCCCTTCTATTTATAAAAGAAATTTGCTCCTAGTTTCACACTAAAAGATAGATACATCAAATCCTAATAGACATCAAATAAATCTTGATATATCTTGATAGACATTCACTATAATTGATAAATATCATAACAATTACCCTAAATGGTACAACTTTTTTTAATTATGAATTAATAGCCTCTTTTTACCCTTAATTAACTTTAAACAACCGGCCTTTTTTCCCTTTTCTCCTCAAATCAGCCAAACTTTCCTCCTTCATTATCGTCCATCAATTGGAGCTCCCTCGTCATTTTTGCCCAATTTGTAGGAAATGACTTTTCTGCCGAACAAGACAACAAACAACAACCAGCCTAACTCTTCATTATTTCCCTCGAACATCGTTAAAGATGGATTCTCTAGTGAACAAAATAACAAACAACCACCCCAATTTCTATTTTCCTTTCTTACCTCTGCAACATTAATAAGAAATAACATAATAATTAAATCGAATAAACCATCGAACTCCAACCAAAATTTATGAGTTCTGATGATCTCCATGAAATTGTGGAGGTGGATCCCTTTGTTTGTTGTAGGTGTAAAAAAATGGTAAAAGGGAAGGTAATATTTCAATGAATAATAGAGGAGAACACAGTGAAGTTGTGTCAATTTGGTTGCTGGAAAGTCGTGGGTCTTGATGGAAAGTTGTGGCTCATTGAAAAAAATAATAAAAAGGGAAGTGATAGGTGTATTGATGGTGGTAATGGATCTCTAACCGAAATTTGATAGTAATGGCTCATCGAACGAAGAAGAGAGGAAGTGAGTGATCGGAGTTGTTGTTTAGTTGTGGTGTTTTTTGATAGTTTGCCAGGTTTGGTAGCTTGAGGTAATGTTTTTTGAGGTAGTGTTTTCACAGTTATTTGGTGGTTGGTTTGATCACGGGTGATGGGTTCGATGGTGGTCTGGTGATGTTGATTCACTAGAGACGAAGAGGTAAAGTTTTTAAACGTTGTATTCAAGTTGTATTAAACATAAAGAATCGCTGTAATACAATTCAAATTTAATACTATATATTTTTATGAATTCGAAAGTTGTTATTTCATATCAAATATTATACATTTCTAACAACGTAAACTAATTCAAATTATAATGGAATGTTTGAAATTCACATATAATAGTGTAATATATTTCTTTTAAAAATATTTTGCTTCTAGATATTCACCATGTATATTAAAGTATGTCTTTAATACGTATAATATAATGAATCCAAAATGTATTAAAATTGTTATCTATTGTTTCTCTTAATCATGATGTAAAAAATTGTGTATAAACATTTGATGATCCCAAATTAACTCTTGATACATGTGCAAGGCACGTATGTTAACATACATGTGTTGTACATGTATCAAATGTTAAGAATAACCGTAAATATCACCAAATTGAACTAAGTTTGCTATAAGTTCAAAAATGTTATCGTGATGGAATAGTTAAGTCAATTTTTGTCGGAGAAACTTTAAGCATTTAAATTTTAATCAATCAAACGAGAGAAAAGTAAGAGTAGTATGTCTGTTATAAAGTTGAATCCAAAATACTGTTTAATAAAATTATATAAAATTTTTATATAAGCTCAAATTCTAACTTTTTTTTTTATCTGGAGCCAACCCTAAATAGTTACACAAATATTAGACTTCTTAAAATTATGTGTATGTATTTGTACATGTATCTCACGTCAATCAACAATGCTATACTAAAAAAAATTAAAAGTATTAAAAAGTAGGTATCAAGATATAACAACCAACTTTTTGATAAAATATGTGAAATACGTGTTTCAATATTATTTGACTATTTTATCCCTTTTCGTAGTTGCATATGGTATTTCTAGGGTGTGGGGGTGATTGACACAGTTTTGATTCATTTTTGGTACCATTTATGTGGTATTATGGCTTTTGATGGCTTTAATATCCGTATTTTGGACTTATGTGGATATATTTTGATTCGTGCAAGGAAGACTGAACGGACTACACTAGTAGCTCTAGAATATTGATTTTAGCCTAGTTAGACGTTTGGTTTGACTCTCGGTGCACCTGAGCTCATTTCAACATGTTGGTCAGAAAGTTAGAAAAATTAGAAATATGAGTGTGGGACCCACATTTGATTGAAACAACCTCGAATAGAAATTTCGACTTTGCCAGAAGATCCAGAATGTCGATTTTAGGGTGGTAGCATATTTGGTGTGATTTTATGACTTTTAAATCTCATTTCGACCCTTGATTTAGAAAATTATGATTTCGAATTTCGAGGGTCAACTTTTTGAAAACGACATTTTTTTTTCAAAAATCTGATATCGCTATTGTGTCCAGAGTGTCTAATTTAATGTGGTTACATAATTTGTTTGCATATATCGAACTCCGAACGAATCTCGGACACTCCGTCGAAGTTTGTTTGGACTTAAAAAAAATATGCACTATATATAGCAGATTTTTTCTGCAATGTAGTTTTTTTTTACTCTTTTTTGGTCCATTTTGTTCATTCTTTTACCTTGCCTCTTGGGAGTTAAATCTAAAATAGTGTGGGAGCTCAAAAGTGAAGTTTGTGGGAGTTTGGGAAGCTAGATTAACATCTATTTCTTGATTCTATTACAGATTTAAGGTAAGAATTCACCCTTTTCTTAGTAATTTCTTGATTAATTTCTCATACCCCAAAAAATTTTACGACTTGATTTTAAACCTCAATTTCACTCTTTTTCACTTGAATAATATTTTAATCTTATAATTACTAGATTTTCATCAATTTAACCTTCGAAACAACCCTGATTCTTGATATTAAATTGAATTTCAAAGATTTTCCCGATAAAGCTTAAAAAATGATTTTTCATCAATTTGAACCTCGTTTTTTTACTCGATTTGACTTGGGTTTTCAGATGTATATTCCTAAAAAGATGAAAAACACATTTTTGGAGTAAAGTTACGATTTTGTCTTTTTTTGAACTCATTTCGGGAGTCCATTTTGACCCTAACCAAAAGTAGTCAATATGGATATCAGTGGCTTTGTATTAACGTGTAGATTCTATATTTCTTTATTTAAGTTGATTTTGAGATCGTTCGTGAAAATTAAGATCATGATTTCGAACTGTAGCTGACCGATTTTAGCATTCGAGGTAGGTTATGACTTAACTCTTCATATTGAGTTGGGTAGTTAATTTGTATACCAAAATACATGTTAAGAGTGGAAACTAATCATGAAATATGTCTATCTATATATTTTGCCCGTGTAGGGGCCTGAATTTGATGTTGATAGCCTGAAATACATATGAATAATTATATTGTGTTGATTGGAAATGTCTATTGTGGTACCTTTGGCGTATTGTGATATATTCATACCTTGTGGGCATATGAATCATGTGGAGAATTCATGGATAGTATAAATAATGAGCGAATATTAGCTCACGTGGTTGTGAAATTATAACATTGTGGTTAGTTGTGGAAATACATCACGTGGATTGATTTTGGAAATACTCATTTCAATGGTTGTGAACATTACATCACCATTTTTATGTCATCGTACACATTATGTCACTTGTTTGTTTTATTTCTTTATTTGTATTTTTTTCTCATGTACGTGTACTTGATTTGTATCTTATGTTATGTATGTGCTTTGAAAACCCTGTGTAACTCTCCAAAATTTGAGTTCCCGAGATGCCACACGGTGCTCTGAACTACAAGTAGTCCTGAGCTAATCCTGACTGCTTTCTACTAAGTCTGGGTCTCAAAATAGGAGAATATGAATGAAAAATCATACTAAATGCGGAAGTCTATCTGAAATAATTGGGTATGTCTGAAGCATACTAATCTCAAAAGTTTTGGTAAAACAATAATGAAAACCTGAATACTGAAACAAAACTTGAATATTAAATATGGTAGTCCGACAAACCTCTACTAACTAAAACTAGAGAGCTACTGGGACAAACCCCTAGCTGACTCAAACTGTCTGAAATAAAAACTGAATCAACTAATAATAAACTAGAAGTATGAAATAATTAAGTCCCCGAACTATGAGGACTTACCAACTGCAGAGATATAGATGAGATGCTTGAAAATCACTCACGCTATTGAGACTGAGCACCTGAACCTACATTTTGAGACAATGTAGCACATAGATGTATATGCGGATCAGTAATTTGATGATGTACTGTGTATGTGGGGTAAATGCAATAAGTAAGCAATATCATCACAATTTATAAAATCATTCACGCTAAATGTATATGGCTCACATAAGATTGAGTAAATTTGGAATCTGAAGATCATAAATCTTGAATAGTAAAGCATATAATATAAATCTTGTGAGCCATTACACATAGTTCTGAAATCTGTATTCTATTCTTATTATCAAATCATATAGGCTAAGTGAAATCTGAAAACTCATTCTGCATGGAAAAATACTTTATCTGAAGGGAATTCTTTCAAAGGTTTTCTTTACTAGTAGGAAAATACTCAAAACTGTTTATTTACTTTTACTAGCAGGGAGGTTCTCTTAACCGACATCAACCATGTGAGCATTCCTGGAGTCCAGTGTTCTTGTCTCCCTGAGGAAGAATCCCTACGTTGGGGAGAGGAGTCATACTCTTGCCAGGGAGTATAACCTACTTTCCATGTGATCGATCACAAGTTAAATTTGTCATCCATATAGATTTAGGGAGTAATCTCATAATTTGTACCTACGTTGGCTATGTAGTTCAGTGGAAGATAGGGTACGTTAATCTCACACTTTCCGTTCGGTGCTAAATACTACTCCCTTTTTAGTCTTTATGCTCATTCTATTGGAAATCCACTTTAAACTAGTATAATGGTTCATTATGAAACCAAAAATATTTTTATCTGAGTAAATCTGTAAATACAACTGATCTAAATTCGGTAAAGTGGATTCCATAGCTAAACCGATGATCAAAACATCAAAGCTTTTTCTGAAAACTGAAAATAATCTGCTTATAAGATGTTTAAAACATCATCTTCAATGAAGTAATAGTATTCAATCTTGGGACAATACCCTATGCATAAATCTCATGTTAAAACATCAAATTGCTCATACTTGATAATGTAAACATTGAGAAATTAATTCAAAATCTGAAAATTTCTGCATTATGTATGAAAATATGAACATAATCATGTGATTCAACTTCTAAATCATTGGAGACATCATAAGCTTGTAAATAACAATGATGGGTATAAACCCTAACTTTAATTTCATAGGAAATCACATAAAATTCAGTAAATTTGTAATTAAAATAAATTTTGGGTACAAGGACGAAAGGATTATCCTTGTTGAAGAACCCCACATACCTTAATTGATGTTCTTTGATGAAAAGCTTGAATCTTGGATTCCTATTGATGCTTTGGAGATGAATTCTTAGAGTTCTTGTATTGGGAATCTTTAATCTTGAATTTACTTGGAGAATTAATTGAGGAATTTGAATTTCTTGGGGAGTAAGTTTGATGAGATAGAGTTTTTTTTTGAAGAGAAAAGTGATGAAATAAGCATAAAGTGCTTTGGTATATACTTAATGATGTGTTTTGGAAGGATTAGGGGCTTAATAGTTTACCAAAATACCCTTTTAAGCTCCTAAATAGAACTGGAAAAACGACCAAAATTCTCGATTTACCGAGCCACCGCGACGCGCCACTATCTCGGTGGCTCACTGGAAAAGGACGAGCGGGAACTGGGTGTTTACCGCAACGTGTCATAATCGCGATGCCCCCTTGGATTGCCATTTTATTCCTTGGCGCGATGCCCCCTTGGATTGCCATTTTATCCCTTGGCGCGATCGCCAGCATCACGTAGTCTCACTGGAAAATACCAAATGGGAAATGGGACATCACAGCGATGCGGGGCTATCGCGGAGAGCCACTGGAATTTGACAATCGCCATTTCAACTGTCTCCACGACGCACTAGGTTCCTAGGTGGCACACTGTCAACTTAAAAATGCCATAACTCCTTTACCGAGTGTCAGATTTGGGCGAACCTTATATCATTGGAAAGCTTATTAAATTTCCCACACAATAGGAGGTATAAATCAGAAAAATTCCACTCGAAATAATTATTATCTATTTTGGAAGCTATTCTTTAACATTCTAGGGACGAATTCAATCTAAGAAAAGTATGGGGTATTTCAATAAATCCCCCTTGGGAACATTCGTCCTCGAATATTACAAATTAAACTAAGAATACTGAGGAATCTGGGGATATACGATAGCATGCACAACCGAAATAAATAGAATAACTGAATCTAAATCATTCTAAGTTTCTGAGTAATTCTGTGAGTGCATAAACTTACATGAGGAAAACTATATAACTGAATCTATGATTAGAAATGAATTGAATTAAGGAAGAGTATTACCTTCGTCTAAATCTGAGTTTGTGGAGAAGAGGTGAGGGTACTTGGCTTGCATATTTGCTTCTGCTTCCCCAGTAGCGCCCTCAACTGATTGTTCCGCTTAAGAACTTTGACCGGGGGAACTTCTTTGTTCCTTAGTCTACAGATCTAATGATCTAGAATGTCAACTGGAATATCTTCGTAAGAAAGGCTGTTCTGAATATCTGAGCTTTCTAAAGGAACTACAACAGTGGAGTCACCGATGCACTTGTTAAGCATAGAGACGTGGAATACAGGATAAACGACTGACAAGTCTGCGGCTAAATCAATCTCATAAGCTACTCTCCCAACACGACTCAAAATTCTATAAGGGCCAACATACCGGGGACTAAGCTTCCCTTTTTGCCAAATCTCTTCACTCCTTTCATGGGTAAAATTTTCAAATACACTAAATCACCAACCTCAAACTCGAGGTCCCTTCTTCTCACGTATGCATATGATTTCTGATGACTCTGGGCTATTTTTAATCTTTCTCTAATCAACTTAACTTTCTCCATATATTTAAACACTGCATCAGGCTCAAGTAAAGCGACCTTACCCATTTCAAACCAACCTATGGGTGATCTAGATCTCTTTTTATAGAGAGCCTCAAACGGGGCCATCTGAATGCTAGAAAGATAACAGAGATTATAAGAGAATTCAATCAACGACAAATGCTTATCCCAACTACCTTTGAAATCAAGAGCACATTCCCTCGATATATCTTCTAGAGTTTGGATGGTCCTCTCTGCTTGACCATCTATCTAACGGTGAAAAGCTGAAATAAGATGAACATGGGTACCAAGACCCTTCTAAAAAGCTCTCTAAAACTGGAAAGTGAACTGAGTACCCCTATCTAAAATGATAGACAAGGGAACTCAATGCAGGCTGACTAACTCTCGGCTATACAACTTAGCATAATCCTCAGCTATATAGGATGTATGAACAGGCAAGAAATATACTAACTTAGTAAATCTATCTATAATAACCCATATTGAATCATGCTGACATCGCAAATGGGGTAAACCAATCACAAAATCCATATTCACCTCTTCCCATTTACAAGTGGCAATGGACCACCAGGTGTTTGGTACTCTACCTTAACCTGTTGACAAGTTGCACACCTTGCTAAAAACTCTACTATATCTTTCTTCATACGAATCCACCAATAGATTTCCCATAGATCGCAGTACATCTTAATGTCTCCTGGATGAATAGAATAATACACACCATGCGCTTCTGCCATAATATGCTGTCTCAAGTCATCAACACATGGCACACATAATTTACTTTGGTATCTCAACACACCATCTCTCCCTTGGGAGAAAACCTCTACCTTTTGGTCTTTAACCGACTCCTTTAGTTTTACCAAACTAGAATCCATATCTTGCTTTTCCTTTACTTTTGAAACTAGGGAAGATTCAAAACTACTCTGAACCCAAATATTCCCTTTAGCTGAATCCACTAAACTAACACCCAATCTAGCCAAATGATTCACTTATTAAGCTAACTCTTTCTTATCATTCTCCATATGAGCAACACTGCCTATAGACAATCTACTAAAGGCGTTTGCCACTACATTGGCCTTACTTGATGATACAACATACTCATATCATAATCCTTTAATAGTTCCAACCACCTTATCTGATATAGATTCAACTCCCTCTGAGTAAACACATACCGTAAGATCTTGTGATCCGTGAACACATCAACATGCACTCCATACAGATAATGTTTCTAGATTTTTAAAGCAAACACAACAACAGCTAATTCAAGATCATGGGTTGAGTAATTTTTTTCATGAGGCTTAATCAGTCTAGAGGCATAGGCTATGACCTTACCTTTCTTAATCAACTCACAATCCAAACCAACTCTGGAGGCATTAAAATAATCAACAAAACCATTCGTACCATAGGGTAATGCTAAGACAGGGGCTGAAGTGAGTCGAGTCTTCAACTCTTGAAAACTCTTCTTGCAGGAATCTGACCACTGGAACTTAACTTTCTTTTGAGTCAGTCTATACATAGGAGATGCAATAGATGAGAAACCTTCAACAAAATGACGGTAATAACCAACTATTCCTAAGAAACTTCTAATGTCAAACGGAGAGATAGGTCTAGGCTAATTTCTTATGGCTTCTATATTTTGGGGATCCATTCTAATGCCATCGGTGGAAATAATATGACCGAAAAAGGCTACTAATCTGATCCAAAATTCACACCTGATGAATGTGGTGAATAATTTATGATCTGTAAGAGTTTGAAAGACAATTCTAAGATGATCTACATGGTCATCCTCACTACGGGAGTACACAAGGATATCATCTATGAATACTATGACAATCATGTCTAGATACTATTTGAACACTCGGTTCATGAGGTCCATGAAAGCTGCTGCGAAATTGGTTAGCCCGAAAGACATGACTAGAAACTCAAAATGGCCATAACGGGTTCTGAAAGCTGTCTTTCGAATATCACACTCCCTTACTTTAAGCTGAAGACAGCCAGATCTAAGGTCTATCTTTGAGAAATTACTGGCACTTTGGAGTTAATCAAATAAGTCATCAATTCTCGAAAGGGGATATTTGTTCTTGAGAGTAACTTTATTCAATTGACGATAGTCAATGCACATACTCAAAGAACCATCTTTCTTTTAAAAGAATAAAATGGGAGCGCCCCATAAAGATACACGAGGCCTTATGAAACCTTTATCTAAAAGATCTTTAAGTTGTTTTTTCAACTCCTTAAGCTCTGCAGGAGCCATTCGATAAGGAGGGATAGAAATAGGCTGAGTATCTGGAAAAAGGTCAATACCGAATTCTATTTCCTTGTAGGAAGGTACCCCTGGGATATCTTCTAGAAAAATATCAGGAAACTCATCAACTACACTGACTGACTGAATTGTTAGAGTCTCAGACTTTATGTCTTTGACTTGAACTAGATGGTAAATGAAACCTTTGGATATCAACTTTCTGGTTTTAAGATAAGATATGAAATGACTCTTGGGAGACACTGAATTACCTGACCACTCAAAGACTGGCTCATCTGGGAACTGAAACTTTACCACACGGGTGCGACAATCTATAGATGCATAACAGGAATGAATCCAATCCATGCCAAGAATAAGATCAAAATCAACTATATCTAAATCTATTAGGTCTGCTAACATGACCTTATGAAGGACAGTGATAGGTCACTTTTTGTAGATTTATTTAGCAATAAGTTACTCACCTACTGGGTAGAAACGAAAAAGCGCTCAGGGATCTTTTTAGAGCTTATCTCAAAATTTACAGTAACTAATGGGGTCACATAAGAGAAACTTTACCCAGGGTACAACAACACATAAGCATCAAGATGAAAGACACGAAGCATACCAGTAATAATATCTAGAGAATCTTCCTACTCCTAGTGGGAAGGTAAAGCATAGAACCAATTCTGGTGTTGACCGTCACCGGTACTGGATGATGCGCCCTAAAGAGGGGCTGGGTGACCTAGAGGAGCTGGTACACTATTAGCCTGTGTCTAGGGATGAACATCTCTATTTCCTTTCTTAGCATACAGATAATCTCTAATATCGTGACCTAAATTACCACAACCAAAACAACCTGTCTGTCCAGCTAAACACTCACCAGGATAATTCTTACCATACCTAGCACACTGAGGATAGCTGGGCCTACCAATTACACTATTCTGAGATCTGGATATAGAAGACTTACCCCACTGTTCCTACCTATTTTTGGGTGCAAGAGCACTAGATGAAGATGGTGCGGGCATAGATGACCAATTCTGAAATTGGGAATAATTTCCTTCTCCAGACCTATTCTGACCATAATCAAACTGCCCTGTTCTAACCTTCTTATTTACCCTCTCTCTTTCATTCAAATTCTCTGCCTTAATCTGCTGAGCATGCATTATAAATCTAGCAAGATCTATGTCTCCAATGAGCATAGAAGTCCTACACTCCTTAACTACCAACCCAGACACACCGATCACAAACTTACTCATGCTTGACCTAGGGTCAGCCATCTGATTAGGGGCATACTTAGACAACAGGTTAAACTTGAGGCAATACTCCTTCACTGTTATTGAACCTTACCTTAGGTTCATGAACTTTTCTATCTTAGTTTCCCTCATCTCACATGGGAATAAATTATCTAAGAACTCATCCTTTAATATCTGTCAAGTCATGGGAGTTGCATTCTTCCTTCTACATTTCTTCCACATCACCAAATCATATGCAACATCCTTTAGCCTATTAGATGCCAATTCTATACTCTCCTTTTTATAAATATGTATAATTTGGGTGATCTTCTTAACCTCATCAAAATAAAACTATAGGTCCTCACCTACCTTCGACCCAAAGAATTTTGGAGGGTTCATTCTCATAAAACCTTAAATTCTGGCTGCGGCTAAGTCCCCATCTTGTTGAAGTGGGACTTTCGCCTGATGGTTGCCCTAAACATTAGCTATCGCAGCTTGGGCTAGTGCCTGAAAGGAAACTCAAAACTCTGCATGTGACATATTCTTATTCAAAGGATCTGCAGGCTGAGGTGGCTGGTTATCATTTTTACGTATATTAGCTCGACGAGAAAGCATTTTATATCATGTGAAAGCACATGTTAGAAGAAGATAGAGACACTGAATACACGATAAATCATGAAAGAAGAGATGATTTTCAAAAATGCTCCATAGCCTCTTGGTCATAGATATGGCGTGATTCACACTGATGATTAAGACTCTACGTAATGCGGTTTATCTGACTCTCTAGGACACTCTAAACCTTAGGCTCTGATACTAGGTTTGTAACACCCCAAAATCTGAGTTGCGGGATGCCACATGGTGCTCCGAACTACAAGTAGTCCTGAGCTAATCCTGGCTGCTTTCTACTATGTCCGGGTCTCAAAATAGGAGAATATAAATGAAAAATCATACTAAATGTAGAAGTCTACCTGAAATAACTGGGTATGTCTGAAACATACTAATATCAAAAGTCTTGGTAAAATTATATTGAAAACCTGAATACTAAAACAAAATCTGAATACTAAATTTGGTAGTCCGACAAGCCTCTACTAACTGAATATAGAGAGCCACTGGGACAAACCCCCAATCGACAACTTTCTAAAATAAATACTAAATCAACTACTAATAAATTAGAAGTCTGAAATAATTAAGTCCCCAAACTATGATGACTTACCAACTGCAGAGATATAGATGAAATGCTCAAAAATCACTCACGCTGCTGAGACTGAGCACCTAAACCTACATTATGAGACAATGTAGCACATAGACGTATATATGGATCAGTACTTTGATGATGTACTGAGTATATGGGGGTAAATACAATAAGTAAGCAATATCATCATAATTTATAAAATCATGTATGCTAAATGTAAATGACTCACATAGGCTTGAGTAAATCTGAAATCTAAAGATCATAAATCATGAATAGTAAAGCACATAATATAAATCTTGTGAGCCATTACACATGGTTCTAAAATTTGTATTCTGTTCTTATTCTCAAATCTTATAGGCTAAGTGAAACCTAAAAACTCATTCTACATGGAAAAATACTTTATCTGAAAGGAATTCTTTCAAAGCTTTTCTTTACTAGTAGGGAAATACTCAAAACTGTTTATTTACTTTTACTAGTAGGGAGGTTCTCTTAAACGACATAAGCCATGTGAGCATTCATGGAGTCCAACATTCTTGTCCCCCTAAGGAGGAATCCTCACGTTGGGGAGAGGAGTCATACTCTTTCCAGGAAGTATAACCTACTTTCCATGTGATCAATCACAAGCTAAATATATCATCCATATAGAAATGGGGAATAATCTCATAATTTGTACCTATGTTGGCTCCGTAGTTCTATGGAAGATAGGGCACGCTAATCCCGCACTTCCCGCTCGGTGCTAAATACTACTCCCTTTTTAGTCTTTATGCTCATTCTATTAGAAATCCACTTTAAACTAGTATAATGGTTCATTATGAAACCAAAAATGCTTTTATCTGAGTAAATCTATAAATACAACTGATCTAAATTTGGTAAAGTGGATTCCATAGCTAAACCGATGATTAAAAGATCAAAGCTTTTTCTGAAAACTGAAAATAATCTGCTTATAAGATGTTTAAAACATCATCTTCAATGAAGTAATATTATTCAATCTTGGGACAATACCCCATGCATAAATCTCATGTTAAAACATCAAATTGCTCATGCTTGATAATGTAAACATTGAGAAATTAATTCAAAATCTGTAAATTTCTACATTATGTATGAAAATATGAACATAATCATGTGATTCAACTTCTAAATCATTGGAAACATCATAAGCTTGTAAATAAGAATGATGGGTATAAACCCTAACTTCAATTTCATAGGAAATCACATAAAATGCAGTAAATTTGTAAATAAAATAAATTTTGGGTACAAGGATGGAAGGATTATCCTAGTTCAAGAACCCCACATTCCTTAATTGATGATCTTTGATGAAAAGCTTGAATCTTGGATTCCTATTGATGCTTTGGAGATGGATTCTTAGAGTTTTTGTATTTGAAATTCTTAATCTTGAATTTCCTTGGAGAATTAATGGAGGAATTTGGATTTCTTGGGGAGTAAGTTTGATGAGCTAGGGTTTTCTTTTGAGACAAAAGTGATGAAATAAGCATAAAGTGCTTTGGTATATGCTTAATGAGGTGTTTTGGATGGATTAGGGGCTGGGTAGTTTACCAAAATACCCCTTTTAAGCTCTTAAACAAAACTAGAAAAACAACCAAAATTCCCAATTTGCTGGGCCACCGCAATTCGCCTCTATCGCGGTGGCTCACTGGAAAAGGATGAGCGGGAACTGGGCGTTTACCGCGATGCACCACAATCGTGGTGCCCCTTTGGATTGGCATTTTGGCCCTTCGCGCGACCTTCCAGGATCGCGTAGTCTCACTGGAAAATGCCAAATATTAAATGGGACATCACCATAATGTGAGACTATCACAGAGGGAAACTAGAATCGGATAATCGCCATTTCAACTGTCTCCGCGATGAGCTAGGAGTCCAGGTGGCACACAGTCAACTTAAAAAATCCCTAACTCTTTCACCGAGTGTCGGATTTGGGCGAACCTTATATCGTTGGAAAGCTTATTAAATTTCCAATACAATGGGAAGTCTAAATCAGGAAAATTACATACGGAATAATTATGATCTATTTTGGAAGATATTATTTAACACTCTAGGGATGAATTCAAACTAAGAAAAGTACGGGGTATTACACCCTTAAAATACTGAAAACACTAGAAATATTGGAAATGTTGAAAACACTGGAAATACTAGAATTATTGAAAATACTTAAAATATTGGAAACACTGAAAATACTAAATATTGCTCTAGGCTGTGTGCCAACCTCAAGGCTGTGTGCCAATCTCGAAGGCTGTGTGCGAAATCTCAAGGCTGTTTGCCAATCTTAAGGCTGTATGCCACCCTCATGCATCATCATCATCATCATCATATTATACATTATATTTGGTTTATTGTGATTGATGTTATGATTGGTTTTCCATATTGACTTGTTAAATGTCTACTTGCTCTATATCCTGTGACATGCCCCAAACTCGGGCCATACCGTATGGACACCTCAAGCCCACATAAATCGGAGGTCTCCTCGATAACCCAACCTAGCACTCATCACAACAACCACAAGGGTTGGGTGAATTCCGACCTTATAATAAGATAGCGAAAATATAAGGCCAATAGTTAATACTTAGAAAATATCTAACATTTCATTAACGTCCATAATCTAGCCAATAAACCCAAGTCCACAGTCATTCACAATAGCCTCTACCAAATCAAAGTCAATGATATGTCAGGACATGCCCCCGACAATAGACAAGTACTAAATCTATTCAAGTCTAACACATAGAATAAAGTAACTATGAAAGGCTGGTCTTTCAGAGTATGGAAGCTCACCACTTCAAGATCAATGCCCGAACTGCTCAAATGCCTGATCACTGCTAGAAAAAGAAGAAGATGCTACGGCCTCTATGTTGCGTGGGGACATAGTGTCTGGAGACGGTTAGATGTTGGAGCGCCAGCATGTAACCCAAGGATAAGGATAAAATAACACATTTATTCTATCAAAGTCAAATCATTATATACAATCATATTTACACAAGTATAGGCATATATGAAGATACATATACATATAGTTACACAATATGCCAAACCATGGAACAAGTTATAACATGCATTCTCAAATCGTTCATTCATGAGTCATGGAGTGAAGAACTTTCAATCTTCCACATTACCAATTTTATAACCTTGAACTTCTTCATTACCTTAGTTAATGGGGATCTGATCCCCAAACAAACTAAACCAATCTAACCAATTTAACCAATTCAACTAATTAACCAATTGAACCAATTCAACCAATTAACCAATTTAACCACTTCAATCAATTCCTTAGGCAAAGGACTCGAACAACAAGCCGTCTCATCGGGCTAGGGACTCGAACCACTAGTCAACTCATCGGACTAGGGACTCAAACCACTATTAATTTTATTAGACAAGGTGTTTTAACCTTAAGAGATCTCTTTTGGAGAGGGACTCAAACCACAAGATATTTCATTGGACCAGAGACTCGAACCACTAGTCATTTTATTAGGAGAGAGACTCGAATCACAAGCCATTTCATTGGACTAGGGACTCGAACCACTAGTTATCATTAGGTGAGGGACTCAAACCACAAGCCATTTTATTGCACTATGGACTTGAACCACTAGTCATTTCATTGGACGAGGGAATAAAACCATAAGACATTTCATTGGACTAGGGACTCGAACCACTAGTCATTTTATTGCCATTATTAGTCGAAATTTAAACTCTTCATCCATTAGTTCATACATTAACATACATACAATCCATTTCAACATTTAGGGACTTGAAATACTTGCCCAGATCAACACTATACGCGACCCCATGGTCTTCATGGGAGCCTTCACTGCTCAATCGTAATAATAGATCAAAGCTCTAACCCAGTTCATCATATAATTCAAGCGACGATCATCAAGACCTTTACTAATTCATTCAATCTTCATAGTATTTCCATACCACACTTTAGTTCCTCACACAATTTCAAGTTAAAACTTAGGAAATTGAACCCCCTTTTCTTAGCCATCAAATCAACATCATCATAATTTAACTAATTACATGGCTAACAACATCAACATAATACCAATTATCAACCATTTATACTTATAGGTCCATCACCCTATTTAAAGCCTTTAATAGAGTAAATACCTCAAAATAATTCAATTTACGATCGTTAAGACCCACATGTCTATTCATATTTCATTAGAAAGATTTCACCACATTCTCACCACATTTAGGCTTAACACACAAATCAAGTTCATATTCATATTTAGAGACTTCAACCTCCTTATTAGTTATTAGCTCAACAAAGTCATTCAATGATACAATACATGACTCACAATACCTTTACGATATCATTTATCAATCATTCATGCTCATTGGGCTATTGCCCTAGTTCAAAACATCACCAACATGTGACTAAATAATTCACTTAGACATTTTCACAAACACCTTATGTGTATACCTTTAACAAGGCTATTTTTATGGTAGAAATCCTTAAAATTAGGGTTACTCAAGACCCTCATGTTAAATCACATACAACAAGCACCCACATAGGTAAATCATCATTAATAACATATATAAACACAAGTGTGGCATACATGGGTTTAGAGTTATTTAACAAGGGGAAGAGTTACATGCCTTAAACAAGGTGATTAACAAAGAACTTGACTCTTCTTTATCTTCTAGATGTGCACCCTCCAAACCCTAGCCTTCAATATTGATCCAAGAACTTTGAGAGTGTTTGAGAGAGAGTTTAGGGTGTTAGATCCACCCAAAATGTGCTCAAGGAGGCCTTATACACCTATATAGTGAGAAGGATTAGGATTTAGGGTGTAGGAAGTGACCACAAGGCCCTTGGTTAAAAGATGAAAATTGGACCCGTCTAGGGGTACGACTCATTAAGAGAATCGTACCATAGGGTATGGGTGGTACCTTGACTCGTACCCTAAGATTCTCCTAGGTCTCACACACTGTTAAGGGTACGAGTGTACACCCATGAGTCGTATCCAAAGGGTACAACTCAACCCTTAACTCATATACACCAACTGTATTCAAAATAATCCACTCAAGTTGAGAGTTTACTCCATACGGATCATGCTGGGCATGACTCATTTAGTTAGGGTACGATTGAGGAGAGGGCCACTAATATAGAGGATAATATACTATTCCTCCTAGGCTGGTTAAGGTATGAGAGGGGAAGGAAAGGTTGGATATGACCCGTATCCAAAGGGTACAATTGGCTTGTCCATTCGTATCTTGCTCTAAACTAAAAATTTTTGCAATGCCAAGATCTTGGATGTTTCATTCTCCCCCACTTAGGATCATTCATCCTTGAATGACGGGTAAGGAAAGAATCAACACAAGTTAACATGTTATCATACATCAAAATAACCCTAAAACAAAGTAGGACAAAGCACACAACTAGGATATTTCACCATACATATCATCATCATTATCAATCCACCATTTCATTTTATTAATCCTTAGGATTAAAACCCACCATTTATCAAAGCCACTTGGCTCCCTCAAAGTTTAGGGACTCAAACATTTATCAACCCAAGAGATAAGTCAAATCAATAATATCAACACATACTTCAATCACGAGTTTTTAGGATGGAAGACAAATGCAGGTACTTGGACTTCATGTCCCTCTTCGCCTCCCAAGTAGCTTTCTCGGACTATTAGTTTCCCCATAGAACCTTCATCGCAGCTATTTCTATCATTTTCAACTAGTAAACTTGTCGATTTAAGATTCCAACTGGGATCTCCTCATAGGACAAAGAGTATGAAATATAAACATCCCTCAAGGGAACCGCCGATGAAGGATCACCCATACATTTCCGCAACATAGAGACGTAGAAAACCCAGGGGAAATGGAGTTCAACCTAGAAGGCAACTCCAGCTCATGGCAACCTTTTGCATCCCCTTTCAAGACCAAATAGGGACCACTAAATGGGGGACTAAGATTTCTCTTTTCCCCAAACCGCATCACTCCCTTCATGGGAGACACCTTCAATAATACCCAATCGCCAACACTAAACTCTAAACTTCCATGCCATACGTCCGTATAGGACTTTTTTTTGGCAACTTTGAGCAGTTTTCAACCTCTCACGAATTATCTCTACCTTTTTCTAGGGTTTGGGGAACTAGACTAGGGTCAAGCAACTTACCCCTTACTAACCTTATACCATCCAATGGGAAAATGACATATCTTACCATACAATGCCTTAAAAATCCACCCTAGAATCTCCCCTACTTAGAGACCTCTACATTTCCCACTTTAAAAAATCACTATGCTCCTCGAGCCACTATCCACATAAGATAGGTCACGAATGAACTAAAGCACAAGAATCACTCACGCCACTCAAGGCAAGACCCTCTGCAGAGAAACAACACTATAGGTAAGAAGTGTTCCATAGCAACCACCTAGGTCATAAATGAGACCCATCCCAACACAACATACCAAAGGAAAAGTCCCTAGGTTCGGATACAACAATACACACCATCGCATACCTTTTTGGGGATCCACTATGATTGCTTCACTAGAGACAAATAACATAACTAACAAAACTATGACTTTCAACCAAAAATCACACTTGGGGAACTTGGCGTACAAACGGGGATCCTTTAAAGTTGCAACATAGTACGAAGGTGATTGCATGATCCTCCTCACTCTTAGAGTAGACTAAGATGTCATCAATGATGACAATGGAAAACATGTCCAAGAACGGATGGAAGACCCTATTCATTAAGTCCATGAATACCGTCGAGGCATTGGTCAACCCAAAAGACATGACAAGAAACTCATAGTGACTATACCAGATTCTAAAGGAAGTCTTAGGGATATCCGTATCCCTAACCTTAAGCTGATGATATCTCGATCTAAGATCAATCTTAGCAAAATACTTTGCACCCTGAAGTTGATCAAATAAATCATTGGTTCTAAGGAGAGAGCACTTATTCCTTACGATCACTATGTTCAACTGACGATAATCAGTATGCATACAAAGAGAACCATCTCTCTTGTGCACAAACAACGTGGGAGAACCCCCACAGAGACATACTAGGATGGATGAAACCTCTATCTAAGAGGTCTTTCAATTTATCCTTAAGCTCTTTTAGCATTTTCGAAACCATCTTATAAGGAGGGATAGAGATCGGATAAGTGTCTGGAATAAAATCAATCCAAACTTTAATTTTCCTATTTAGAGGAATACTGGGAAGACATTGGGAAACTCAATAACCACGAAAATGGATTTTAGAGAAGGCTCTTCCGAGGTAGAATCCTTAACTTGAACCAAATAATACAAATACCCTTTTGAGATTAACTTTTGGGGCTTTAAGATAAGAAATATATATTTCTTTAGGCACTAAATAAATACCTTCACATACAATGACTGGCTCATTAGGGAATCAGAACATGACCTTATGGGTCCGATAATCTAAGGAAGCATAGTAAGAGCGAAACTAATCCAACCCCCAGAATGACACCAAGAGTCTTACTACCACCAATAGATATCACACACCCCTATAGACCCTCTTATTAACCATAGAGTTTCCTACTGGGGTAGAAGCAGAAAAAGAATCGACAGACTCTCGGGAGCAAAACTAAGGTGCATAGTCACATTTGGGGTCACACAAGAAAGAGTAAACCCTGAGTCAAGAAAATAATAAACATCACAAGAGAAAAGTTTCAACATACCCGTATTAGAATTAAAAGATGCCTAGAGCTCTCGAGAGATAACAAGAGCATTGAGATGGTCCCGACCAATGTCGGAGCTAGAAGAGGCACCCATGGGTGTAAGAGCTAAAGAAGTGGTAACCGACATCCTTTACTTTGCCCAAGCAACAACCATTATAGGATATTCCCATTGCATTTGGCCCAATTGTCCACACTTAAAACACCGGTTCTCTTCTTTCTCGAAATAACCATAGTGTGATCGACTGCAAAACTGACAAGGAGGATAGGTGAATGAGGATTGGGCCCTGCTGACCTAATGTTATGCACCTTATGCGCCATGAGTATTATCAATCTAAAAATTTTAACCTCCCAACAGTTTAGATTAGGTAGCACTAGACATGGAGAGAAAACTAGGACCCACCCAATACATCCTCCTAGACCTTTTCCACTAACTTGAGCCAACTGAGCAAAGGAGTGACAGAACCCAACATTTTAAGGCGACTGAGAGGAAGTGCCAACTCCAATAGTAGGGTTAGTGAGAACATATAGAACCCCACAAGGATAGTCATATAAAACGACCCTTGACTGGGTCTGAATCCCAAAAGTTGGACGAACTTTGTCCATATTTCCCTCAGTTAGGACAAAAAAGCTTGCTTGAATGTCAGATCTTCTTGGATACATGATCTGAAATATGACCAAACAAAAATCATAGGAATCCAAGACCTTAGACTCTATATAGCTTGAGATTGAAACACAAAAAAGGGAAACATTTTATATGTCTCATATCCCCTTGCTTATAAGTGTGGTGCACTTTACACCCATAAAAGAGAATCCACTTGACACGGCTTTGTGGACTCCCAAATGACCTTAAAACTAGGCTCGATACCAACTTGGCATACCCCAAACTCGAGCCATGCCGTATGGGCACCTCATGCCGACATAAACTAGAGGTCACCCTGATAAACAAACCTAGCCCTCATCATAACAATACAAAGGTTGGGTGAATCCCAACCTTATAATAAGATAGCAAAAATATAAGGACAATAGTCAATACTTAAAAAATATCTAACATTTCATTAACGTCCACAATCTAGACAATACACCCAAGTCCACAGTCATCCACAAAAGCCTCTACCAAACCAAAGTCAATGATATGTTGGGACATTCCCCCGACAATAGACAAGTACTAAATCTATACAAATCTATAACATAGAATGACGTGACTATGAAAGGCAGGTCTTTCGATGTACGGGAGCTCACCATTTTAAGGTAAATTCCCAATTTGCTCGAACGCCTGATCACTGCATAAAAGAAGAAGAAAATGCTCTGACCCCTATGTCACGTGGGGATATAACGTCCTAAGATAGTTAGCGGTTGGAGCATTAGCATATAAGGGGTTGGAGTGCTAGCATATAACCCAAGGATAAGAATAAAAGAGAATATTTGTTCAATCTACGTCAAATCACTATATACAATCATATTTACACAAGTATAGGCATATATGAAGATATATGTACATATAGTTAAACGACATGCCAAACCATGGAACAAGTTATAACATGTATTCTCAAATTATTCATTCATAAGTCATGGAGTGAAGAACTTTCAATCTTCCACATTACTAATTTTATAACCTTGAACTTCTTCGTTACCTTAGTTAATTGGGATCCAAATCCCAAAAAAACTCAACCAATCCAACCAATTTAACCAAGTCAACCAATTAACTGATTTAACTAATTCAATCAATTCATTAGGCAAGGGACTCAAACCACAAGCCACCTCATTGAACTAGGGACTCAAACCACTAATCAAATCATCGGACTAGGGACTTGAACCACTAGTCATTTCATTAGATGAATTATTTTAACTTTAAGAGATCTCTTTAGGTGAGGGACTTGAACCATAAGATATTTCATTAGACTAGGGACTCCTACCACTAGTCATTTAATTGGGTGAAGGAATCGTTCCATAAACCATTATATTAGACTAGGGACTCAAACCACTAGTCATTTCATTAGACAAGAAACTCAAACCACAAGCCATTTCATTAGACTAGGGACTTAAACCACTAGTTATTTTATTGGGCGAGGGACTCGAACCATAGGCCATTTTATTATACTAGGGACTCGAACCACTAGTCATTTCATTGCTATTATTAGTCGACATTTGTACTCTTGATCCATTAGTTCATACATTAGCATCTATACAATTTATTTCAATGTTTAAGGACTTGAACCACTTATCTAGATCAACACTATATGCGACCCTATGGTCTTCATGGGAGCCTTCATTTCGCAATCATAATAACTTAATTCATTATACAATTCAAGGGACGGTCACTAAGACCTTTACTAACTCATTCAATCTTCATTAGTATTTCTATACCATACTTTAGTTCCTCACACAATTTCAAGTTCAAACTTAGTAAATTGAACCCCCTTTTCTTAGCCATCAAACCAACATTGTCATAATTTAACTAATTACATGTCTAACAAAATCAACACCAATTATCAACCATTTATACTAATAGGGATATCACCCTATTTAAAGCCATAAGCTAATCCATTACATGATTAACAAGGTTCTTATCAACCATTTACCAAAAATTCACAATTATTATATTATTATCATGACTGATTCATGTTCACTGTACCAATTCTATTGATACATATTTGACCTTCACGAAACCATTTAACCACTAGTCACTTCAATGGACTAAATGCCTTAAATCAATTCAATTTATGGTCATCAAGACCCATATAACTATTCATATTTCATTAGAAAAATTTCACCATATTCTCACCACATTTAGGCTCAACACACAAATCAATTCCATCTTCATATTTAGAGGATTCAACCTTCTTATTAGTTATTAGCTCACCAAAGCCATTCAATTATACAATACATGGCTCACAATACCTTTATGATATCATTTATCAATCATTCATGCTTATTGGTCCATTTCCCTAGTTTAAAACATCACCAATATGTGACTAGATAATTTACTTAGACATTTTCACAAACACCTAATGTGCATACCTTTAACAAGGCTATTTTCATGGTAAAAATCATCAAAATTAGGGTTACTCAAGACCCTCATGTTAAACCACATACAAAAATTAACCACATAGGTAAATTATCATTAGTAACATGTATAAACATAAGTCTAAGCAAGAATTAGTGTTATTCATTATTAAGCAATAAAACTATTTTTATTTGATTTCAAAACCACCATGTACACTTACTAATCCAAGTTTGACATACATGGGTTTAGATTTATTTGACAAGGGGAAGAGTTAAATTCCTTAAACAAGGTGATTCACCAAGAACTTTACTCCTCTTTATCTTCTAGATATGCACTCTCCAAACCCTAGCCTCTAATCTTGTTCTAAGAACTTTAAAAGTGTTTGAGGGAGAGCTTAGGGTGTTAGATCTACCAAAAATATTCTCAATAAGGCCATATACACCTATATAGTGAGAGGTATTAGGGTTTAGGGTGTAGAAAATAACCACAAAGCCCTTGGTTAAAAGCTTAAAATTAGACCTGTCCAGGTGTACGACTCACCATAAGACCCATTAAGGGAATCGTACCTTAGGGTATGAGTGGTACCCTGATTCATACCCTAGGCTTATCCTAGGTCTCATACATTGTTAAGGGTATGAGTGTACATCTATGAGTTGTATCCAAAGGGTATGACTCAACCCTCTAACTCGTAAACACCAACCATATATAAAATAGTCCACTCAAGTTTAGAGTTTACTCCATACTATCATGTTGGGTATGACTCATATAGTTAGGGTATGATTGATGGGAGGGCCACTCGTATAAGGGACAATATACTATCCTACCTAAGCTGCTTAAGGTATGAGAGAGGAAGGGAAGGTTGGATACATCCTGTATCCAAAGGGTATGATTGGCTTGTCCAATCGTATATTGGTCATCTTGATCTAAACTAAAATTTTTTGCAAGGCTAAGATCTTAGGTGTTTCATCCTGTTACTTGACCATCCTATATATACGTTTTCTTCTCTATTTATACTTTCATGTGATATAATATATACTTGTGTTATACTTGTTGTATTGTTGTTGTATTTGTGATATATATATATATATATATTAAAACTGTTAATGCAAGCGGTGTGGGCTACTGTTGTAGGACATTTTCTAATTATAAGTGACGTGCCCTTAGTGTGTATTTTGTATTCCTTATTTTATACTTTGATCGGTCATCCTATGATACCTATTGAGTGCAAGTGGACCATACTCACACCTACTGTGCCCCTTTGGTGCAGGTCCTACTTTGAGTTTGCTCTAGCTTGAGTGATTCAAGCGAGATTTGGTGCTTCCAAGGTAGTGGTTGACCTTCACGCATGCTGATGTAATCTACTATCTTTCTTATGCACTATGCCCTTACTTTCACTTTGGAGACTGAGAATTTTTTGGTATTTAGACATCTTATGTATTTCATTTAGATTTGAGTTATACTAGATACGTTCTTTTACTGTTGACACCAGGTTTTGGGAGTTATGGCTATATAATTTGATTTTATTCTTTACATTTTTATTATAACTATGTAGTTTGACTTTGTTCTAGAAGTCTTACTTTGGGGGTATTTTTGTCTTTTCCCCTTTGTGTATTAGTTTGGGTGTTAGGCTTACTTGTCATGGTTCGATATGACAAGTGCCAGCATGACCCTTGTATTTTTGGGTCATGACAATTTGGTATTAGAGCAGCCAGGTTTATTGGTATCAACAGTGTAAGAATGAGATGTCTAATAAAATCTCGCGGATTGGTACGTAGACATCCGTATCTATCTTTGAGTGTCTATAGGATGTCTTTAGAAAACTTTTCTTATTTTATTTTTTACTGTGCAAAATTCTTTCATACCTTAAGTTCTGAGTTATGTTTCACTCTTTCTATGCAGATGGTGTGGCTTATACTGCATATCAGTTAAGAGATGCTGTGAGAGATTAGTGGATATTATTTATCAGTTATAAGCTTATTGATGCTCCTGAGTTGTCATAAGATCAGTTTGTTGATGCCTTTCTGGAGAGATTCGTGCATTATAGTTTGAGGGATCGAATGTAGGACAAGTTTGGTAATTTGGAGCAGGGCTCCGTGACAGTTGTTAAGTATGAGGCATACTTCCATGCCTTGTCCAGATATTGCTATAATAGCATTTCTACCAAGTTTGAGAAGATTTAGAAGTGTATGAAGGGTTTGGATGTCTATTTTTAGTTTGATATGTCTTATATGGTGTTCTTGGGGCTTTTTTTTAGAGTATTGTGGATCATGCTAAGATAATAGAGGGTATTCTTAGTACATGTTAGGGTGGCGCTAAGACGACATAATGTTTTGGTAAGTTCAGGAGTTAGACCTCTTGAGGTAGAGATTTTAGAGGTTCTCATGGATGCCATAGTAGGCCAGTGCAAATGGCTTTATAGTGTTTAGGTGGTGGATCTTGTAGTTCTATAGTTTAGGGTGGTCGTTCGATCCTAGTTGTACCTTCTCCTATTAAGATTGGTTGTAGAGATTGCTATATATGTTATGAGATTGGCTATGTGGCTAGGGACTATCTCTGTTGGGTGATGTAGGCTACTCCTATTTTAGCTGTGAGAAGTAGGGGCGCGCTACTAGAGGTGCGAGGGGTAGAGGTTATGGAGCTTGTGGCAGTAGTTGTGAGACCATTCAGGTAGTTGGTGGTTGTGGGGTTATTTAGCCAGTTGGTGGCCATGGTCAGTGTTATGCTATAGCCGCTAGGCCACAGGCAAAAATATCTGATGCTGTGATCATAAGTATCGTTCCCATTTATTTCAGACCTGTATCTATGTTATTTGATCCCAGATTGACTTTCTCCTATGTGTGTGAGTATTTTGCTTTGGATTTTGATTCTATTAGTGAGCCTCTTGCTAAGTCTTTTCATGTATCTACCTGGTAGGTGATTCTTTAGTGGTGGATCGGGTGTACCAATCTTTTGTTGTGACTTTTGTCGGGCGTGATACTTTGGTAGATTTACTTGTATTAGATATGGTTGACTTAGAAGCTATTTTGGGTATGGATTGATTGGCTCCTTATCATGCTGTCTTAGATTGTTTTGCTAAGACTGTGGCTTTAGCTTTGTTAGGTGTGCCAAGGGTAGCTTGGAAGGGTGCACTTCATTCGGGTCTTAAGAGAATTATATCTTATGTTCAGGCTCATAAATTGGTTGAGAGGGGATGTTTATTTTATTTGGCTTATATTCATGACACCAGTGTTGTTTCATCTTCTTTCTTGGATTCTGTCTGTGTTGTCTATGAGTTTATAGATGTGTTTTCTACTGACTTACCTGGTATGCCTCCAGATAGAGATATTGATTTCGCTATTGATGTTGAGCCGGGAACCAAACCCATTTCTATTCCTCCTTATAGATAGCCCCGACAGAATTGAAGGAACTAAAGTATCAGTTGTAGGAGTTGTTGGATAAGGGATTTATCCAACCTAGTGTTTCACCTTGGGGTGCGCCTGTCTTGTTTGTGAAGAAAAATGATGGATCTATGCAGATGTGTATTGACTATCAGCAGTCGAATAAGGTGATGGTTAAGAATGAGTTTCCTCTTCCTCACATTGATGATTTTTTTGATTAGCTTCAGGGTGTTGTGGTGTTTACAAAGATTAATTTGATGTCCGGTGATCTGAGATGGATTTATGCACCTTAGTGTTGTTATCCTAGCTTATTTAGCGTTGTTTTGAGGAATTCTTGTGTGCTTAATGTGTTAGTGATGATATAATTGAGCATCTAAGTGTCTAATTACATGATTACAATGTTAAAGGTGTCTTTCAAACAAGTTTGTACTTAATTGGGTCACGTAGAGTTCAAACAAGAAAACTAGTGTTACTAGCTTGAGCTAGGTGTTGTTCTAGTGGATTACGATGAATTCTAATGTTTATAATGAGTTTATAAGGTTATTATTGTGTAATTATGTGTGGAACAACTTTTTTATAGTGTTCAAGGTTCCATCAAATCTAGGTTAGAGTTAAACAATAGTTGAAGATCAAAATGGGCGAAACTAGTTCTTAGCATAATTTTCTAGTTCATTATCTTAAATGTTCATGGTGTTTGATGCTATAGGATTCTTTGTGAGTTTATTATTATGATATTTGGATGATTAAAAAGCTGGAAATCAAGTAGAAACAACACCATAAGGCTTGGGATGGAAAGACAAGTGCACAAGATGAGTTTAGAGTCGAATTGGACTTTCCAGGGTGTCCTCGCGACAGGCCCGTGGCACGACCCCCATTCCCAGGTACTGATCACCATGGAGCAACCCCTATTCCCAGGGAATGGAATGGGTGGCGCACACCTTATTCCCAACACTGCCAAAATCATCCTCCTATAAATAGGACACTTAAACACATTGTTAAACACCTTGGACGACTTTGAAGCTTGGAGAGGGGATGGAAAACACTTCAATTAGGATTTTTTATTATTTTAATTTAGTTTATTTATGGATCATATCATGTATTGATTGATCTTGATTATGGTTATGTCCATGAGTGGCTAAAAGCCCCCTTTCGGGGTTAAGGCCAAGAACATGATTACTAATGCCTTGAATTGATTTGGTTTTGATTTCTTATCATAGGTGGTTCTTTATTTATCCTTTTTATAACTATTTTAAGGGTTCACGACCCTTAGAATACATCCATTGTCGTCTTTGTGAGCTCAAGAGGGGGAATATAAGAATATAACATGGGCGTAGATAGAGTAAGGTTCTTATTCTTTAATAAAATAAAGGATTTGAATTAGCATCTAGGATAGAGATATACCTAAAAGCCTTATTTGGTTCACTACGGGATGAAATATAAATGCATTTAGCTTAGTTAACACATCCTCGCTCAATGATGTAGTTGTAGGGATAGGTTAGATAGGGGATTACAGGCTCGAGAAACCATGATCATAATATCAACCTCGTGAATCAACAACTAAGATAAGTAAGCTAACTAATGAAGTTCAATAGCTTAGTATGATTGTTCGTAGTGCTTTAACCCGGAATTTTCATCCATTAATTGTCCAAAGTTTTTACTTTTCCGCATTATTTTAGTTTACTTTCAATTATAAACTTTCAAACCTTTTTTAGTTACTTTTCACCACTCTAATCTCAATAGTTAAACTAAACATCGATAGTTGCTTAACACTAGTCCCTGTGAGATCGATACTTGGCTTCTAAAGGGCCACTTTACTACTTGGTGAGACCACGTACACTTGCGTGTGCGCAATAAGTTTTTGGCGCTGTTGCCGGGGACTTGTAAATTGGAAACTATTTTAGTTTTAGTTTTTATTTTTAGATTTCTTAGTGCTTTGCGCTTGGTCTTGGTATTGAATTTGCAAGAAAAAGGTTTGCAGACTAGTAAGCTTGCAAGGAATAGGGAATTGGTTGAACCAAGCCCCAAACTTGAGCAACACTTTCACCAACGAAGAAGGAAAGTAGTCCTTATCTACCGCATCCCACAAATCCAAGAGGAACAATATAATCCTGCTCTCATGGCTGAAGATCAACCATCCCGCAGGATAGTTCACGAAGTTGAAATCCCACTTTCAATAAATTTGACCTCCCCTTTTTAAAAACCAGTTGCTGGAGGTAACTTTGAGCTGAAACAGAACGTGGTGCAAATTTTGAGAAGCAGTAGACAGGTTATGTGGATTTCACACGAAGATCCATAAGTCCACCTGCGAAACTTCTTGGAGATCAATGACACATTCATCCCTACGGGTGTGTCAACTGACAATGTTAGGCTGACACTTTTCCCCTTTTCACTGTTGGGGGAAGCAAAGAAGTGGTTGAATGCTGAGCCGGAAAGTTCAATCACAACCTGGGTTGACTTAGCCCAAAAATTTCTTATCTGATTCTTTCCATCTGGCAAGATTGTGAGACTGTACAGTGAGATTATGAGCTTTAAATAGAAGCCAGATGAGAACTTATATCATGCGTGGGATAGGTTCAAAGGTATTTTTTGAGACTCTCCACATTATCAGCAGTTCACCAATTTCTGTAAGATTCAAAAGTTCTAGCAAGAGCATACTTGTTCTTTAAAGGATCGAGTGTACAAACAAAAACATATTAGTAGTACATTGATTGGTGGTACTGTGAAACAAAAGTTATCCAATTATAAAAAAACGTATACATGAAGCACATACAGGAGGATATTAAGAATGATTTCATATTGGATTTGACTTATACATTGGCCTAGATGGCTAGGGAAAAAGCTTTGATTTCATTGGGGGGGGGGGGGGGGAACATATGCATCCTACAATAGACTGTCGGTATATTTATACATGTTGAAAAAGACTTACCCAAGTTCACACATACAAATGAAAAAAACATCAGAGAATGAATATTTATAAGTGTTTATATAGCTTTCCTCTTTAATTAAATAATTTGATTCATGTCGACCAATTGTTGTTGTTGATGGCAGTCACTTTAAGGGGACATATAATGGAACTTTTGTTTCAGCAAGTACACTTGATGGAGTAGGATTTTTCGCTAATTATAATTTATACATGATTTTTTTTTCAAATTATTTATAAGGTATTAAATACGTATAATCATGTAATGCCCCGAAATCTATTCACAGGATGCCACATGGTGCTTCGAACTACAAGTAGTCCTGAGCTAACCCTGGCTGCCTTCTAACATATCTGAATCTTAATATGGGGAAATATAAGTATAAAATCATGATAAAATGCCTAAAATTATCTGAATAATCTGAATATATCTGAAGGTACTCATTCATCAATCTGATTAAACAAATACTGACAAGTCTGAATACGACAACTGAGATCTAAACTGAATCTGGTAGCCCGACAAGCCTCAACTAACTGAACCGAGAGAGTCACTGAGTTAGGATCCAGCTGACTCGGACTAAACTGGAATATCTATTCATACACTGAGAACATGAATAGCAAAGTCCTTGAACTATAAGGACCCACCAACTGCAGGGATGTAGATGAGATGCTCGGATATCACTGTCGCTGCTGAGATTGAGCACTTGAACCTAAATTATGAGACAATTTAGCACATAGACATATATGTGGATCAATACTTTGAGGATGTACTAAGTATACAGAGGTGCATGCAATAAGTAGACAATATCATCACTGTTTATAGAAAATATCATGCATGCTAAATGTAAATGACTCACATAAGCTTGAGTAAATCTGAAATCTGAAAGTCAAATCATAAATAATAAATATGTAATCTAAATCTTATGAGCCATTACACTTAGATCTAAAATCTGTATCCTGTTCTTATTCTCAAATCCTTTAGGCTAAATGAAATCTGAAAACTTATTTTGCATATCTTAAGGCTTCAAATCAATTAAACTATTTCAAAAGTAGGGGACATCTGTTTGTGAGGTTCTTCTAACCGACATGTACACCATGTGAGCATCCATGGTGTCCCACGACTAGCCCTCATAAGGTTAGGGCTGTTCTGCCCTTGCCATCAGAATAGAATAATCCCATCTCAGTGATCACAATCTCCGTCATTCACGTAGAAGTGGGAATAATCTAAATCCTACATTGGCATGTAGTTCTGGGGTACGAAGCCGTAGTAAAGTATCCATCTTGGTGCTAAATACTACTCCCAATATCATGGTCAAAATCTCAAGAAAATCTACTTTAAAAGTAATCTAATGGTTTATAATGCAAACCAACTATAAATCTGTAAACTGAATCTGTAAAGTGGATTTCAAATCTGTTCTGAGACCAAAAGGTCAAATTTTTCTCAATAATCTGAAAATATTCTAATCATGGGGTGCTTATATCACAACAATTCTTTGAATAACAATCTTTAAATAGGGTTTAATGACCCATGTATTAATCTCATGATAAAACATCTCACAATTCATGCTTGATAATATAAACATTTATAAATCATCTTAAAATCTAGAAATTTCAGCAATGTGCATAAAAACATAAATAATCTCATGTAATTCAATTCCTAAATCATTGAAAATCTCATAATATCATGAATAGCAATATGGGGTGCAAACTTAAACTTCAGATTCATAGGAAAACATATAAAATCAATTAACTTTCACAATAAAATCAAGTTTTGGGCACAAGGATGAAAGGATTGTCCTTGTTCATAACCCCACATACCTTAAATTGATGATCTTTGATGAAAACTTAAATCTTGGATTCCTATTGATACTTTGGGGATGAATTCTTAGTGTCCTTGTTTTGGGAAATCTCAATCTTGAATTATCTTGGAGAGTTAATGGAGGAATCTTGGATTTCTTGGGGAGGAAGTTAATGAACTAGGGTTTTTCTTTGAGAGGGAATGATGAATGGAGCATAAAGTGCTCTCAATTGTGATAAATCTTCGATTTTTGGATGGATTGGGGGTTGGGTAATTTATCAAACTGCCCCCTTTAACTTTTAAACGGAACTGGAAAATATACATTTTCCCAATCTGGGTGGCCATCGCGATGCGCCACTATCACGGTGGCTCACTGGAAATCGACAACTGGAAACTGGGAAGACTCCACGATGCGGAGACATCGCGATGCTCCTTTGGAATGCTATTTTGTCACCTGGTGCGACGCGCCATTACTGCGCTGGATCTCTGGAAATTGACAACTGAGAAATTGTCCCTCTTCGCGATGTGCCAATATCATGGAGAGCCACTGGAAAATGACAATTGGGATTTGACACTGCTACGCGGCACGCTAAGGGTCTAAATGATGGTATTTTGCTACTGGAACTTTAAATAGCCATAACTTCTTACCCGGTTATCGGATTTAGGTGAATCTTATATCCTTGGAAATATAACTCAATTTCCTACGTCATGGAAATTTCAAATCTAAAGAATTCCATACAAAATAAAGATCATTCATTCTAAGGGCTAAGCCTTGAAATTTTTGAGACGATTTTAAGCTAGGAAAATTGTGGGGTATTGCAAAATCTCCCCCTTGGGAATATTTATCCTCGAATGTGCCTAGTTAAGCTGAAATTTCTGAGGAATCCGAGATCATAAGATAGCATGCACAACTAAAAAGAACTAATCAACTGAATCTAAATCATTCTAAGCTTCTGAGAAATCTGTGAGTGCATGAACTTACATGAAGACATCTATAGTACTGAATATCTGATCAGAAAGGTACTAGATTAAGGAAGAGTAGTACCTACGGCTAGATCTGAGTTTGCGGAGAAGATGTAAGGGTACTTGGCTTGCATGTCTGCTTCTGTTTCCCAAGTAGCGCCCTTAACCGACTGATTTTGCCAAAGAACTTTGACCAAGGGAACTTCTTTGTTCCTTAGTCTACAGATCTGATGGTCTAAAATCTCAATTGGAATCTCTTCGTACGAAAGGCTGTTCTAAATATCTGAGTTTTCTAATGATGGTGGGGTCACCGATACTCTTCTTAAGCATAGAGACGTGGAATACAAGATGAACGGCTGACAAGTCTGCGGGCAACTCAAGCTCATAAGCTGCTTTCTTAATACGACTCAAAATTCTATAAGGGCCAACATACCGAGGACTAAGCTTCACCTTCTTGACGAATCTTTTCATCCTTTTCATGGGTGAAATCTTCAAATATATAAAATCACCAGCTTCAAACTTAAGATCCCTTTTTCTCACATCTGCGTAGGATTTATGACGACTCTGGGTTGTTTTCAATCTTTGTATAATCAACTTAACTTTCTCCATGGCCTCAAACACTGCATCAAGCCCAAGCAAAGAGGCCTCACCTACTTCAAACCAACCTATGGGTGATCTATATCTCCTCCTATAAAGAGCTTCAAATGGAGCCATCTGAATGCTAGCATGATAACTTCTATTATAAGCGAACTCAATCAATAGAAAATGCTCATACCAACTTCCCTTGAAATCAAGAGCATATGCCCTCAACATATCTTTTAGAGTTTGGATGGTCCACTCTAGCTGACCATTTGTCTGTGGATAAAAAGCTGAACTAAGATCCCTCTGAAAGGCTTTCCAAAACTAGAAAGTAAATTGAGTACCCCTATCTGAGATGATAGACAAAGGAAATCCGTGCAATCTGACTAACTCTCAGATATACAACTTAGCATAATCCTCAGCTGTATAAGACGTGTGAACTGGCAAGAAATGCACTGACTTAGTCAATCTGTCTATAATAACCCAAATCGAATCATGATGACGATGTGATTGGGATAAACCAATCACAAAATCCATATTCGAATCTTCCCACTTCCAAGTGGGGATACCAAACTCTTGCAACATATTACCAGGTCATTGGTGCTCTACCTTGACATATTGACAAGTTGCACACTTAGCTACGAACTCCGCTATAGCTCTCTTCATACCGTTCCCCCAATAGATCTCTCGTAGGTCGCGGTACATCTTGGTAGGACCTAGATGAATAGAATACCTGGCACCATGTTCTTCTGCCATAATCCGCTGCCTCAAATTATCAACACATTGCACACACAATCTACTTTGGTGTCTCAACACACCATCTCCCCCTTGGGAGAAACCCTCTACCTTTTAGTCTTTAACTGACTCTTTCAGTTTGATCAAACTAGGATCCATATCTTGCTTCTCCTTCACTTTCAAAACTAGAGAAGATTCGGAACTACTCTGAACCCTAATATTTCCTTCAGCTGAATCAACCAACCTAACACCCAATCTAGCAGAACGATTAACTTCTCGAGCTAATTCTTTCTTATCATTCTCCATATGAGTAACACTGCTCATAGATAATCTACTAAAGGGCATCTGCTACTACATTGGCATTGCCCGGATGGTACAACACACTTATATCATAGTATTTCAACAACTCTAACCATCTTCTCTGACGGAGATTCAACTATCTCTAAGTAAATACATACTGCAAGCTTTTGTGGTCCTTGAACTCATCAACATTCACACCATAAATACACCACGAAACCATTTCATGAGGCTTCAACTGTTGCGAGGCATAGGCTATGACCTTACCTCTTTGCATCAACACACTACCTAAACCAACTCTAGAGGAATCACAATACACCATGAAACCATTTGTACCATCAGGTAATGCTAACACTGGGATAAAGTGAGGCGAGTTTTCAATTCCTGGAAACTCTTCTCGCAGGAATCTGAACACAGAAACTTAACTTTCTTTTGGGTCAATCTAGACATAGGGGATGCGATATAAGAGAAACCTTTAACGAAATAATGATAATAGCCAGCTAAACCTAAGAAACTCCTACTATCTGACAGAGAGATAGGTCTAGGCCAATTTTTTATAGCTTCTATCTTTTGGGGATCAACTCTAATGCCATCGGCGGAAACAATATGACCAAGAAAGGCTACTGATCTTAGCCAAAATTCACACTTGCTGAATTTGGTAAACAATTTGTGATCTCTAAGAGTTTGTAAGACAATTCTAAGATGATCTACATGATCATCCACACTACGAGAGTAGACAAGAATATCATCGATAAAAATTATGACAAATATGTCTAGATACTGTTTGAACACTCGACTTATGAGATCAATGGAAGCTGCTAGAGTATTGGTTAGCCCCAAATACATAACTAAAAACTCAAAGTGACCATAACGGGTCCTTAAGGCTGTCTTCAGAATGTTGCATTCCCTTACTTTAAGATGATAATTGCCGAATCTAAGGTCTATATTTTAGAAATAACTTGCACCTTGCAATTGATCAAATAAGTCGTCAATTCTAGCAAGAGGGTATTTGTTCTTGACTGTGACCTTATTTAGCTGACTATAGTCAATGCACATTCGCAAAGAACCATCTTTCTTTCACACGAACAAGATGAGAACGCCCCATGGAGAAATACTAGGCCTTACGAAATCTTTATCTAAAAGATCTTTGAGTTTCTTTTTCAACTCCTTAACCTCTGTGGGAGCCATAGGATAAGGAGGTATATAAATAGGCTAAGTATTATAGAGAAGGTCAATATCGAATTCTATTTTCCTATCAGGAGGTACCCCTAGGAGATCTTCTAGAAAAACATCAGGAAACTCATTTACAAAAACATCAGGAAACTCATTTACTACATTGACTGACTGAACAGTTGGAGTCTTAGACTTAGTGTCTTTAACTCGAACTAAATGATAAATGCAATATTTGGATATCAATTTTCTAGCCTTAATATAAAATATGAAATGACTCTTTGGAGACATTGAATTACCTGACCACTTAAAGACTGGCTCATTTGGAAATTGAAACTTCACCACTCGGGTGCGATACTCTATAGAAGCATAATAGAAATAGAGCCAATCCATACCAAGAATAATGTCAAAATAAACCATGTCTAACTCTATCAGGTCTGCTAACATGACTTTATGAAGAATAATGATAGAACACTTCTTATAAATCCACTTGGTGACAACTGACTCACCTACTGGGGTAGATACCAAGAATGACTCAGGGATCTTTTCAAAATTTATCTCAAAATTCATAGCAACTAACGGGGTCACATAAGAGAAACTTTACCTAGGGTCTAGCAACACATAAACATCAAAATGAAATACACAAAGCATACTAGTAACAACATCAGGTGAATCTTCCTGCTCCTGGTGTAAGGGTATAGCATAAAATTAATTCTAGCGCTGACCGCCAGCAGTACTGGATGATGCGCCCTGAGGAAGAGTTGGGAGACCTAAAGGAGCTGGTGCACTGTTAGCCTGAGTCTGGCGATGAACATCTCTTTGTCCCTATCTAGCATGTGGACAATCTCTAATATCGTGACCCTTCTGGCCATAACCATAACAACCTTTCTGACCCCATAAGTATTTATCTCTATGATCCTTACCACACTTAGCACATGAGGAACGATTAGGCCTATTACTCATGCTATTTTAAGATTTGGACATAGAGGACTTACCCCGCTGTTCCTGCCTATTTCTGGATGTAGGAGTACTGGCTGAACAAGATGCGAGAATAGATGAACAATTCTAAAACTGCGAACGATTTCCTCCTTTAGACCTATTCTGACCATGATCAAACTGCCCTGTTCTATCCCTCTTTTTTACTCTCTCTCTTTCCTTTATCTTTTTTGCCTTAATCTGCTAAGCATGCATCATCAATCTAGAAAGACCCATGTCCCTATTAAGAATAGCAGTCCTACACTTCTTAACCACCAACCCAGACACACCAGTCATAAACTTACTCATGCTTGACCTAGGGTCAGCCATCTGATCAGGAGCATACTTAGACAACTGGTTGAACTTAAGAAAATACTCCTTCACTGTCATGGTACGCTCCCCTCATCTCAATTGGGAAAAATTTGTCTAGGAACTCATCTTGAAATATCTGCCCAAGTCATAGGAGTTGCATTCTCCCCTCTACTCTTCTTCCACATCACCACCCAGTCATATGTAACATCCTTCATCCTATAGGATGCTAATTCTACACTCTCTTTTTCAGAAATATGCATAATTTAGGTGATCTTATTTACCTCATCAAGATATAGGTATGGGTCCTCACCTGCCTTCGACCTAAAGAACTCTGGCTGGTTCACTCTTATAAAATCCCAAATTCTGGCTGTGGCTAGGTCCCCATCTTACTGAGATGGGACTGCAGCCTGATGATTTCCCTAAATGTTAGTTGTCATAGCTTGGGCTAGCGCTTGAAAGCTAGCCCAAAACTTTACATGTGACATATTCTCATTCATGGGATCTGCGGGCTGAGGTGGCTGGTTATTATTTCTGCAGGCATTAGCTCAATGAGGAGGCATTTTCTGTCACGTGAAAGCATGATTTAGAAGAAGATAGAGACACTGAATTCATGATAGATCATGAAAGAAAAGATAATTTCCTAAAATACTCCATAGCCTCTTGTTCATAGATGTGGCATGCTTCACACCGATGATCAAGACTCTATGTAATACAGATTGTATGACTCCCTAGGACTCTCTAAACCTTAGTCTCTGATACCAAGTTTGTAACGTCCTGAAATCTAGTTCTTGGGATACCACATGATGCTCCGAACTACAAGTATTCCTAAGCTAACCATGACTGCCTTCTAACACATCTGAATCTCAACATGGGGAAATATAAGTATAAAATCATGATAAAATACAAAAATCTATCTGAATAATCTGAATATGATAACTGAGATCTAAGACTGAATCTAGTAGTCTGATAAGCCTCTACTAACTGAACCTAGAGAGTCACTGGGACAGGCCCCATCTGACTCAAACTAAATTGGAATATCTATTAATAAACTGAGAACATGAATTGCTAAGTCCCCAAACTATAAGGACTTACCAACTGAATCACTGTCGCTACTGACATTGAGCACCTGACCCTATATTATGAGACAATGTAGCACATAGACATATATATGGATCAGTACTTTGAGGTTGTACTGAGTATATGGGGGTGCATACAATAAGTAGACAGTATCATCACAGTTTATAGAAAATATCATGCATGCTAAATGTAAATGACTCACATAAGCTTGAGTAAATCTAAAATCTGAAAGTCAAATCATGAATAATAAACATGTAATCTAAATCTTGTGAGCCATTACACTTAGTTCTGAAATCTGTATCCTGTTCTTATTCTCAAATCCTGTATCATGTAGGGGACATCTGTTTGCGAGGTTCTTCTAACCAACATGTACACCATGTGAGCATCCATGGTGTCCCACGACTAGCCCCCGTAAGGTTAGGGTTGTTCTACCCTTGCCATCAAAATAGACCAATCTCATCTCAGTGATCACAATCTCAGTCATCCACGTAAAAGTAGGAATAATCTAAATCCTACGTTGGTACATAGTTCTGGGGTATGAAACTGTAGTAACATACCCATCTCGGTGCTAAATACTACTCCCAATCTCATGCTCAAAATCTCAAGAAAATTCACTTTAAACGTAATCTAATGGTTTATAATGAAAACCAACTATAAATCTGAATCTGAATTTGTAAAGTGGATTTCAAATCTGTTCTGAGACCAAAAGGTCAAATCTTTCTCAATAATCTGAAAATATTCTAATCATGGGGTGCTTCTAGCACAACAATTCTGTGAATAACAATATTTAAATAGGGTTTAATGACCAATGTATTAATGTCATGATAAAACATCTCACAATTCATGCTTGATAACATAAACATTCATAAATCATCTTAAAATCTGGAAATTTCAGCAATGTGCATAAAAACAAAAACATTCTCATGTAATTCAATTTCTAAATCATTGAAAATATCATAATATCATGAATAGAAATATGGGGTGTAAACCCAAACTACAGATACATAGGAAAACATATAAAATCAAATAACTTTTAGAATAAAATTAAGTTTTGGGCACAAGGACAAAAGGATTGTCCTTGATCATAACTCCACATACCTTAAATTGATGATCTTTGATGAAAATTTGAATCTTGAATTCCTATTGATGCTTTGGGGATGAATTCTTAGTATCCTTGTATTGGGAAATCTCAATCTTGAATTATCTTGGAGAGTTAATGGAGGAATCTTGGATTTCTTGGGGAGGAAGTTAATGAACTAGGGTTTTTCTTTGAGAGGGAATGATGAATGGAGCATAAAGTGCTCTCAATTATGATAAATCTTTAGTTTTTGGACGGATTGGGGGTTGGGTAATTTACCAAACTGCCCTCTTTAACTTTTAAAAGAAACTGAAAAATGTACATTTTCTCTATCTGGGTGGCTACCGCGATGCGCCAGTATCACGGTGGCTCACTGGAAATCGACAACTGGAAACTGGGCAGACTCCACAATGCGGAAACATAGCGGTGCCCCTTTAGAATGCCATTTTGGAACCTGGCGTTACGCTCCATTACCGTGCTGGATTTCTAGAAATTGACAACTGGGAAATTGGCCCATTCCGCGACGTGCCAATATTGTGGAGGGTCACTGGAAAATGACAATGGGGATTTGACACTGTTACGCGGTGCGCTAAAGGTCTAAATGATGGTGTTTTGTGACTAAAACTTTAAATAGCCATAACTTCATACCCGGTTATCGAATTTAGGTGAGTCGTATATCGTTGGAAAGCTAATTTAATGTCCAACGTCATGGAAAGTTCAAATCTAAAGAATTCCACACAAAATAAACATCATTCATTCTAAGAGCTAATCCTTGACATTTTTGGGATGAGTTTAATATCCTTGACATTCTAAGAGCTAATTGCAGGGTATTACAATATCTCTCCTTGGGAACATTCATCCTCAAATGTGGCTAGTTAAGCTGAAATTTTTGAGGAATCTGAGAGCATAAGATAGCATGCACAACTAAAAAGAACTAAGCAACTGAATCTAAATAATTTTGAGCTTATGAGAAATCTGTGATTTCATGTACATACATGAGGACATCTATAGTGCTAAATATATAATAGAAAGGAACTATATTAAGGAAGAGTAGTACCTTTGGCTAGATCTGAGTTTCCGGAGAAGAGGTGAGGGTACTTGGCTTACATGTCTGCTTCTATTTCCTAAGTAGCACCCTCAATTGACTGATTCCGCCAAAGAACTTTGACCAAGGGAACTTCATTATTCCTTAATCTACGGATCTGATGGTCAAAAATCTCAAATGGAATCTCTTCGTATGAAAGGTTGTTCTGAATATCTGAGCTTTCTAAGGGAACTACAATGGTGGAGTCAACGATACTATTCTTAAGCATAGAGAACTGGAATACAGGATGAACGGCTGATAAGTCTGTGGGCAACTCAAGCTCATAAGCTACTTTCCCAATACGACTCAAAATACTATAAGGGCCAACATACCGGGGACTAAGCTTCCCCTTCTTGCCAAATCTCTTCACCCTTTTCATGGGTAAAATCTTCAAATATACAAAATCACCAACTTCAAAATTGAGATCCCTTCTTCTCACATCTACGTAGGATTTCTAATGAATCTGGGTTGTTTTCAATCTTTCTCTAATCAACTTAACTTTCTCCATGGCCTCAAACACTGCATCAGGCCCAAGAAAAGAGGCCTCACCTATTTCAAACCAACCTATGGGTGATCTTCATCTCCTCCTATAAAGAGCTTCAAATGGATCCATCTGAATGCTAGCATGATAACTTTTATTATAAGCGAACTCAATCAATGGAAAATGCTCATCCCAACTTCCCTTGAAATCAAGAGCACATGCCCTTAACATATCTTTTAGGGTTTGGATGGTCCACTCTGCCTGACCATTTGTCTGTGGATAAAAAGCTGAACTAAGATAGATCTGGGTACCAAGATCCCTCTAAAATTCTTTCCAAAACTAGGAAGTAAATTGAGTACCCCTATCTGAGATGATAGACAAAGGAACTCCGTGCAATCTGACTAACTCTCGGATATACAACTTAGTATAATCCTCAACTGTATAAGACGTATGAACTGGCAAGAAATGCATTGACTTAGTTAATCTGTCTACAATAACCCAAATCGAATCATGATGATGACGCGATTGGGGTACACCAGTCACAAAATCCATATTCACCTCTTCACACTTCTAAGTGGGGATACCAAACTCTTGCAATATACCACCAAGTCTTTGGTGCTCTATCTTAACCTGTTGACAAGTTGCACACTTAGCTACGAACTCCTCTATATCTCTCTTCATACCATTCCACTAATATATCTCTCCCAGGTCCCGATACATCTTGGTAGGACCTGGATGAATAGAATACCGCGCACCATATGCTTCTGCCATAATCTGCAGCCTCAAATCTTCAACACATGGCATAATAATCTACTTTGGTGTCTCAATACACCATCTCCCCCTTGGGAGAAAATCTCTACCTTTTGGTTTTTAACTGACTCTTTCAGTTTGATCAAACTAGGATCCATATCTTACTTCTCCTTCACTTTCAAAACTAGGGAAGATTCGGAACTACTCTGAACCCAAACATTACCTTCAGCTGAATCAACCAACCTAACACCCAATCTAGCAGAATGATGAACTTCTCGAGCTAATTCTTTCTTATCATTCTCCATATGAGCTACACTGCTCATAGATAATCTACTAACGGCGTCTGCTACTATATTGGCCTTGCCCGAATAGTACAACACACCCATATCATAGTCTTTCAGCAACTCTAACCATCATCTCTGATGGAGATTCTACTCTCTCTGAGTAAACAAATACTACAAGATTTGTGGTCCATGAACACATCAACATACACACCATACGGATAGTTTCTCTAAATTTTCAAAGAAAAAACCACAACAGCTAATTCCAGATCATGGGTTAGGTAATTCTTTTCATGAGGCTTCAAATGTTGAGAGGAATATCTATGATCTTACCTCTCTGCATCAACTCACAACCCAAACTAGCTCTAGAGGCATCACAATACACCATAAAACCATCTATAACATCAGGTAATGCTAACACTGGGTCTAAAGTGAGTCGAGTCTTCAACTCCTGAAAGCTCTTCTCGCAGGAATCTGACTACAGGAACTTAACTTTTTTTGGGTCAATATAGACATAGGGGATGTGATAGAAGAGAAAACTTCAACAAAACGATGATTATAGCCAGCTAGACCCAAGAAACTCCTAATGTCTGATGGAGAGATATGTCTAGGCCAATTTTTTATAGCTTCTGTATTTTGGGGATCAACTCTAATGCCATCGGCAAAAATAATATGACCAAGAAAGGCTACTGATCTTAGCCAAAATTCACACTTGCTGAATTTGGCGAATAATTTGTGATCTCTAAGAGTTTGCAAGACAATTCTAAGATGATCTACCTGATCATCCTCACTACGAGAGTAGACAAGAATATCATCAATAAAAACTATGACAAATATGTGTAGATACTATTTAAACACTTGATTCATGAGGTCCATAAAGGCTACTGGAACATTGGTTAGTCCGAAAGACATGACTAGAAACTTAAAGTGACCATAACGGATCCTGAAGGCTGTCTTCGAAATATTATATTCCCTTACTTTAAGTTGATGATAGCCAGATCTAAGGTCTATCTTTGAGAAATAACTTGCACCTTGCAATTGATTAAACAAGTCATCAATTCTAGGAAGAGGGTATTTGTTCTTGACTATGACCTTATTTAGTTGACGATAGTCAATGCATTTCACAAAGAATCATTTTTCTTTTACACGAATAAGACGGGAGTGCCCCATGGAGAAACACCAGGCCTTATGAAACCTTTATCTAAAAGATCAGATCTTCGAGTTTATCTTTCAATTCCTTAAGATCTGTAGGAGCCATGCGATAAGGAGGTATAAAAATAGGCTGAGTATTTGGGAGAAGGCCGATACCAAATTCTATTTCCCTATTGGGAGGTAACCCTGGGAGATCTTCTGGAAAACCATCAGGAAACTCATTTACTACATTGACTGACTGAATAGTTGGAGTCTCAGACTTAGTGTCTTTAACTTGAACTAAATGATAAATACAACCTTTGGATATCAACTTTTTGGCCTTAAGATAAGATATGAAATGAGTCTTGGGAATCACTGAATTACCTGACCACTCAAAGACTGGATCATTTGGAAACTGAAACTTCACCACTTGGGTACGACAATCTATAGAAGCATAATAGGAATAAAGCCAATCCATACCAAGAATGAGGTCAAAATGAACTATGTCTAACTCTATCAGGTATGCTAACATGACTTTATGAAGAATAGTGATAGGACACTTTTTATAAATTCGCTTGGTGACAACTGACTCACCTACTAGGGTAGACACCAAGAATGGCTCAGGGATCTTTTTAGAATTTATTGCAAAATTCACAGCAACTAATGGGGTCACATAAGAGAAACTTGACCCAGGGTCTAACAACACATAAACATTAAAATGAAAGACACGAAGCATACCAGTAACAACATCAAGTGAATATTCCTAAGATATAAGCTAGAAAAATCGTGGGGTATTACAAATCATTATCCTAATATAATATTTTTAAATAAAAATAATGATAATTGTATAATTATATTTCAAGTTGTTATATGTATATGGAGTGTGCAGGACATATATTTCTACTAGCTTTTAAAATATTGAATTTTAAGAATTATGTAGTATGGAGTTGGTTCTTTGAGCAGTTCAAAAAAGCTCATGGGATAAAACCAAATCCGTGCATTGTGTCCGACAGAAATACGAGCAATAAAAAGGTTGTATCAATGGTATATGATGGTGTTCCATAAAATACTTACTTCTGACATCTATGAAAATATGTTGTAACTAGTTTCAGAAAGTCGCATGCGAAGTTATCAGATGTGTTTTATGCAATGGCAAAAGTATATATCATTTCTGAATTCAACAACCTAATGAAGAAGGTTAAACAAATCGATATTAGGGTGAAAGATTACTTGCAGTTGACTAGTTATGATAAGTGGAATAGGGTGTATGCAACTGTAAATCAGAGATTTACGCTCATATCAAACATTGCAGAGAACATAAACAGGCATCTTAAGAAAGCGAGGGAATTACCAATATATGATTTCTGAGAAGACGTCAGAAAGATGTTTGGCAGATAGAATCACAGTAATCAGCAGGTTGGGACATTCACATGCACGCCTATTTGTGGAAGATACAATAACCTACTTGTGAGAAACGAGGTTAAAAGTACGCAAATGAGAGTAAGTATATTATTAAAATACATAATTTCTATGTTATATTTGCATACATATATATATAGAACTATATATTCATTGCAGGTTGTGTTGACAACAAACTTGTTTATGTTGTACTACATGAAGATAGATATTTTATTAGTTTGCTTATAGAAGAAGACATGTTTATGCTATAGGTTTCAAATTGATGAAATTCTGTGTGCTCATGCTTATGCAGTGTTAAAGAGTAAATACTTTTATGCTGATGATTATTGCTCTGACTTATACAAGTCAGTATCGCTATTGAGTATATAAGAGGTTCCCATATATCCTCTTCCTAACAACTCTACATGGGAGAAATCAGATTATATATTAAGCGAAATTATTCTACCACCAAAATACAAGCGCCACTGGGAGGCCAAAGAAAGAGAAAGAGAAAAGCCTACTGAAGAATTCTACGGGACTAAGTCCACAAATTCATGCAGTGCTTGTGATTTTACTTGACACAATAGGCGTTGATTTATTTAACACCTTGAGTTGAATAGTTGTATACATTCCAATTTATTTATGTTTTCAGTTATTTAACTATCTCCAACTCTAGAAATAAATTCTCAGTTATGACTTATGACTGATGTTAGTTTGAATTTCTCTTGAATAAAATGAGGTATTTTATTAAACACATTGTATTTTTTATTTTTATCAACCTATATGTGCATTCTTTTATCAACGAGCATATTTGTATATGTAATTATTTACATATTTATATACATATACAAACAATTGCTGCAATTATTCATCCTTGTATATACCATTATAAATATTTGCAAATGATTCAATACAACAGTCTAATACATGTTCATATGTATTTACATAAGCATATGTATATATAATCATACAACATGTATGCATATTTGCATATGTATATATAAACATAATACATGATACATTTTCGATTATATGTATATACCATTATATCATCAATTTGCATATATATATATATATATATATATATATATATATATATATTAATAGATCATTTGAGCATATAATACTATGAATAGTTATTAGATGTGTATATTAATATTCATAATATTTATATGAATATATGTATAAATATTTTTATTTGTATGTAACTATTTATATATGTATAAACATATATATACAATTGATTCACTTAACCATACTTGTATGTACCTGTAGAAATATTTATATGAAATGTATATAAGTTGTTGACACCCAATTTTGGCTCTTCATGCTTAAAATTAACATCTTCAGGCTTCCTGATCGTTAAAGGGCACTTTTCACACATTTTTTTTTTTACAGTTGTTAACAAATTATTGATAATCATTATTATTCTAAATTTTTTTATCAATTTATTGTCATATTTTAACTTTGCATTTAATGATAATAATCCTTAATTTCGTAGATTTTAGGATTTCTATCAATTTATTGCGATTTTAAATTTTTGCACAATCATCTGCATACTTACACAACATAACACTATAATTTTAATTATTTATAGGAAAATACATTTTTTTAAAGATAATTATATTTTATTTTTCGTTCATATTTTTTTGTAATTATACATTGACATTCATATTTTTTACGAAAAATGGCCTAAAATGTCCTTAAACTATGTGAAATAGTGCAAAAATACCCTCTGTCTACCTATTGGGCTTAAAATGCCCTTCCTGTCTACATATTGAGCCTAAAATGCCTTTTCCGTCTACCTATTAGGGCTATTTTGCCCTTTTATTAAAAAATATATATAATACCACAACTTATCTTTATTAAACTACATAAAATTCCTATCATTTTTATTAATATTGACCAAATAAATAGTGCACAATATCAATTTTTCGTCATTCTAAATTGATTTGATAAATAACAAGAAAAATTATTACATATACATAGCCGTATTAGTTGGTTGTCAGATATAGCATATAAAATATTTACTTTTATAATAGATTCTAATATATATAAAAATAGTTATATATTAAATTTCAACATTTCTTATAATACCCTATTTTTATGGAAGCCTTTGTTCATTCATTTTTTTATTTGCTATATCAAAATTTTATGTTTTTCATTTTTACTGCTTGCTTTCATGTTGCCTCCATAAAAATATATGGTATATTTATATCATAAAAATTCATTGTATATTTATATATTATATAAATTATATTTATATCATAAAAATACATGATATATTTATACCATACAAATTATATTTATACCATATAAATTATATTTAGACCATAAGCATATATTGTATATTTTAGATATAAAAAGTTTATACCATGTAATACTGAAAATATATGTTTATATATGATAAATAATTTTTTTAACAAGAAAAGTACTTCCGATATAATGAGAATACCATGAATATTTATCTCATAAATTATATCAAAAATATAATAGTAATTTGACTTTGACATAAATTATATTTATAAAATAAAAATACATGGTATATCTATACTTCCAACATAATGATTTTTATTTCATAAATATTTATCCATAAAAAATTATGAGTAACCCATTTTATTAGAATTAAAAATACGCGATAATGAAGAATCCTAAAGAGAAAAGAGGGGGAAACTTTTGTTTATTGGGTAAATAAAGGGATCAATTTGTATTATAAATATAGGGTTGGAATTAACATTTTTCTTAAAAAAATACATACACACACAAAATCAGACTCTTTATCCCCTTTTCTCTTAAAACAACCACCTTTTCTCTCTCTCTCTCTTCTCTTCCAATTTCTCTCTTAACCAGATTACCGCCATCGGAGTTGACTACCAGATGATCGGTCATCACAATGCCCACTCTCTCCTTTCTCTCCTTTCTCTCCTCTCTCCCTTCTTTACCCTTGTTACCCTATCCATCGCTGCCTCACCGAAGTTGATCACCAACGAGCTTCAGTCAAACTACCACTACGCCACCCCTCTTTCTTTTACTTTCTCCTTTTCCCCTCTCTTTATCACCATTTTTTTCCAAAAAAATGTGTTAGATATGGCTTCATTCATGTATCTTTGGCGTTGCTTCGGTGAAAATCCGTTGAAGCAACATTGTTGTTACCACTATTTTGGCTTTGTCTTCGCTTTCAATTATTATAATTGTTATTGTTTTCTCTATGTTGTTATGTTATCTAAGCAGATTTAGCCAAAGTTTCTCATTCTCTGTTGAAGCTCTATGGGTTACGGCGAGCTATCTTACGTGTTGATGTTGTTTCATTTTTCACTTTTGGCTAACTATGTTGTTAATTCATTTATTATTGGATTATTTTTCTGATTGTACAGTTCATCTTGATTCCATTGTTGGCTACTTTAAAGCCATTTTGGACTGATTCTATCCTTCACATTCTATTAAATTAATGATGAACATATTACACAATATTAGCCAATGAAGAAACTTTTGGCGATTTTAGGCCTCTGCAAATAAAAAGACAGACATAATGTCTACAAATACGTAATAATAAATAGATGACGAAATCTTTACAATATCTAAAACTAAATCCGAGCCCACTCTTTAATGAATATTTTATTATTTATATATATGCATTTATATACATATAAGCACACATAATTCTCAATTTATATTGATAATTATTTATTTGTTACTAACACTTTTACCGCTAGTGTTTGTACAGGTGCTTGAGAATACTTGTCGAAAATGACACTCCAAAGGAGAGCTTGAATTTTATGTTTGTATCTTTATATTCTTACACTTGTACACATATTAATCATAGTAAAAACTTTATTTTTGAGGCATTGAGCGGGGATGTTCTTTACTTACGTAATTTTTACCATGAATTTAGGCAAAACATAGGCCGTTAATATTTATATGAAAGAATTAAATTAATTTTTTAGTTATTTAATCAATTAATTCACATTTTTACATTAAAAATATTGTGTTATATTTTCTTTTAAATTTCTTTTTACTTTATTAAATTTTGTCTCCCATTAGCTTTGTTAAAAATAAAGTATTATAGGAAAAATATTTCTCCTTTATATAAAATAAAAGAAAAACTTTTCTTTTCATATATCACATAAAATACTTTCTTTTATGAAATACTTTTCTTTTTTTCATACATATTCTTATGCACTTTTATTTATATATCTTCACATATTTTTATATACATACTTTTATGACAATATATTTAATTTAAACAACCTTTACATATAAGTTATTTATATTATTTTAATACACATTTTTGTATTTACAAACATTGATTTTTTTGTCCCTCTCTGATAAATCTAAGTCTGATTGAAAATTACATTTGTAGATTCTGAAGGATGCCTAACCCCTTTCCTTCAGAATAATTTGAACTTTTACCTAGAATTTACATTGATTTTTGCAGATTGAAACACAAGTTATACATGTTAATTTACATTAATTTTTGTAGATTGAAACACAAGTTATACATGTTAATTTACATTGATTTTTGCAGATTGAAACACAAGTTATACATGTTAATAATTAAATAGATTTTCTTATTTTCCTTAAAAATTAGGTAGCGACTCTATATAAAAATCATTCTTTTAAAGATTCCATAAATCGTGCTTGTTTTAATCTCGATAAAAATTGGACATTACATAACTACATAATTATTTACATGAAAGTATAAGTATATGAATATTTATATGAATACTTGAATTGTATATAATTAGTCATAATATTTATATGAATATATGTATACACAAGTTGTTTGTATGAGCTTATGGTTTTTGAATTATATTAATAATATAAGTGTAAACAAACAACAATTACGCAAATGCATGTCAATTGCAATGGCAGCATGAATGTATATACAAATTACATGCCACATCTCTGAAACATATTCATTTATCTAATACAACCACATGAATATATGTAAATGTATAATTTATTGGAAAATACAATTATAAAAAATGAGAAACGTGATTCAATAAACAAAAAATACTATATTGGTTATATTTGGTTCATCTTTATTTATACAAAAAAATTGTACTGTCTCAAAATCAGACTCGAAAACAGTGTACTATCATAAAATCAGATTCAAAAGCATTATACTGTCTTAAAATCATATTAAAAAATACTGTGAAAAAAAGTACCCATTGTATCATCTACGAAATAATAATTATCTCGCTACTTTCACACTCAAATTGTGGCCTCATTGGTCTATCCAGACTCTCGTCATCACTCATTGTATCATCCTCATTCTTTTGAGTCCCATGGTGCCATAAAACTACAACATAACGGGTACGCAAAGCTTTAAGGTCAAACTGTTCAGGTGGTATATCTTTTTCATGGCTAAGATACTTCGTGTATGCAGCAATGAAGACTCTACAATCCCTATATATATATATATATATATATATATATATATATATATATATATATTAATATAATTAGTTTAATGATTGTAAATTACATAGATGTATTGTAATACCCCGCATGTTTCTAAGCTAGGAAGTGAATAAGTATTCCTACGTATGAAATCTCCTATTCTATGATTCATACTTGAGTACATAACTTACAATGAATATACTAGTGATAGGATAGATTATGATGCATTAAGCATGTTAATATGAGTCACTTAAGGTAATACAAGTTAGGAGTTTTTGAATCCATCAAGTTTTAGTGTTCGATTTTGCAAGGGTCATTTTTGAACAAGTATAACTTGATGTTAATGTGGTATTTTGGATAATTTAGACCCACCAAATTGTAGATAATCGAATTAGCTTTCCAACGATATCAATTTCACCTTAATCCAATACCCGAGCGAAAAGTTATGCCCATTTTCGTGAGAGACAGTAAAGATAGGCGATTGGTTAGGCGCCGCCCAACCAAACATAGGCGATTGGTTAGGCGCCGCCCAACCTAGCTTAGGAAATCACTTGGGCGCTGCCTAAGTCAGTTCCAGGTGCCAAAAACACTCCGTTTTGAGTTATTTTTAGGGTAATTAAGTCTTTTAACACTCCTTCCACGTCCCTAAACTTAACCCTATGAAATATATAGCTTCTAAATATATTGCAACCCTATTATCATCTCAAAGCTCATCATCCAAGAGTACTAAAAGAGAAAAACAACTAGGGTTGCCTAACTAAGCTTGAAGATCCGATTTCAAGGAAATTCCTCCATCAATCATCAAGAATCTTCCTTCTAAGGTATGCGTGAGTTGATTCATGGACTCCTTTCGTCCATGAAGCTCAAGAACCATCTTCTAAATTTTGTATCATGTTTATATTGGTGGTGGTTGATGTTCATGTGGTTGGAGTTCGATGATGCCTAAGATGGGATCTTTGTATGTTTATTGTGAGGATATGGTGGTATTTAACGTATAAATATGTGAAATTGGTGGTTGAATATTTGTACTCTTGATGAATCCACCTATGCCTAAGATGTGCATGTAAGGTGTTTGTGAAAATACCTAAGGGAATAGAAATCATGCTTTTATGACATAATAAGTCCTAAATGACTATTCCATGTTCTAAGTTTATGTTCAACGTGATCCCCGTTCTATTGTCTTGAATTGAAGAAGTTGTACGAGACGCTCATGATATTGTTGCGATATGGAATGACCATGTTATTGAAGCTATTCAAGTATATACATGTTGTGTGTATTCCTGATCATGTGATAGTTTGTTGAGAATCATTCTTATTATGAAAGCCTTACTTATGATATTGTGAATTGTGGACTCAAATCTTGTGATCAAGTCATGTCATGTGTGTCAGTTTCCTCCTATCGAATCCTGGGGGTACTTGTACCCAAAAATTATAGCTGTGTGCCTAGAGCCATGTCATGTTTCACGATATCCGAACTCAAGTTATGATTCCATAGACTTCAGTCAGTCATGTGACTCAGGAAAACCTCATGATCTTAGTCAGTTGTCAGATATCAGTAACATTCCGCTAGTCAATAGAACTCAGTAAGATTAAGTCATGCACAGTCAGTTATTCATGTCCAGTCCCTCCAGATGGGAGTAGAGGTTAGCACCGAGTGAACCCAAAGATAGGAACTCACCCGCCAGTTCAGGGTGTGATTCTTAGTAGTCATTCTTGTGTTCCAGAACTATGTAGCCAGCATAGGTTGAGACATCTTAACCCGTCAGGCTAGGTTTGATGAGGTGGCTTAACCCATCAGTTTAGGGTTTCCACCGTTCTCATTGAGTACCCACCAGATAAGGGTCACTCATAGGATGTCCTTACCCGTGGCACGGTATTGACACCCCTCCAATCGGGGTAGAGATTGGACCCCAGCTTAGCTATAATGGCATACATGGGGCATGTCGGTTAAACACTACTTCCCACAGTTTTAGTATCAGTCTCAATAAAAGAACTCAGGGCATTCTTCAAATTTTAGTATATATAGGACTGTCAAATACAGTCGTCCATGTTATCAGTTTCAGTATCAGTCATGACAGCTATCAGTAAACCATGTATTAGCTTACAGGTCATGCTATCATGTATTCACAGTCCCAGTTTCTATATATGTGTGTTTGCACTCCCACGTTCATATTAGTCAGTTAGTGTTATTCATGCATGAAACCCTTTATGTTCAGCCTACCTTCCTCGTATACTTAGTACTCCAGTTGTACTGACGCATTTGAGTGCTTTCTTTTCATGTTACACCATAGGTTCCGAGACACGAGCTCCAACCCAGCAGTAGCGGTAGCATTCCAGTCGCAGAGACACAGTGAGTCCTCATTGATTTGAGGACAATATGATTTGATACATATATTTATTTCTTCAGTTTAGTTTTACGGAGTTAGTTGGAGACATGTTCCTTCAACTCCTTATTTAGATAGTTTAGAGGCTTTCAGTTTTACATTCAGACTTAGCTTTCAGATTGAGTTGTTTTGGATATTTTCACCCACATGATTTTATTAAGTTGAACCTTATGGCCTTACAGTTCTATGTATTCCGCATTATTATATCATGATTTGCATTATACAGGTACAAATATCAGTCATAGGTTAGCTTGTGGTCCCTCGGGGTCATGAGCACCGTGTAGCATTTCATTTCCCAAATAAGCCCATCCTAGAGTGGAAGGGTAGCATTTCAGCGTTCAGGGGTCAAATTATTTCCTACGTTCGCGCAAGGAAAATGATTTTTAAGGGGTGTGTGTATCATCTCGTGCATGTTAAAGATTCCAGTTCTGAATCTCCTAGCCTCAAAACAGTCCCTGTTATTAATGAATACTCAGATATCTTTCCCGAAGATCTTCCGGTCATTCCTCCTGAAAGGGAAATAGACTTTGGCATAGACCTTCTTCCAGATACTCAACCTATTTCTTTTCCTCCATACAAAATGGAACCAGCAGAACTTAAGAAACTGAAAGATCAGTTCAAGGATCTCTTAGATAAGGGATTCATCAGACCCAGCATTTCCCCATGGGATGCGCCAGTGTTATTCATGCGCAAGAAAGACGGTTCTCTCAGGATGAGTATTGATTACCATCAACTCAACAAGGTCATGATCAAGAACAGATATCCTCTTACTAGGATTGATGATCTATTCGACCAACTTTAAGGTGCCAGTTACTTCTCCAAGATAGACCTCAGATCAGGCTATCATCAACTCAGAGTTAGAGAATATGACATTCCGAAGATAACTTTTCGTACTCAGTATGGTCACTTTAAATTTTTAGTCATGTCATTTGGTCTTACCAATGCCCCTGCAGCTTTTATGGACTTGATGAACCGTGTGTTCAAGCAGTAATTAGACATGTTTGTCATAGTCTTTATAGATGATAGTCTGGTCTATTCTCGCAGAGAGCGTAATCATGCAGACCATCTCAGGATTGTTCTTCAGACTCTCAGGGATCACCAGTTATTCGCTAAGTTCAGCAAGTGAAAATTTTAGCTAAGATCAGTAGCATTCCTTGGCCATATTATTTCCGGTGATGGCATTAGAGTAGATCCTCAAAAAATCGAGGCTGTAAGAAACTGGCCCAGACCCGTATCTCCATCATATATTAGGAGTTTCTTGGGTTTAGCTGGCTATTACACATGGTTTGTTGAGGTATTTTCTTCTATTGCATCTCCCATGTCCAGATTGACTCAGATAAAGATTAAGTTTCAGTGGTCAGATTCATGCGAGAAGAGCTTTCAAGATTTAGAGACTCGACTCACCTCAGCTCCAGTTTTAGCTATTCCAGATGGTGCAGACAGTTTTGTAGTCTATTGTGATGCATCCAGAGTGGGTTTAGGTTGTGTACTCATACAGCATGGTAAGGTCATAGCCTACGCCTCCAGACAGTTAAAGCCATATGAGAAGAATTATCCTACTCATGATCTTGAGTTAGCAGCGGTAGTTTTTTCCTTGAAGATTTGGAGGCATAATCTCTATGGAGTTTATGTAGATGTCTTCACAGACCATAAAAGCCTCCAGTATGTCTTTTCCCTGAAAGATCTCAATCTTCGCCAGAGAAGGTAGTTAGAGCTCTTGAAGGATTACGACATGAGTGTTCTTTATCATCCGGGCAAGGCCAATATTGTGGCCGATGCTCTTAGTCGACTCTCCATGGGTAGTATTTCTCACGTTGAGGATAGTAAGAAAAAGATGGCTCAGGAGATCCATCAGCTTGCCAGACTAGTCATTCGCTTAGTCGATTCTTTAGAGGGTGGTGTATGTGTTCATAATAGTTCAGAGTCATCTCTATTTTCCGAGGTGAAAGAGAAACAAGACAGGGATCCTAGCCTTGTCAAGCTTAAAGAGTCAGTTCAAAATCAGAAAGTCCAGGTTTTCTCCCAAGGGGGAGATGGTGTTCTTCATTGTCAGGGTCATCTATGTGTTCCAGGTGTAGATGAATTAATCCAGGGAATTCTTGCAGAAGCGAATGGTGCACAATAATATATTCATCCAGGGGCCACTAAGATGTACCACGACATGCGGGAGATCTATTAGTGGAGTGGGTTGAACAGAGATGTTGTAGAGTTTATGGCTAAGTGCTCTACATGTCAACATATTAAGATAGAGCATCAGAAATGTAGTGGTTCCATGCATGAGTTCACCATTCCTACTTGGAAGTGGGAAGAATTTAACATGGACTTCGTGATGGGTTTGCCTAGAACTCTTCATCAGCATGATTCAGTTTGGGTCATTATTGATAGAATGACCAAGTCAGCTCATTTCCTTCCTGTTTGTACTTCTTATTCCACCGAGGATTATGCCAAACTGTATATCAGGGAGTTAGTCAGGTTACACGGTGTTCCACTATCTATCATCTCAGACAGAGGTACCCAGTTCACTTCTCACTTTTGAAAAGTATTCCAAAAGGGTCTTGGTACCCAAGTCCATCTCAGCACAGCATTTCATCCTCAGAAAGATGGTCAAGCAAAGAGGACCATTCATACTCTTGAAGATATGCTAAGGGCGTGTGCAATTGACTTCAAGGGAAGTTGGGACGACCACTTGTCTTTGATTGAGTTTGCATACAACAATAGCTATCATTCTAGTATTCAGATGGCTCCATTTGAAGCTCTCTATGGTAGGAGATGTAGATCTCCGATTGGTTGGTTCGAAGTTAGTGAGGCCTCAATCATAGGTCCTGACTTAGTATTCGACGCCTTAAAGAAATTTCAGTTGATCAGAGAGAGACTCCGGGCTGCTCAGAGCCGACAGAAGTCCTATGCAGATGTTCGTAGAAAGAATCTCGAGTTTGAGGTCAATGACTATGTCTATCCTAAGATCTCTCCCATGAAGGGAGTGAAGAGGTTCGGCAAGAAAGGGAAACTCAGTCTCCGGTATATCGGTCCCTTCAGAATTCTTTGTCGCTTCGGCAAGGTAGCTTATGAGCTTGAGTTGCCTTCAGATCTAGCCTCAGTCCAGTCTTCCATGTCTCTTTGCTAAAGAAGTGCATAGGTGACCCAACAGTTGTTGTCCCTATTCAGAGCATCGACATTCAGAACAACTTCTCTTATGAAGAGATTCCAATCGAAATATTAGATTATCAGACTCGTAGATTGAGGAACAAAGAAGTCCCTCTAGTCAAGGTTCTTTGGCGAAATCAGTCTCGTGAGGGAGCTACTTAGGAAGCAAAAGCAGATATGCGTACCAAGTATCCTCACCTCTTTCTTGCCAATTTAGATCAAGCTCAAGGTAACAGTTCTCACTCTTATTCAGTTTCACGTTCATGTTTCCAGTATAAACTTGGTACCTATAAACCATTTCATACTCAGTCATGCATTCATGTGTCAGTTGTCTGTGCATCAGATATGCATGAGTTCAGTATGTTTAGCATGTCAGTCATGAGATCAAGTTACAGTTCTTCATGTTCAGTTCAGGTTCTATTGTCTTGTATCCCTTCTCAGTAAATTCTCATTCGAGGACGAATATTCCCAAGGGAGAGATATTGTAATACCCCACATATTTCTAAGCTAGGAAGTGAATAAGTATTCCTACATATGAAATCTCCTATCCTGTGATTCATACTTGAGTAAATAAATTACAATGAATATCCAAGTGATAGGATAGCTTATGATGTATTAAGCATGTTCATAGGAGTCACTTAAGGTAATACAAGCTAAGAGTTTTTGAATCCATCAAGTTTTAGTGTTCGATTTTGCAAGGGTCATCTTTGAATGAGTATAACTTAATGTTAATGTGTTATTTTGGATAATTTAGACCCACCAAATTAGAGAATCGAATTAACTTTCCAACGATACCAATTTCGTCTTAATCCAATACCCGAGCAAAAAGTTATGCCCATTTTTGTGAGAGACAGTAAGGATAGGCGATTGGTTAGGCGCCGCCCAACCAAACATAGGCGATTGGTTAGGCGCCGCCCAACCTAGCTTAGGCAATCACTTGGGCGTCACCTAAGTCAGTTCTTGGTGCCAAAAACACTCCGTTTTGAGTTATTTTAAGGGTAATTAAGTCTTTTAACATTCCTTACACGTCCCTAAACTTAACCCTACGAAATATATAGCTTTTAAACATATTACAACCCTATTATCATCTCAAAGATCATCATCCAAGAGCACTAAAAAAGAAAAACAACTAGGGTTACGTAACTAAGCTTGAAGATCCAATTTCAAGGAAATTCCTCCGTCAATCATCAAGAATCTTCTTTCTAAGGTATGCATGAGTTGATTCATGGACTCCTTTCATCCGTGAAGCTCAAGAACCATCTTCTAAATTTTGTATCATGATGTTTATGTTGTTGGTGGTTGATGTTCATATGGTTGGAGTTTGATGATGCCTAAGATGGGATCTTTGTATGTTTATTGTGAGGAT
>NC_061122.1:35818919-35946661 GCF_002878395.1 Capsicum annuum
TAAGGGAATAGAAATCATGCTTTTATGACATAATAAGTCCTAAATGACTATTCCATGTTCTAAGTTTATGTTCCACCTGATCCCCGTGCTATTGTCTTGAATTGAAGAAGTTGTACGAGATGCTCATGATATTGTTGCAATATGGAATGACCATGTTATTGAAGCCATGCAAGTATATACATGTTGTGTGCCTTTCTGATCATGTGATAGTTTGTTGAGAATCATTCTTATTATTAAAGCCTTACTTATGATATTGTGAATTGTGGACTCAAATCTTGTGATCAAGTCATGTCATGTGTGTCAGTTTCCTTCTATCGATTCCTGGGGGTACTTGTACCCGAAAACTATAGTTGTGTGCCTAGAGTCATGTCATGTTTCATGATATTCAAACTCAATCTATGATTCCATAGACTTCAGTCAGTCATGTGACTCAGGAAAACCTCATGATCTTAGTCAGTTGTCAGATATCAGTCACATTCCACCAGTCAATGGAATTTAGTAAGATTAAGTCATGCACAGTCAGTTATTCATGTCCAGTCCCTCCAGATGGGAGTAGAGGTTAGCACCGAGTGAACCCAAGGATGGGAACTCACCTGCCAGTTCAGGGTGTGATTCTTAGTAGTCATCCTTGTGTTCCAGAACTACGTAGCTAGCGTAGGTTGAGACATCTTAACCAGTCAGATTATGGTCAATGAGGTGGCTTAACCCGTCAGTTTAGGGTTCCCACTGTTCTCATTGAGTACCCACCAGATAAGGGTCACTCACAGGCTGTCCTTACCCGTGGCACGGTATTGACACCCCTCTAGTCGGGGCAGAGATTGGACCCCAACTTAGCCATAATGACATACATAGGGCATGTCGGTTAAACACTACTTCCCACAGTTTCAGTATCAGTCTCAATAAAATAACTCAGGGCGTTCTTCAGATTTTAGTATATACAGGACTGTCAGATATAGTCGTCCATGTTATCAGTTTCATTATCAGTCATGATAGTTATCAGTAAACCATGTATTATCTTACAGGTCATGCTATCACGTATTCACGGTCCCAGTTTCTATATATGTGTGTTTGCACTCCCACGTTCATATTAGTTAGTCAGTGTTGTTCATGCATAAAACCCTTTATGTTCAGCCTACCTTCCTCGTATACTTAGTACTCCAGTTGTACTGATGCATTTGCACTATGATTATTTCTTTTCATGTTACACCATAGGTTCCGAGACACAAGCTCCAGCCTAGCAGTAGCGGTAGCATTCCAGTCGCAGAGACACAGTGAGTCCTCATTGATTCGAGGACAATATGATTTGATACATTTATTTATTTCTTCAGTTCAGTTTTATGGAGTTAGTTGGAGACATGTTCCTTCAACTCCTTATTTAGATAGTTTAGAAGCTTTCAGATTTACATTCAGATTTACGTTCAGACTGAGCTTTCAGATTGATTTATTTTGGGTATTTTTACCCACATGATTTTATTAAGTTGAACCTTATGGCCTTACAGTTCTATGTATTCCGCATTATTATATCATAATTTGCAGTATATAGGTATAGATATCAATCATGGGTTAGCTTATGGTCCCTCGGGGTCATGAGCACCGTGTAGCATTCCGATTCAGCAAATCGGGGTGTTACATGTATTGAGAGTAACTAATAGAATGAAAAGATGTGAAATATCAACTTACAAGATTTCCAGCGATTGCTGTGGTAAATTATCCATATACCATATCTAGAAATGCTTCTTCATCACAACGAGTGTACTATGGATGAGAGGAGAAATCAATATCTTTCTTTTTGCAAAAGTCAGAATTTATTAGATGCGTAGGTATCATTTCTGATAGCTTTCTCATTTTAAACGCAATAGATGAATCATGACGAGCAAACCTGCAAGAGTCATACACGTATAGACATCTATTATTGAATGAAAGAAAAATTAACACCCAATATATTTTTCCACATTGACTGGGATAAATATAGAATTCACTGTGTGCCAGCATACAAAAGCATGTAGTCTAAATCATTGATCTATTCAACTATTGTCAACTCTTGATCTGTGAGATTATACTCCCTTATACTGTCGTCATACTTGTTAAAAATATTCGATACTATTATATTAAAGAAATTATTTATTGTACTGTATCTGTATTAACTGTTCGACTCGTATTTGCCTTTCGTATGCAAGTAGTACAGAATCACATAAATGTGATGTATATAAAAATATTGTTATACTTGATACAATGAGTAAATGTGTAAAATTATTCTAATGTATTGATAATATAGAATATTCTTACTAACCGATTCATTCAACATTTGGTTAGGAAAATATAGCATATAAAATCAGTTCTTATCTCCAACAGATTCAACATCAGAGAATAATTGTGGATTAAGGATTGCTTTTTTATTCAAGTAATGATCTTCAACACTACGCCTATCAAAATAAATTGATACTTCATAAATAAATGTTCAGTAAATACGTATATACAGATTATTCAAAGTAATAAGGTACAAGATAACATACTTGAAAAGTATTTTTCTTTAGTGTTCCTTCATACACCCAAGTCCAAAAACGGTAGTAAAATTTCTCATTTGGTGGCCTATATATGGTGTCGAATATAAATGAATGTTTTATATCAAAAATCTTAGACATCTTGATGAGCGACCTGAAAAGAATACATTAATGAAGAAATAATATTTGTAAGTATAATAAATAGTAACATATTTACTAAAAATATTTTTTTATTAGATTCAGATTCAAAATCAATCATGTAATTAGATGTTTTTCATCGACCTAATTTTCATATCCTCAACGATTGTATTGATATTTCTCTGATAATTTTATATTTCTGTAGAACTATCATATGCGGTATTCAAACTTGGGAGTAATTAATCAGGAATCCAATACTGATAATTTGTTACATCTTGATTAGACTTGGATTTGTCGAATTCAAGTGGAATGGCTATATGAAAAGAGGCTACAACCATGACCGGATGATCAGGAGAGTGATTGCTAATATCTATTGGGACATTAATAATCTATAAATTCATATGAAAAAGATGACCTTCTACACATTCAACCGTAGGCCCATTCACCTAAACAAACATAAATATAATTATTTAAAATATTGTAGAAAAATAACTATTAATTTAAACTGTATTCATTTAAAAGTAATTATACTTTGATCGGGACAAACAAATGATCTTTTATTTTAACATTCACATCAGTCTCCTTTATGTTTTCAAGTCATTAATTAGTTTTTTAAATTGAATCCCAACAGTTAAAACATTAATGTCTGTTATAGTATTCAAAATCTAATATATAAAAAGTTAATAAATTTGTAACGCCCCGAGTCTGTATTTTGGATGCTACACGATGCTCATAATCCCAAACGACCACAAGCTAACCTATGACTGGTACCTACTGCAATAGTTGAATAATAATACTATAAAATGTGAAAATTAAGCGGAAAACATGCCATAAGGTTCAATACTGTAATAAACTGAACGCGGTATAACAATACCAAAACTGACACATCTATCTGAAAAAGTCTCTAAACTATCTGAAATATGGAGTTGATGGGACAAGTCCCCAACTAACTCCGAACTACTGCAATAAGATAACTACTAAAATAATCATTGTGTCCTCGAACTATGAGGACTCACCACTAAATCTGACTGCTGAAAATCTAAACTGCTAAGGATGTTCGGGAGCCCGTACGTCTAAACCTATGATAAAAAACATCATAGTGCAAGAGAAAAGTATGTGTCGGTACTTTGAATGTACTGGTATGCTAAGTGAGGTAGGATGAAATGCATGGGTTCATATGCATGAATAATACTGACTAAATAGCTTGAGTATAACTGAATGAGAGTACATGCATGAATATGTAAACTGTAACTGAGATTGTTATAACACTAGTACTGAGTCTTAATACTGATTTATTGATATCTGATATTATTGATACTGTATTACTGATAACTGAATGAATGTATCTGACAGTCCTAATTCTGTGGACCTATACTGAGTTTCATACTGAACTGAGTGATTGTTTCTGACAGTCTTGAATCTGTAGAACTGGAATGAGTTCTCTACTGAGATTGAATATAAAATTGGGACTGTAGAGGTAATCATCTAACCGACATGGCCCTATTTAAACTGATTAGGGTCCAACCTGTAACCCCAGTTGGAAAGGTGTCAATACCGTGTCATGGGTAAAGACAAGTTAAGTCACCCTCATCTAGCAAGTGGTCTGAACGAGAACGGTGGTATCCTCAACTGGCAGGTAGGTCACCTCTTCAACCCTCAACCAGTAGGTTAATATCTCAACTTACGCTGGCTACATAGTTCTGGAATACAAGGACTGCTTCTAAGGATGACACCCTCTACTGGCAGGTGAGTCCCCATCCTTGGGTTCACTCTATGCTGAATCCTACTCCCAAATGAATAGACACTGGATTGATTTCTAAATTGTTCTAAGCTAAAATGAACTATTACTGATCATACTATTTAACTGAACTAAACTGAGTTCACTGAGTTTCGTTGGCTGATGGAATACTACTGAATTTTGTTAACTGACTAAATTTATAGAGGTTTGAACTGAATACTGAACTGGACTGGACTGATATTAAGTTTTTATGAGTCCTGTAACTGACTAAGAGTACTACTGATTGTGACATAATTGAGATTATTCTGTAACTGTCACTGGCTCTAAGTAAACAACTAAATTGTTGGGTATTAATACCCCCATGACTCGATAGCATAAAAAGTAAAGCATCACATGATCTTGCATAGCATAAAAATGCACACTTGTTCATAATGTATCTATAGAGACATTTTATCAAACATTTGCATGGTATAACTTGCACATAAGCTAGCATGACATGATTTCTTTCCCTTATTAGTTCACATGAATAATTCATCAAGCACTTGGTGAACATAATATATGCACATAATCATTGAGCATCATGATTCACTTCCAATTTTCACAATTTCAAAGGGTTTAACATGGATTCATACGAATCTACACACACAGTAATCAATTCCACATGAAACAAATAATAAATCATGAAATAGAGATCTAATTCAAATAATAATCATGAATACACTTTAATTCCAATCATGGAAATAAAAAATTCTAACTACTTGAAGTTTAGAGGAGTTTCTTGGACTCGAAGGGTAGAAGGTACCCTTGGATGAACACTTGACATACCTTGGTTGCTAAATTTCTGAAGATTAATGGTGAAATCTTGAGCCTTAAATTTGAAATTTAATCTCTTAGGGTTTTTGTTCTTGAGTGTTTTGAGAAAGAATGAATATATTTGCTAATTGAGGGCTAAATCTCGTGTTATGGGGGATGAAGGACGTGGAAAAAAGACCCAATTACCCCCAAAGATGCAGCTTTTTAATGACTGAAAATTAAACCATCGACGCGCAGGCCGATGCGCTGCATCATTGGCATCGACGTGATGACCAATGCGCCATGTTAAGTCAGCGTTGATTTGCTGTAAATTGCCACTAAGAGACAAGAAAAATATTGATCGATGTGATGGCTGCCGCGCCGTGCTGAGATCACATCGATACACTATTTTGGATTCCCAAACATAGTTCAAACGAGGTTCGAATAATAGAAAACTCATTCGAGAACGCCTACTGACATTTTTGATCATGCATCAACCTAAAGATGGACATTTTAAGTTCATAGAGGTCGTGAAATAGAGTTACCAACTTATGAAGGACAAAATGACACTAAGTCTGAATACTTAGCTAGAATTTTCTAAGTCTAGGACCCCTTAGCAAGCTTAAAAGACTGAGTTGAGCTTAGAATTTTGTGGGGTCTTTTTTTTCGGGGTCTTTCACCTCATAATGCATGAGAAAATGAAAGTGACTGTAATATGTATATGTATATTAAGCATGTTTTATTATGCATGTATAAATGAGTAATATATTATGCATATTAGTATGGAATAAACATATCTCTGTATGCATGTCTCATCAAGCATGTTTGGTATAGTATGTAGTCATATGAATATATATGGTAATATACATATAGTTATACTTATAATTGTACATGATTATGTATATTGTAATATGCATAAATTTAGAATCAAATAACATAAATTTAATTCAATGCCTAAAAAATACTGAAATTAGAAAGTTATGATTTGAAGACAAGCAAAGGAATCATTTATCAAGACAGAATGATAAATAACAAAAAATTGGGTTGCAGATTAGCAAAAGCTACCTCATCAAGGGGCTTCTCAAATTAAAGATTCATGCTCTCAACATGTGCACGCATAATAGAAACATGTATAAATATTGCAGTAACTTTGACATTTATATGACTCTTATAACAAGTAGAATTGGTGGGACAGACAAGTGCTTCAATTTAGCATCATTTTTTATGCATTAGTATATATATATATATATATATATATATATAATCATAATACATGAATATATATGTAAAAAATACAACAGTCTAATATATGTGCGTCAAAAAAATTTATATATATGTGTGTGTGTGTGTGTATGTATATATACAATATAATACAACAATCTAATACATATGATTATCATAATATGTGCATGTATCTGTACATGATTAGATATTTATGTATATTTAGTATGACTCAAAGTTTTATATATATGTATTGATCCTATGCATATCCTCTTTTTAGACTCAAATACTATGTATATTTGCAAGTTGTAATTATACATATTTGTATGTACAAGATTTACAAACAGTAGTATAATTTGAGAGAAATGTATATAGATATACTTTTAGAAACATTTACTACATAAGTGTAAATGAATGTAATAGCAGTACATAAACAGTTACCTCTGAATTTTTGCTACTGCCTGGAGAACAATACACTTCCGTGATAGAAATTTCTCGTTCTCCATCGACATATGACTTTTTGATGAAATTCTAATATATATTGACATAGAATTGTTTATGTTATGTACTAAATTATGTATAATCTATTAGAAATAATGTGTGTATACTTTGTACCTTCTCATGAGCATCTTTATTTTTGATAGAATCCATGGCCATCTTATCGTTATTATTTATCAAATTGTCCAGACTTTAATAATTTTTGTATTTTGTAGATGATTAAAATAGACTTACATAATTCTCTAGCGCATCGACTTTCTGGTTGATAATATTCAGGTCATCAGGCGGCATGGTTCTCTTAACTGCTGCTTCAGACATAGGTGAAAGAATATTCAGTGACTGAATCAACTCCCCTATTTTCTTCCTATTTAATGTGATTTTTTCTTACTGTTTTATTAACCAAATGTGGTAGTGTCCTAGAGGCTTCCATATTTGAAATAATCTTTGGAGGACTCTTGAAGAATATTAACGCATGATATTTGCTTCTTTTTTTTACGAGTGATACTGAGATACCTAATTTTGTATTTTCTTTATGAACAATTAAGATTTGAGGCAATTCTTGAAAATCGTCTGCAGAATTAAGAACTTTATTCATCGAAGATTTTTCGACTATATTATCATCAATAATTTTTGGTGAAAGTTGAAAAATTACAATTTCACTTGCGGATACCTTAATGCTTTAAAAACTAATCTAGAAATCTATTGTGGTTACTAATTAGTTTTGTATTTGTATATATCAATAAGTACAAACAATAAACAATAGACTTTGCTTTTAAATTTACTAAGACAATGACTTTTACCTTATTGTGCGTAAACATGTTTCACATAAGCCATTTGTATCGTGGGCGGTCTTCTATTATTTGTCAACTAAGAAACCTAGAAATTTGATGACCAATTCTTTTAGCGAGTCGCTTATCGACATTCGAACAACATTCATACATCCATACTTGCATAGCGTATGGCATGCTATGGAGTCGGTAGTACTGTCCATCAGAGGTCAGCTTTCTTGATATGATTTTGACAAGTTTTTCAAAAGTTTTTTACCCCAGCAGTAATTTGTGTATTATTTTTATTCTTCCACATCAAAATGAAGTATTTGTACTCGAAAAGTATGCATCTCGCCAGACAGAATAAATCGATGAATGAAATAGAGAATGATAATCTTCTAAGCATCATTATCGTTCTGGCCCCATACTTTGTCCTCGTAAGCCTGGAATAACATTGCTTTGTAAAGTTCTTCTTCACCACCAAAATATGTCTGAAGTAATATATTTGGCACACTTGTATCGAATACAAAGTTGATCTTTAAAGCAACATAGTTTAGACCAGATACAATTGCAAACTTCCTTAATATAAACCTTAACATGTATCCATTAAACCACATCATTAAAACATCCATTGAAATGACTTTCAACTCAAGATACATAGCGCATCAAAATATTTGCGGATGAACTCATGAATATGGCATGGAAGCGTACTGATAAAAACATGTACGCATAAATCTTCTAAGTTGTTCACTTGATAGCTTCTATTTTAAGGTATCAAAAATCTGCCTTCATGTAGCACGCCACATGTGGAGAGTTCTTAGGTAGATCAGTGATGACAAATATGTTATTCTGTTAAACCAAAATAACATAAATGAGAAAAAAATAATATTATGTATAAAATACCTTATTCCTGAACTAAGTACATACAAATGCACATTATATCACTTAAAAATCCATATTATGTCACAAATGTATATATGTATATACATTGCATTAATTGATACGTATATAATAACTTCATATATAATTAGTTGTACACATACATGTATATTATGTCAATTATGTATATATATATTTATACTTAATTCAATGTATATATCTATATACACTTAAATTTATATTATTTTGAAGATGTATATACGCATATGTAAGCTAATAGAATTGTAACACCCCTGCATTCACGAGCTAGAATTCAAATCGGTGTTCCTACGTGTATAGATCCGAACCCAATGATGTCATGTTAGTATATGTGTGATAAATAATTCTATAGTGTGGGAATACCTTTGAATATGAATTGATGCCACAAAAATCACCTAACTCGAAGACAAGTTGAGAACGTTTCTATCAATTAAATTTTAGTGAATATTTCAACATTGGTAAACTTACAATGACCATTAATCATAGTATATAATGTTTTACATGTCATACTATATACCAAATGAAATATCTTCGAGTCTTGTTTCCAACGCAACTAGTTTCACCTTAATCTGATATCAGAGTAGAAAGTTATGCTCATTTTACTTCGAAGTGTCTGACTGTTAAAAGTTCACAACAAAGTTGACGAGTTGTCAGCTAGGTGATGACTAAGTTTACGATTCATCAACCCTAGTCATCAACCTTAACCATAAAAGAGCAAAATCCATCTATAATCCATCCTCAGAACACAAAGGTTCAAGCTTCAATTTTAAGATTTCTTCAATAATTCGTTCAATTAAGGTATGTGGGTGTTCATCAATGGGACTCTTTCACCCCTTAAGACCAAAAACCTTCTCTTGGATTTAGAATATGAGTTTTTCCTTTATTATGAAGTTACATATGTTCAAGATAAGTTTGATTCACGTTTATCTTAGAAGTTTGAACTCAATTCATGTCCATGTATGATTCCATGAAAAGTTAGGTTATCTGATGCTTCAAGTTTCAATTTTCAATGTCATATCCCATTATTTTTATGATAAATTCCCAAATTATGAATTTATCCATGTAATCATGTTATTTACTCATGTTTATCACACTCCCATGTTCAAGTTCACATTTCTCTCATATTGGGTGAGATGTTTATGTTTTGGATACTCGAACCATGATTTTCATACTACAATTTTAAGCTTTGATACCGTATTTTAGAAATCATTTAGTGTTGGCAGGTTATGAACATCCAATACCTATGTGTTTTACATGATTTCATTTTCAAGTATTAAGTCAATCAGAATCATAATTTTATTTCCATATTCAGATTATCATTTTTTATAATGAACTCACTAGTATTACTTCATATTAAATACATCAGTTTACATATTTATAATTACTTCAGAATCTGTATGCACTATTGTTTTCAAAATACAATGACCTGAGCTTATCAGTTATCAGTGCATGCACCAGTTAGTATTTTAGTGTCTTTCAGTTGGGAGTAGGATTTAGCACCGAGTAGGAAGTGTTGGTTAATCGCATCCTACTTTCCAGAAGCTACGTGCCACCATAGGTTTAGGGGCCTCACCAGAGAGTGTTCCCCTTACCCAATATGGGCTCAGTTTAGTGATCACTCTAGTTTAGGTTCTACTCTGATGAAAATGATAGAACAACCCTCCTCAACATGGTTCAGACGTTGGACTCCATGATAGCTCACATTGTTTATGTAGGTCACATAATAGCCCCCATAGTTTCAGTCAGTATTCAGTTTATCTCAGTTCAGTTTTGCATGACCAAGTATACAGTTATTCAGATATCAGTCATCCAGTTATATAGATTATTTTAGTACATGTTTATGCTTGGTCTTGAATTCTCATGTAAGACCCCTCAAAATTCTAAGCTTAACTGAGTTCGTTAAAGCTTGGAAAGAGTTCCTAGACTTAGAAACTTCAGCTAAGTACTTATACTTAGAAGTATTTTAGTCATTGAAAGTTGGCAATCGACCCTTATGACCTTAAAGTATCAATTTTTATGTTTATTAATGATCAGGAATGTCAGTAGGTCACTTCAGGTGAGTTTCAAATTTTTTGAACCTTGTTTGAACCATGTTCAGGTGACCAAAATAGTGGGTTGACGCGATCTCGACACATTGCGTTGCCCATCGCATCTACAATTAATTTTACCCCAATTTTTAGTGCAATTTCAGTGAACCAACATGAACTCAATACGGTGCGTTGGTCATCGCGTTGATGCCATCGACATAGCGCGTCGAGCTGCGCATCACTGGGCACACTTTCAGTCATTAAAATCCTGTGTCCAGAGGGATATTTGGGTTATTTTTTCACCCTTAATCAACTCCTAAAACACGAAATTCAGCCCTCATTAAGCAAAATACACTCACTTTCTCTCAAATTCTCTCAAGAATAAACCCTAACCCATCAAAGTCAATATCAAGATTCAAGAAATTCACCATCAATCTTTAGGAATTCAACCACCAAGGTATGTTAGGTATTCATCCAAGGGTTTCCTTCCACCCTTGAAGTTCAAGAACCTTCTTTAAAACTTCAAGTTTATTGAATTCATGAATTCTAAGTTGGGCTTGAATGTATTCATGATTATGATGATAATTGGGTTTCTAATTCATTATTTATTACAAGATTCATGTAAATTTATTTGACATACGTGTAGTATTATGTGAATTCTTGTTAAAGCCCTTGGATTTGTAAGTTAGGATTGGAAATCATGATGCCTACATGTTGAATTGTATTATGTGCATATATTATGTTCCCCAAGTGTTTGATAAATTGTGCATGTGGATTAAATGGGGAAATTATGACATGCTAGCATAGGTACAAGCTTATATCTTACAAGTGTTTGATAAAATGTCTCTATGAATGAGTTATGAATATTATAATGCTGTTCAAGATCATGCTATGCTTTACAATTTATGCTTTTGAGCCCTGGGGGTATTTAATACCCAACAATCTAGCTGTTTACTTAAATTTACAGTAATTTTAGAATAGTCTCAGTAATGTCATGTCCAGTAGTACTCAAATAGTTATAGAACTCAGTGTATTCAATCAGTTAACAGAACTCAGTGTACTCAGTCAGTTAATAGAACTCAGTGAACTCAATTTAGTTCAGATAGACAGAATAATCAGTAACAGTTTAGTTAATCCTAGTATAGACTAGAAATCAGTTCAGTGTTTATTCAGTTGGGAGTAAGAGTCAGCACCGAGTGAACCCTGGAATAGGGGCATTCTTGTCAGTAAAGACTTTGACCCTTAGTAGCAATCCCTGTGTTACAGAACTACATAGACAATGTAGGTTGAGATGTCTTCCTACTAGTCTAGGGTTGATATATCTCGTATGAGTTTTCCTGCCAGCGAGGGTTGACGAAAGAGATTTCTGTCAAAGGGGGTTAACCCATAACCATTGTTAGTATCCCTTGGCAAGGTTCTAACAACCTCCAACTGGGATCACAGGTTGGACCCCAACTCAGTTTATAATGGGGTAGGTCGGTTAGAGAAACACTCCCACAGTTTCTGTTTTAGACTCAGTATAAACTTTAGTTCAATTTTAGAATTAGGACTGTCAGACACAGTCACCCAGCTCAGTATAGAACCCAGTTCAATTCTACAAAATTAAGACTATCATAAACAATCACTCAGTATACAGTAATTCAGTATTATTAAACTTAGATACCAGTCATTCAGTTATTAGAATTCAGTACCTATTGTTAACATAAATCTCAGTTATAGCATGCGTAGTTATGAGTATATCGTTGCATATTCAGTATTTACAGTAGTGCCAAATATATATATATTCTTAGTCATTTATATTCATGTTACTTAGTCATTTATTGTTCATACATATGAGCCCATGCATACCAACCTACCTCACTTAGCATACTAGTACATTCAAAGTACTGATGCATACCTTTCTTTTGGGCTATGATGTCTTCTATCTTAGGTTCAAACCACAGGCTCCTGACCGTACTTAGCAGTCCAGACTATCAACAGTATACCTAGTTGTGAGTCCTTATAGTTCGAGGAAAAATTTATCATATTAGTTCACTATTTCAGTATTCAATTTATTTTAGTAGTCGGGGTTAGTTAGGGACTTATCCTATCAACTCCATTTTTAGACAGTTCAGTTAGAGGCTTTTCAGACTAGATTATTTTAGATAGTTATTCAATTTTTAGATATGATTGTCAGATGTTCAGTATTCAATATTTACGTATCAGTATATGATTCAATTTTGAACCTTATGGTAATTTCCACCTAATTTACACATTATACAGTATTATTATTCAGTGATTATAATAGGACCATTCATAGGTTAGCTTGTGGTCCATCCGGATTATGAGCACTGTGTAGCATCTAGGGTATAGACTTGGGGCATTAAAAACTTGGTATCAGAGCCTAAGGTTCAGCAGAGTCCTAGAAAGTTTGAAAGCTACGTCTAGTAGAGTCTTGTGCATGGGGGTGTAGCACACCACACTTATAGACAAGGAGCTATAAGGCATTTTAAGAAAAGTTTCCCTTCTTTCAGTGTTCATATCGTGTGAGTGAGCATGAGTTCAAATTACACTCTTAGTCTAATCCTTTTCTTACTTCTATTTACAGAACATGCCTCCCAAAAAGAACAACTAAAGAAGAACAGAAAATCAGCCAGCACCCCAACTCATTCAGGCAAATCCCCTAGATGAGCATGTCCTCAATGCTAAATTCAGAGCCACTTTCACCACCCTAGCCAATTCTGTTACATCTCAAAATAAATATCCATATTCTATTCAGGCTAACCCAGTGGCCAATACTACTGCATCCATAATTTGAGACTTCACCCTAATAAACCCTTCAGCTTTTACCGGGTTTAAGTCAGATGAGGACCTATAAGAATTCCTTGATCAGGTGCAGAAAGTCACAGATATTATGGAGGTGAAAGCTAGTGAAAGTACTGAGTTGGCTGTATATCAGTTGCAGGATGTGGCTCACTCATGGTTCAAGTAGTGGAATGTAAAGAGGGTTGCTGATGCAAGGCCCATAGAATGGGAGAAGTTTACCACTATTTTTCTGGATAGGTTCTTCCCACTGGAGTTTAGGGAAGCGAAGATATTGGAGTTTATTAATCTGAAGTAGGGAAATATGATAGTGAAAGAGTATTCTCTCAAGTTTACTCAATTAACTAGACATGCCCCTTTCGTAGTAGCAGATAGCAGATCTCAGATAAGTAAGTTTGTGTTTGGCATATCTAATAGTATGGTCAAAGAGTGTAGGACCGCAATGCTGATTAAGAAGATGGATATATCCAGGATCATGGTCCATGCTCAATAGATAGAGGAGGCTAAGAATAGGGAGAAGGATAGGGAGAACAAGAGAGATAGAACCGGTATCTTCAACTTTGCTTAGCCTAAGTCAGAGAGTGAAAATCGTTCTTATTTCTGCCTAAAATCTTCCATTCCAGCTCCATTCTCATCCAGTGCTCTAGTGCTGAAATTCATAGACGACAATAAAAATAGGGCACAAGGCCCTAAACCCCAAGGTAGTTTTAGAAGTGTCTGAACGAATCCCCTTTGCCAGAAGTGAGGCAGAAACCACCAAGATGTCTGCAGGGCTGGCAGTGATGTATGTTTTGGATAAGGCAAGATAGGACACAGGGTCAGAGAGTGTCCTCAGCTGGGTTTGCAGAGTCAGCATAATCATCCTTCAGATTATTTCGGTCGCCCGAATCAGTAGGGTACCACTTCCAGTGCCACCAGTGGGAAGCGTCCAAATAGGATTTATGCACTTCAGTCCTGACAGGATCGGGAAAGTTCTCCTGATATGGTCATTGGTACGTTATAATTTTATCATTTGTACATTTATGCTTTGCTAGATCCAGGAGCGTCTTTGTCCTTTGTAGTCCTTACATAGTTGTTGACTTTAGAGTCAGTCCCAAAATCCTAGCAGAGCCCTTCTCAGTCTCTACCCCAGTGGGTAAATCTATCATATTCCGACAGGTATACAGTAACTATCCGATTATGGTATTTCAAAAAGTCACTTCAACAGACTCAGTAGAATTAGAGATGACCAATTTGATGTCATTCTCGACATGGATTGGTTTCATTCATGCTATGCTTCAGTTGACTACTGAAATAGAATTATCCATTTTCAGTTTTTAAATGAACCTATCCTTGAGTGGAGGGGTAGTACTTCAACACTTTGGGGTCAGCTTGTTTATTACCTTAGGGCGAGAAAAATAATGTCTAAGAGATGTGTCAATCATCTCTTTAAAGTCCAATACTCTAGTTCAAAAACTCCTAATCTTGAGTCAGTATCCATAGCATGTGAATTCTTAGATGTGTTTTCCAAAGATCTTCCTGAAGTCTCACTTGAGCGAGAAATTAACTTCGAAATAGACCTTCTTCAAGATACTCAGCCTATATCCATTCTGCCATACAGAATGGCACCTGCAGAACTGAAAGAGTTAAAAAACAGTTGAAAGATCTCCTAGATAAGGGGTTCATCAGACCCAACATTTCCCCATGGCGTGCACCAGTTCTATTTATGCATAAGAAAGATGGTTCTCTCAGGATGTGTAGAGACTACCATCAGCTAAATAAAGTCATGGTCAAGAACAAGTATCTACTTCCCAAAATCAATGACTTGTTTGACCAACTTCAGGGTGCTAGTTACTTCTCTAAGATAGACCTCTGATCTGGTTATCATCAGCTCAGGGTCAAAGAATGTGACATTCCAAAAATAGTTTTCAGAACTTGGTATGGCCACTTCAAATTCTTAGTCATGTCATTTGGTCATACTAATGCTTCACTAACCTTCATGGACTTGATGAACCATGTGTTCAAGCAGTACTTGGACATGTTCATCATAGTCTTCATTGATGACATTTTTGTCTACTCCCGTAGTGAACATGAATATCCAGACCATCTCAGAATAGTGTTACAGACCCTCAGAGCCCATCAGTTGTTCGCTAAATTTAGTAAATGTGAATTTTGGCTAAGGTCAGTACCTTTTCTTGCCCATATAGTTTTTGGTGAAGAAATTAGAGTTGATCCTCAAAAGATCAAAGCAGTGAGAAACTAGCCTAGACCCATGTCTCCATCAGATATCAGGAGTTTCTTGGGTTTGTCTTGCTATTACTGACGGTTTATTAAAGAATTTTCATTCATTGCATCCCCCATGTCCAGATTAACTCAGAAAAAAGTCAGATTCCAGTGGTTAGATTCTTTTGAGAAGAGTTTTTAGGAGTTGAAGACTCGACTCACTACAACCTCAGTTTTGACTCTACCAGATGGTTCAGATGGGTTAGTAGTGTATTGCGATGCTTCCAAAGTTGGTTTAGGGTGTGTTTTGATGTAGAGAGATAAGTTCATAGCTTATTTCTCTAGACAACTTAAGCCTCATGAAAAGAATTATCCAACTCATAATCTTGAGTTAGCAGTTGTGGTATTTGGCTTAAAGATTTAGAGGCATTATTTATATGGGGTATATGTAGATGTATTCACAGACCATAAGAGCCTGTAGTATATGTTCTCTTAGAAAAATCTGAACCTACGTTAGAGAAGGTGGTTAGAGTTATTGAAAGACTATGACATGAGCATCCTGTATCATCTGGGCAAGGCAAATATAGTGGTTGATGCTCTCAGTAGGATATCTATGGGTAGAGTTTCTCATGTGAAAGATAATAATAAGAAGTTAGTTTAGGACGTTCATCAGCTTGCTCGACTAAGTATCCGCTTAGTCGATTCAGCAGAGGGAAATGTATGGGTGCAGAATAGTTCAGAATTGAACTATCATCTCTGGTTTTTGAAGTGAAGCAAAAGCAGGACAAATATCCCAGTTTAGTCAAGTTGAAAGAGTCAATCAGAGATCAGAAAGTAGAGGTTTTCTCCCAAGGGGGAGATGTTGTGTTGCATTTCTAAGGTCGCTTATATGTGCCATGTGTAGATAACTAAGGAAACAAATTCTTGCAAAAGCGTATGATGTGCATTACTCTATTCATCCAGGGGCCACTAAGATGTACCACAATTTATGGGAGGTCTATTAGTGGAGTGGGATGAAAAGAGACATTACAGAGTTTGTGGCTAAGTGCTCTACATGTCAGCAGTTAAGATTGAGCACCAAAATTCTAGTGGTTCCATGCAAGATTTATGTGGCCTACTATATATTAAATGAAATATCTTTATTTATTCTTTCAAACATAATTGGTTTTACCTTAATTTGATATTGGAGTAGAAAGTTCTGCTCACTTTATTTTAGAGTGTTTGACTATCACAAAGTGACGACTATGTTGATGAGTCGTCAACCCTAGTCATCAACCTTAACCAGAAAAGAGCAAAATCCATCTATAATTAATGACTAGGGTGATGGGACGTCACCAAGATGATTGCTCGTCAACCTAGTCGTCAGCCGAGGAAATTCCTGCATTTTGTTGGTTTATTTAGGGGTATTTTGGTCTTTTTCTCAACCAAATCTCCTCCCCCACATTTTAAAAATACGAAGATGCCCTATTATCTTCAGATATAGAAATCAAAACGTCGTTCTCTCCTTCCTAAATCCCTAAGTCAAGAACACTAGGGTTTTCTCAAGGTTGGTCGTCTAAAGCTTTAAGAGTTGATCTCTCTCCACAATTCTTGATATTTCAGGCATGTTACTCTCTCCCAAATCTTATTTTATCAAAATCATGTGTTTATAATTGTATCAATGTGATGTTATTGATGATTTTAAATGTGGGTTGAGGGATATTGGACATTTTTAAGGTAATAGTTTCTTCCATGATTTTTATGAATTATGTATCTGTTTCTCTACACTTGAATCTTATTAATGTCATGAAATTGATTATTAAATTCATGGTTTTGAATGTGGGTTTTGACATAATTTAGTTCTTTGACATGATTACTTGTTTAACTGATTTACCATGATTTAGTAGGCATTATTCATGTTTTATAAATGTTTTTGAACATTATGGGATGCATAAGAACGGTAAATTAGATTTTGGATGCTATGGATTCCCCAATTAATTGGTTTTGGTTTTGGAAATTGTATGCTCTGAACATGTTTATCAATTTGTCAATGAATATACTTTTGTCACCGAGTTGGTTTGGTTACTTGTATAAATTCGTTGGTATGAAAATGTTAATGGATTCGGGGTACAAAGGATTCCCCAATTTTTATTAACTATGGTATTAAGGGTACAATAGGATCCCCAAAATATTTGATTTTATTTATAACTTAAACTAATGCATTGCATGAATGGAAAAATGGTAAATGATGGTTTTGAAAAACCTTTTGGGGTGCACGAAAATCCCCCAAGTGATTGTTAGACTGAAAATCTTTGCAGGGTACACATGCATCCCTCAAGTGATTTTAATAATGGAGTCTGTGGGGCACAAGAAAATCCCTGAAGATGAAGTCTGTGGGGTACAAGGGAATCCTCAAAGATGTTGGATAATCACATTGCTTACAAGCTATAGTCGGTATGATGATACCACTTAATAATTGACTCATATAATTGATGGTTTGGTTATATGTTAAATATTTTAATTGGGCAATAATGGGGGTTGTAATAGCTAGTCGTGAAGGTGTGAGTCCGAAAGGTTGACACTGGAAACTCATGTTTGACGATATGAGGTTTTGTCTTGATGACCATGTGCTTATGGGGTACAAGAAAATCCCCCAACTATATACATATACATATGTATCATAGAGGGTGAAGAGTATAAGGAAATTCTCGACCACCTATGGTATCTCTGATTTGTGAGGCTAACACGTATCGGGGCCCATTCAGGGGGTAACACTGGACCCATCTAGCCCGTGGGTGGATTTATGACAACAATGCTTCATAGTCTAAGTTAATGTTTTAAAAGTTCATGCTAAGCCTTGTTCCCTATCCCGATATGGTATATCTATATATGTATTTGAATATGACTATGTGCATTGGATTTTGAATGGTCTTGAATTATTATCCATGACATTATTTGTTCCTCTATCCCTTGAGTTACATGCTAGTACTCCAACCGCTAACCGTCTTTTGGCGTTATATCCCCACGTGATGTAGGATTTGGCCATAATTCTACTCCCCTGCTGAGTGACTAAGATTTGAGATCAATTTGTGAGGTGACATTGAAGTGGTAAGCTTTCATAGATCGAAAGACTGCATTTCATGTTTTGGTTATTATGTCTTGGATTTTGACTCAGATTTATTTTGGCTATAGTCGGGGGTATGTCCCGACACATTATTGGTACTCGGTTTTTATGTTAGAGGCTTGTGGATACTGTGGACATGGGTGTTATGGATAGTTTTGGTTATTGATATTACATAGACTTTTGAGTTCATCTTTCATATCTTATTTTATATTGATAGTCATCCATTGTTAGGTATTCTTGGTCGTATTGGAATAAGTTAAGAGGGTGGTCTCCGGTCCTTGTTGGACTTAATATTCCCTTCACGGTCAGGCTTGGGTTTGGGTCGTGGCAAGAATCCCCCTTAAACGTATGCTACTTTTAACATTAAAACACTTTATACATATATTCAACAAAAATTTAATTTGATAAATGTACAAAACTACCTAGGAATGATTCTCAATGTTATTGCTTCCCTTTTGGACTAAGATAACTTAGAACATTTTGCCCTTTCCTCTTTGCTAGTAGACTCAATATTCTTTCCTTTTTTTTGGTAAAACTGTACCAACCATCAATATTTTAAAAGTGTCTGTTAAATCATCTTTTGACTGTAAATCTACCATGCTATTGTTAATATTAAAATGGTTATTGTTATTTTTTGTTCTCTTCTTTCAACTTACACTTTTTCAATTCCGCTAAAAAACATGCTTTGTCACTATCTAATTAAGAAACACCCAAATCAAATGATGTAGTGCCGCAATTAATCGTATCTATATGTTCAATACCTCTTGTCAATCTTATATTTGGAGTTTTTTCATCCATTTGAAAAACAAGTAATTGATTACTTGAAAACCTAATTGGCGCTACAAAATAGATGAAATTTGAAGAAACTCGGTGGTCATTTAGAGAATACATAAAAAAATTAAAAGAAAATAAATCTATATACCTGAAAATACTAAGGATTACCGCAAAATCCTCAATGCATATCCCAGACGGAGATTTAGGGATGACAAATTCCGCAAAAAAATCTTCAATGTAAACGCACAAGGAAAAGATAAAGATTCGACTGATTTGAGAGAAAAAATTTCTTTTGAGATATCTTTAAGAAGCGTGTATATATTAATGTCGCTAAACTGACCAATTATCTAAGAGAGCGATTATGAAAAATTAATTACATGAGAGAGAGAATATTATTTGCTATATACATTGCGTGTTATTTTTGTATCTAGGGCCCCAATTTTTTTTTTAAAACTAACAATTAACTATGTAGGGTAATTCTTTAAAACCTTAACCATACCATGTAATTAAGAAATTATTTTATCTGTAGTTTGTAATTTTTTAATATATAATTGGTAAATAAGATTATATATTTATACTATTTATGTAAATGACCCATTAACTTTCTCTTAGATAAGGATCAGACAAACTACATAGATAGCCTTCATAGTGGGTGACTTTATTTTGTTGTCTCCCATAAGAAAAGTCCTACAAAACTAGTCTTCCTTCTTTTTTATATATAGTACAATGACCTATTTGTCCCTCTATATCTCAAATATTTCTAAACAACTCCATACTTATTTATCTTTCAACTTCTATTTTTTCCTCTTTTTTATTTTACGTTGATTTTTATTTTTTCTTTTCTTCTTAAACAAAAAGTTTTCTCAACCCTTACTTTTTTTTTTCTCCTCTCAACTTCTATTTTTTTCTCTTTTTTATTTTTACTTTAATTTTTATTTTGTATTTTTATTTTCTCTCAACCATTACTTTGTTCGTCTCTTCACTCAACTTCTTTTATTCAAAAAATGAAATTCTTTTTTGTCTTTGTTTTTAAATTTCTCTCAGCCTTAATACTTATTTTTTCTTTTTTTTTTCTCAACCAATATTTTTTATTTTATCCTCTTGACTTTTATATTTTCTTTTTTTTATTTTCTTTGTTTTTTACAGAGTGACAGTCTGTTCGGCCATGTTATATGGAGCGGAGTGTTGTCCGATAAAGAACGCCCATATCCAAAAATTGAAGGGGGCAGAAATGCGGATGTTGCATTGGATGTGTGGTCTTACTAGAAGTAATAGGGTTAGGAATGAGATTATTCGGGAGAAGGTTGGAGTGGCTTCGGTGGAGGACAAGATGTGAAAAGTTCGGTTGAGATGGTTCGGGCATGTGAGTAGGAGGGGCGCGGATGCCCCAGTTCGTAGGTGTGAGAGACTGGCTTTGGATAGTTTCAGGTGGGGTAGGGATAGGCCGAAGAAATATTAGAGGGAAGTGATTAGATGGGACATGGAGCAGTTATAGCTTATGGAGGACATGACCCTAAATAGGAAGGTGTGGAGGACGCGGATAAGAGTAGAAGGTTAGTGCCTACAGGTGGGCCGTAGTCGGAAGCTAGGAGAGCTTTGGGTTGGGGGTATTGTGGGTGAGAGTGCCTTTGGTTTGTTAGTATAGGGTTCTACTATGTGGGTGCCTTATTTTTATTGTTCCAACGTGTTTCATGCTTTATTATGAATTTACTTATTATTCTTTTTCCTGAGCCGGGGGTCTATCGGAAACAGCCTTGCTACCTCTCTAGAGGTAGTAGTATGGACTGCGAACATTTTACCCTCCCCAGACCCCACTTGTGGGAATACACTGGGTTTGTTGTTGTTGTTGTTGTTGATTTTCTTTGTTTTTTATTTTTTTAAATATCTTTCTTCATTTTTTTCTTTTCCTGCAACCTTAATTACTTTTCTCTTCTTTGATTCCTTCCAAACAACAAGTTACGCTCTATGGGCAAGAGTTGAAACTATCACATTGTATCTTGATTTATTATATGTATTATAAATCTTGCCTTACAAACAAGATTTAGGATTTCAAACAACAAGTTACGTTCCATAGGCAAAAGTTGACATTACCACATTGTGTTTTGAGATATGAGATGTTCTATAACACTTACCTTAAAGGCAAGACTTAGCTCAAGGACTTTCAAACAATAAGTTATGCCTCACGGGAAAGAGTTGACACTATCATGTTATGTCTTGACTTATAAGAAGTTCTACAACTCTAGCCTTAGAGGCACGACGTATTTAAAGGATTTTCAAACAACAAGTTACGTACATTGGGCAAAAGGCAACACTACCTCATTGTGTATTTTACTTATGAAATTCTATATAACTCTTCCCTTAGAGGCAACGCTTAGACCAAGGGTTTTCAAGCAATAAATTATATCCCATAGACAAGAGTTGACACTATCACATTGTGTTTTACTTCATGAGATATTCTATAACATTTGCCTTAGAGACAAGACTTAACCCCAAAGGCTTTCAAACAACAAGTTACGCCCCATAGGTAAGAGTTAACACTACCACATTATGTTTTGATTTATGAGATGCTCTATAACTTTTGCCTTAGGTCTTAGAGGCAAGACTTAACTCAAGGACTTTCAAATAACAAGTTACGCCCCATGGATTAGAGTTGACACTACCATATTTTTTATATATGAGATGCTCAATAACTTTTTTCTTAGAGGCAGGACTTAGCCCAAGGACTTTTAAACAACAAGTTACACCCCATGGACAAGAGTTGACACTACTTCATTGTGTCTTGAATTAAGAGGTATTTTATAAATCAAGGACTTTCAAACAATAAGTTATATCATATGAGCAAGACTTGGCACTACCAAATTATGTCTTGATTTATGAGATGTTCTATAACTCTTTCCTTAGAGGTACTACTTAATTCAAGAACTTTCAAACAGTAAGTTATGCCTTATGGGCAAGAGTTGACGCTATCACATCGTGTCTTAATTTATGAGATGTTCTATAACTCTTGCTATAGAGGCAAGACTTAGCCCACAAGTGACGTCCCATGGACAAGAGTTGACACTACCATAGTTGTGTCTTGATTTATGTGATGCTCTATTAATCTTGCCTCTAAGACAAGACTTAGCCCAAGAATCTCCAAAAAAAAAACAAGTTACACCCAATAGGCAAGTGTTGATACTACCACATTGTGTCTTGATTTATGAGATATTATATAACTCTTACCTTAGAGGCAAGACTTAACTCAAGGATTTTCAAAAAATAAGTTATGTCCCACGAGCAAGACTTGAAACTACCACATTGTGTCTAATTTATGATATGTTCTATAACGTTAGCCTTAGTGGCAAGACTTATTCCAAAAGGACTTCCAAATAACAAGTCATGCTCTTAAATTTACTTTGATGTCAAAGAAAGAAGATCCCTTTATGGATTATCCAAATTTCTATTTACTAGCAGAATATAATAGAAGATGAGAAAAAAAAAAAGAAACAAAAAAGAGAAAAGGAAAAAAATAGATTGAGAAAAAAATAGAACAAAAAAATAAAGGTTAAGAAAAAAGAGAAAGAATAAAAATAAAATTAAAAAAGTAAGATTGATAAAAAACTGAGAAGAAAAAAATAAAAATTACTTTTGAGAAAAAATGAAAAAAGAGAAATGATTAAAAAAATAAAGGTTGAGACAAATAAATTAAAAATAAAAAAGAAGAAAAAAGAGAAAGAAATAGATAATGTTTGAGGAAAAAAGAGGAAAAAAAAAGTAAAAGAAAAATACAGGTTGAGACAAATAATTAAATTAAGAAAAAAAATTAAGAAAAAATAAAAAAAGTAAAATAAAGAAATAAAAATAGAAGTTGAAAGACAAATGAGCATGGAAAGTTTAAAAACATTTGACGTATAGAAGGGCAAAAATGTCTTATTCTATACATTACAAAGGGGAAGATTAGTACTTAACGACTTTTCTTAAAGGACAAAAATCTAAAATCACCCACTATGGAAGAGGGGTGAATCTAAAAAATAGACCCAAATTGGGGAGGCTTTCAAATTTAGCCTCAAATAAAAAGATTTCCTTAAAATAGCCTTTACCAATTAACTAATATTTTTTTGGATGAAATTGTCCTTGATCAATGGAGTAAATTACATAAATGATCCTCATAATGGATAACAACTCCATATTTATATCTTTCAACTTTTATTTTTTTTCTCTTTTTAATTTACTTTGATTTTTATTTTTTCTTTTCTCTTTTTTTTTTTTAATTTTTCTTAAACCTTACTTTTTTACTTTTTTCCTCTCAACTTCTTTTTTTTTCACTTTTATTTTATATTATTTTAATTTTTAATTTTTTCTTTCCTCTTTTTTTTTGTTCTTTTTAGTTTTTTCTCAACCTTTATTTTTTTTTCTTTACACCTCTCAACGTCTACTTTTATAAAAAAAAAAAAAAAAACTTTTTTTTTTTTATTTTTTTTTTTTTTTCCTTTTTGTAAAAAACTTTTCTCGATCTTTATTTTTATTTTTATTTTTATTATTTTTATCAACCTTTGTTTTCTTCCTATTCTATCTCAACTTCTATATTTTCTTTGATTTTTATTTTTTTAATATTTTTATTCATTTTTTTCCGTAATTTTTATAATTTTTGTTCTTTTCTTTGATTTCTTCCATTCAAGTTACATCTCATGAGCAAGAGTCGACACTATCATATTATAAGGAAAGACTTATGACTTTCAAACAACAAGCTACGTTTCATGGGTAAGAGTTGACACTACTACATTATGTTTTCATTTATGAGATGTTCTACAACTATTGCTTTAGAGGCAAGACTTAGCTCAAGGACTTTCAAACTACTAATTATGCCCCAAGGGCATGAGTTAACTTTATCACGTTATGTTTTCATTTATGAGATGTTCGACAACTCTTGCCTTAGAGGCAAAACTTAGCTCAAAGACTTTCAAACTACAAATTATGCCCCATGAGCAACAGTTGACATTACCACGTTATGTCTTCTTTTATGAGATGTTATACAACTCTTGCCTTAGAGGCAAAACTTAGCTCAAGGACTTTCGAACAACAAATTATGCCCCACGGGCAAGAGTTGACACTACCACATTATGTCTTCATTTATGAGATGTTCTACAACTCTTGCCTTAAAGGTAAAACTTAGCTCAAAGATTTTCAAACTACAAATTATACCCCACTGGCAAGAGTTGACACTACCATGTCTTCATTTATGAGAGGTTCTACAACTCTTGCCTTAGAGGCAAGACTTAGCTCAAAGACTTTCAAATTACAAATTATGCCCCATGGGCAAGAGTTGACACTACCACATTATGTATTCATTTATGAGATGTTCTACAACTCTTACGCTCAAAGACTTTCAAACTATAAATTATGCCCTACGGGCAAGAGTTGACACTACCACGTTATGTCTTCATTTATGAGATATTCTACAACTCTTATCTTAGAGGCAAGACTTAACTCAAAGACTTTTAAACTACAAATTATGCCCCATGGGCAAGAGTTGACACTAACACGTTATGTCTTCATTTATGGGATGTTCTAAAACTCTTGCCTTAGAGGCAAGACTTAGCTCAAGGACTTTCAAATAATAGATTATGCCCCACGGGCAAGAGTTGACACTACCACGTTATGCCTTCATTTATGGGATGTTCTACAACTCTTGCCTTAGAGGCAAGACTTAGCTCAATGACTTTCAAATAATAAAGTATGTCCCACGGGCAAGAGTTGACACTACCACGTTATGTCTTAATTTATGAGATATTCTACAACTCTCCCCTTAGAGACACGACTTATCTCAAGAATTTTCAAAAAACTTCGTAACAACAATTCATACCCTTAAATTTACTTTGAAGATCCCTTTGCAGATTACCTAATTTTTTGTTTATTTGTAAAATATAATAGAAGTTGAGAAAAAAGAAAAAAAATGATCAAACAAAATAGAGAAATAAAAAAAGATTGAGAAAAAAAAAGGAAAGAAAAAAATAAACATCAAGAAAAAAGCGAAGAATTAAAAAAATTAAGAAAAATAAAAATGAGAGGAAAAATAAAAATAAAGTTTGAGAAAAATAAGGAAAAAAAAAGAACTGAAAAAAGAAAAAAAGATCAAACAAAATAGAGAAATAAAAAAATATATTGAGAAAAAAAAGGCAAGCAAAAAATAAAGATTAAGAAAAAATCGAAGAATTAAAAAAATTGAGAAAATAAAAAATGAGAGAAAAAAATAAAAATAAAGTTTGAGAAAAATGAGGAAAAAAAGAGAACTGATAAAAACAAAAAATAAAATAAAAATAAAGGTTAGAGAAAAATGAATTAAAAATAAAAGAAATAGATAATGCTTAAGAAAAAATAAAAAAAGAGAAAGAACTAAAGGTTGAGACAAATGAATTAAAACATAAAAATAAAATTAAAGGAAAAATAAAAAGTGAAAATAATAAAAAATAGAATAATAAAATTAAAGGAAAAAATAAAAATCTAAAAATAATTAAAAATAGAATAATAAAATTAAAGGAAAAAATAAAAATTGAAAATAATAAAAAATAAAATTTGAGAGACAAATGAGTATGGAAAGTTTAAAAATATATTTGAGGTGTAGAGGGGCAAATGGTACTTGTACTATACTTAAAAAGTAAGGAAGATTATTATTCAAAGACATTTCTTATTAGGGTCAAATATCTAAATCCACCCATATTTAGGTCTATGACATGCAATTTCCTGATGGAAGAGCTCCCATATAATTTTCTAATGATGATGATCTTATTGTCCCACAGGCCCAGTCCAAATTTTAAAGAAACTAAACCCAATCAATTTTAGCCCAACAACAGATTAAGTTTCCTGTACCCCTTCCCCCCCCCCCCCCCCCACGATTGATTTTTTAACCAAATGACATGTTTTATTTACAATTTATATATTTTTAAGAACAAAAAAATGTACATAAAATTGTGTACAGAATAACCTCCTAGTGATATTCATTTTTGTAAAAATTACATGATCTCAACTCTTTTGAAGCTAATTACTTCATATTTTAATTTTCAATCAAAATGACATATTACATGTTTATCTACAATTTATATATATTTAAGAACGAGGAAAATATGCATAAAACTGTGTACACGATAACCTTGTAGTGATATTCATTTATGTAAAAGTTACATGATCTCAACCCTTTTGGAGCTAATTATTTGATATCTCAATTTTTTTTCAAAATTACTAAAAATTTCTAATTTAGTTCATGGATACATCACTTAATTTTACATTGATACATCACATCCTTCTGGATACATCGTTTAATTTTACACGGATACATCATATTTTTTGGGATACATCACTTAATTTTACATTGATACATCATATTTTTTTGGATACATAATTTAATTTTACATGAGTACATCACATTCTTCAGTGATCTATCCGAGCTTTTAAGTGAAATCAGAAATTTATGTAATTATTTAGAAAGGCGGAAATTTTTAGCTATGATAAGTTAAGTTATTGTGATGTAATTTTTCCATTCTTTGATCCTTGAGTTATTTTGTCATAATCTATCTTTTTTCAAATTATAAACCGAAAGAAAGTGGAGGAAAGTAATCCACCATAAATGGAGAATATCAAGGAGGTGAGTAGTTATAGAGAGAATTCTGTAAAGAGTAGTTGAGAGAGAATTTTTGTTTTGTATTTTTTGAGAGACAACTCTCTAATGCTGATACAGGTCTATTTATACAATTCATTCACCAGCTGAAAATATCTTGTAACTAACTACCTCTAACTACTTAGTTGCTATTCTAGAATATTCTAGAAGCGTACATACATAAATACTACTAAGTAAAATTATCTACAACCAGCTACTCTATACGTAGACTCTACAGCTCAACACTCCCTCTCAAGTTGAGAATGAAAGTATATGTCTTTCATTCCCAACTTGGAAACCAGATGACCATGTTGTTGATGTCCTAGTGCTTTAGCCATCACATCTGCTGGTTGTTCTTAACTGCCAATGTGTATTGTCTTAATTAATCCACCGACTTTTATCTTCTCTCTAATAAAATGACAGTCGATCTCTATATGCTTGGTCCTTTCATGGTAAATTGGGTTAGCAGCAATTTGTAGAGCTGTTTTATTATCATAGTGTAGCGCCATAGGTAACTCCACATCCATTGTAAGTTCTGTTAGTAGCCTCCTCAACAAAACTAGCTCTACAGTAGAATGTGTCATACTTCTATACTCTACTTCAGCAGAGCTTCTAGAGATAGTATTTTGTTTCTTAGCTTTCCATGAGATTAATGATGGTCCAAGCTTAATGCAATATCCAGTAATAGATTTCCTTGATATAGGACAAGATGCCCAGCCAGATTCACATAAAGCTTTTACCTGATTCGTCTCATCACTCGACATGAGAAGTCCTAGACCAGGTTGTTTTCTTATATATTTCACCATATTCAAGGCAACATCATAGTGGGATCTTTTTAGAGCCTGCATAAATTGGCTAAAGCTTTGGACTGCATATGAGATATCTGGTTTGGTGATAGTTAAGTACAATAACTTACCAATTAACCTTTGATACCTCCCCCTATCTTCTATAACATCATCTCCAGATTTTACATTCAGTGATATATCAAACTCTATGCTGGTCAGCTTCAAGTTTTGTTCCATTGGAGTCTTTCTAGGCTTTGAACCTGCCATACCTGAATCAGAGATCATTTCAAGATCATACTTCCTTTGTGCCATTATATTTTCGTCATTTGACCTGGATATTTCTATTCCTAGAAAATATCTAAGCTCTCCAAGGTATTTCATTTTGAAGTTTTGATGCAGAACTTCCTTTGCATTTTGAATTTCTTTCAAATCATTTCTTGTCACTAACTAATCGTCTACATATACATGTATCATAACAAATTTCCCTTTGGTGGATCTAGTAAATAGAGAGTAATCATAATTACTTTGAACAAAACCATAATCAATTAAAGCTTATGACAATTTCAGGTTTCATTGTCGAGATGCCTATTTTAGGCCATATAGGGATTTGAGCAGTCTACACACTCTATGCTCCCCCTGACTGCCAAATCCCTAAGGTAGGGTCATGTAAACCTTCTCAGAAAGGTCATCATTCAAAAAAGCATTGAGAACGTTAAGATGAAAAATAGGCCATTGTTTAGAGGCAACAACATTAATAACAGTTCTAACTGTGGTAAGTTTAGCCACGAGTGAAAAAGTATCATGAAAATCTAGTCCTTCTTGTTGAGTGTAGCCTTTCTCTACAAGTCAAGCCTTAAACCTCTCTACAAACCCATCAGAGTTATATTTGATTTTAAAAATCCACTTGCAACTAATATGGACCTTGCCAATAGGCAGGTCTACTAATTCCCAAGTATGGTTATTCTCTAAGGCCGCAATCCCAAGTTGCATAGCCTCAACCCATCGAGGGTAAATTCTGTCCTGAGAGAAGTAAGAAAGTTTAGTATCTAAGGAGAAAAAAGAGAGAAAAGCTTAGTAAATAGGAGATATATGAGAGTATGCAATATAATGATATATGAGATAAGAAGTGGAAACTTGCTTCTGAGAAACACAAGAACAAAAATAGTTAAACAGATAGGAGTTTTGGATATCCTGGTAGATCTTCTTAGCGAAGGTGGTAGTAGATTAGCAAGGAAATATATGCACTTTGAAAACAACATCTTGACAAAATAAAAATTTATCATGCTTTATGTCATATAGTTTGTAACCTTTTTTACAGTAGAGTAGCCCATTAAAAATAGCTGGATTGGACTTGGTTTGAAACTTATCTAAAAATTTAGTTTTGGTGGCAAAACATAGGCAACCAAGAACCTTCATGTGATCATGTGAGGGATCAGTACCATGAAATAACTTGAAAGGAGAGGAACCATGGAGAACAACACTAGGAAGTCTATTGATGATGTATATGGCACAATGAATTCAATCCCATCAAAATTTAAATAGAATGTTGGCTTGGAACCTTAAATCCCAGGCTACATCTAATAAGTGTCTGTGTTTGCGCTCTACAACTCCATTTTGTTGTGGAGTATGAAGACAACTAATTTGATGAATGATTTCTTTTTATTTGAATAAGGTAGAACAAAGAGAGTTGAAAATTTTAGAACCATTATCTAATCTAAAGAATTGGATAGAAGCTGAAAACTGAATTGCAACCAATTGAATAAACTCTTGAAGAACAACATATACATCACTTTTTAATTTTATTAAGAAAGTCCATGTCATTCTGGAAAAGTCATCTACAAGAGTAAGGAAATACCTAAAACCATTATAAGTACATACTCAATAAGGACCCCATACATCCATATGACCTAATTGAAAGGGAAAACATGACTTAGAATTGCTAGAAGGAAAAGGCATCCTAAATTGTTTAGCTAGAGGACAGACATGATAAACACAAGGTATAGGTGCAAAAAAGTGATGCTTTATTGAAGATATCTTCTGCAACACTGCATAAGGAGCATGGCCCAATCATTGGTGCCACAAAGTTCTTAGAAGTGGTTGAACAAAAGTAAGTTGAGTGATGGAAGTGGTCATGCATTTATAGTTAGTAACAACAGAAGCAGAAGTAGTAGGGATGAGAATAGAGAGACCATCACTGTGGCTACCAATCCACCACACCTTGCCAGTGGAAAGGTCCTGAAAGATGCAAAAATTAGGAAAAAATATGACTGAACACTTCAGTTTCTTTGTATATTAGAAACTGATAAGAGATTGTATTAAAAATTAGGAATATAAAGGACATTTCATAGAATTTGTGAGTTTGAAAGGGTACAGGTTACTGTATGAGTTATTTTAGTACTCTCTCTAGTAGGGGGATGAACTAATTTAGGGTCAGAATCAAGAACAACTGTAGGACAATTCAACAGATCAAAAGCAGCAATCATGCTATTGGTAGCACCAGAGTCTACAATCCAGATAGTTTGAGTGTTAGTAGACTTACTTTCCATGTTATCCATCTCTGTAGGGGACTCATCTTTCTGAAGTAGCTTTAAGATTTGGTGGTACTGAGCTTGAGTGAAAATAGGTTAAGCCTGGATAGTACCAAGACCATAAGCATTACCTTAAGCCTAATCATCCACTTTTCCAGAGTTCCCATGACTACTACTTTGTCCTTCTTCAAATATCTTTGCATTGTGAGCCTTAGGTGTAGGGTAGTTCCCTTTTCTTCTCTTAGTGAACTTGAAATGAGTTGGATATCCCAATATTTTGTAATATTGATCTTTTGTGTGTCCTTTCTTACGGAAATAAGTGCAATACAAGCCATTATTCCACCAAGGTCGTGCTGGTGGGATATTAAAGCGTGACAAATTAGCTGAAGTCAGAGCACTTGAGTTTGTGATGCTAGCTGATATCAAGGCATTACTAGCTATTTCTAATGGTAAACTACCTAAAACTCCAACATGTGGACCAAATTCACCAGGCATTCTTTGAATCTCCTCATGAATTATCATAGCATAAGCTTGGTTAAGAGAAGGCATCAGATCCATCATCATGATATGGCTATTCTAAGCTGCATAAGTCTCGTTCAACCTCATTAGAAACTTCATCAATTTTTGTTATTGAAGAAAATTGACAAATATTTTTTATTTGACACAATTATAACCAGAAAAAGGAATTATAGACTCAAACTCAGCCCATAGGTCATTCAAACTGGAGAAGTAGACGGAAATAGAAGAGATTCTTTGCACCAAGAAGTGAATATCCCTATACAATAATGTGTCGTTTGGTTGGGAATAAGTTATCTCGAGCTTAGCTATTTCGGGATTAGTTATGCCACCTTACTATGAGATAATAATAATACTACAATGCCGATATAACTAATCTTATTTTGAGTTATCCCTTACATTTTATAACCATCTAACATGAATAAACTCATCTAAAAATTATTTTGGAATTAGTTATCCTTTATCCCGGTATGAAACAAACCCTAATTAGAAATTGATCTTTTCCTAAAATATGAATCTTTTTTTTCTTCTTCAGTGTATTTTTTCCTTCAAATTATCAAGCGCTAGTCCCAACTATTCTCTCTTAAATCTAATACTCGAAATTGATGCCCTGGAGCATCTACGAGAACAATAAGGGAGTACATTAAGATTTTTTTCACCAAAATTTGTTTTTGTCAAACCTATACCCTTAACTGATTAAGATTCTTGTTAAGTTAATTTTATTTAGATCTTAAAATTTAAAATATGACAACTGTCACTCATCCATATATGAACTATAAACTTAAGTAAATAAAGAGAAATCTCAATGAATAGAAGCCAAAACCTCATAATTCACCTCGTGAATGTTAAGTACCCCTCCATTTCAAAATAAATAAATTTTTGCGCTATTTTTTAATTTTCAAAATAAATGATTTCTTCATTCTTCAAGAGACATATTGAAAATTTCTTTCAATTTTACCCTTTCATTTGATGAGATTATTAAGTACAAACTACAACATTTTAGGCTTTTGGCCACACTAAATTTGGACAATACTTGTAAAGTGTTGCCTAAAATATTTTTGAATACGGTTTTAAAGTGTGGCCATAGATTTTAGCTTTAGGCCACATTAATATTAGCAATGCTTGAAAAGCGTGGTCTTTGTGGTATAGGTTGCATCATATATGCATTATCATATCATGATATAATTAGTAACACTTATTTATACATATGGCTACACTTTTTAAGCATGTTATTTTTATACTTTTAAAAACAACACTTGACAATTTGTGGCCTTATAGGCTATCTAAAATTTTCTCTAAAATATTATATTCCCTCCAACACATTTAGCTCTCCCCCTAATATCTAATTTGCCAGAAAAAATTCATAAAGTAAATGTGCAAAAGCTCAACTCACAAATATTTGTCTCATAAGCTCAAAAATTGATTCCTCGTAAGCTCGGTCTGCCCAAATCCCTAAGTTCAACTCTCTGTTCAAATCTCTTCAATCTTTCTCACATTTTGTATATGGGAGGTTTGAAGCTTCAATCTCTGCCCAAATCCCTTACTCATTTTATCTCTTTATTTAGGTATTCAATCATTTGTATCCATTCAAGACGGTATGAAAGAATGTTATTAGGTACACCAAGAGTGAAGTGCCTAGCAAGAAGTGGGTCACCTATTAAGAGTTTGTTTTGTAGGAAGAAGAATAACAATAGGCATCTTGCTTCATCGACACTCAGGTAGGGTTTAGATATTTCCCAGAAGTTTTAGCAATCTCTAAAATTTCTACAACTTCACACTCTTCAACATCGTGTTAAATTTCTGTTGAATTGTTGACATATTTTGATATATGTATGTATGAATTTTTAAGTTTTACTTGTTTCTATTTCTACTTGTTTCCAATTTTATAGAACTGAAAGTACTAAATTAAGAACCAGTAGGAGTCCAATCTAGCTCTACTTTTTTCTATATCATGGAATTGAGTTTGTATTTTGCTTCTTGTGAACTTTGCCAAGATCTATGATTTTGTCTTTTGGTGGTTTAATTTCTTCTTCTTTTTTAATTTTTGAGAGTAATTAGTGAGAATTTTTTGAAACAATGGAAGAATATCATGCAATTAATAATTGTGTCCGTGATTGCAAATTTGTCCATATTATTTTGGTTGGCTATCCAAGCAAACTAAAGATTGTATAATTCCTACTGTTAGAGTTATGTGGTTACTGAGAATTTTGATTGAGTATATAGTTTAAGGTGAGTTTGTTTTTATAATTGCAAGTCATTTCTATGAGTATTTAAAAGAAGACATGGTTGGTTCTCTATGCTATAACTACAATTTCTCCTATTGCTTGAAGGAGTGATAACTATTAGATTTTTCAGAGTTCCTACTCATATCTTCTTGTGATTTTTTTATGAAATCTAAATTGGAAAGAAAATTTTGCTATTGAATGTTGTCTTCATTTTCTTTCACAAAGCACCTCGAATTTTGGTCTTTGAAAATTTCTTGAGCTTTGAGCTCACTACCTTGGTAACGACTCACCCTATGAGTCGTAGGGTATCCTGACGAGTCATTAGAAAAGTCGTAACCAAATCAGTAAGTTTATTGTGTCTTGATTCTGCTCTGAGTACGAATGACTTACTAAGAGTCGTAAGGATATGTCACGAGTCATTAAGTGTAATCATAAGGCGTCCAGTGTAAGTCCCAATTTGGATTCTGTGCTGACTACGACTGGACCCTACGAGTTATAGGGTCCCAATACGAGTAGTGCCATTTAGTTATAAGGATAATATTATAGGGTGCCTTGGTAGTACTACCTTAGTTACGACTCGTGGGAAGTGACTACAATTCAAGGGTTGACCCATATTCAAAGGCGACACTTTTTGCAGCTTTTAAATTAAAGGCATTCTAGATATTTTCCCTCTTACCCAAATTGAAACCCACATCTTATAACCTCTTTAGGATATCATTAGCCCTCAAAAACACATCAAAGTAACTCTTCAATTGCTCTTGAATCCTTAAGGTCACGAACACTTAGGTTTTTTAAGAGGTTGATCACTTAGGGCTTTTAAGGGTGATTTCTCTCTGTACATCTTACTATTTTAGGCATATTACTCTTCCCTCATTGTTAATTTTGTAAAAGCATATTTTTTAAAGTATTGTTCATGGGATGTTTATGTTTGTTTTGAAATAAAGGTTGGGGTTATTGAATGTTTATGAATTGAACAATGTTTCTCATGGTTTATGTTTGATTTCCATACTTTAAATATGGTTTTGAACTTGTGGGACCATGAGTATGGTGAATGATCTAGGAAATTGTAATTTCCCAAGCTTGTGACTTTTGAAGTGGTTATGAACCCAACCTCATAATGGGAAATTGGCTTTTAATTATCAGAAATATGGGAATTTCTAAAGTTGAACTAGTCTTGAACTATTGCATGATAAAGAGGTATTTAAAACATAATGGTCTGATTTAATGAACAAAGAGAGTCAATGTTCCCCACCTTTGTATTGATGAATAAATGGATTTGTTCTTCCCAATTTAATGGAAATTGTCTTGGCATATTGTTATTACCTTGCAAGTGTAGTTGACACGATGATACCAACAATGTATGCCTTAATATGAAATATGATTCAGTAATGGGGAATATGTGCTAAATGCTTTTAATTAGGCTTTAAAAGAGGGTTGTGTACCTGAGTCATGAAAGTGGAGGTCCAAGTGACCCATACTAAAAATTGCACTAGTCAGTGCAGGGGTCGTTATGGCATGAGGGTTCGAGTCCCCTTGCTCGTGACTAGGTGGTTAAAGTTTATCTTATTGTTATTATTATGATTGGAGGGTTCGAGTCCCTTGTAAATCATTACATGATTGGGTGCTTAAGTCACCTTAGTTTATCGTTGGGAGGTTTAAGTCTCCCATGCATATATATGAGATTATTCTTCATTTCATGTGGCTACACATATTGGGACCCAACTAGGGGGTGAAAACTAGGGCCCATATAGCCCATGGGTACTGTGATATGATGGTTGAGTTACACAATCTAGGTTAAGGTTTTAAAGTGCATGGTAATCCCTGTTCCCTGTCCTGGTATGTTATAAGTATATGTATATACACTTGATTATGTGAATTGGATTTGAATGATTTGAAATTGTTAATCATGGTATTACTTTATATTTGTCCTTAAGTTACATGCTAGCGTTCACCCAGCTAAACGACTTTGGATGTTGTATCCCCACGCGATGTAGGATTTGGCCATACCTCTACTTTTTTTACTTAGTGATTGCGGATTGATCAAGAGTCAACTTGAAGTTGTGAGCTTCCATTCCTTGGAAGGCTCCATTTTAGGATTATGTTTTCTTTTGAGTTATAGACTATTGGACACTATTTTTGGCTATAATCGGAGGCATGTCCCGACACTTTATTGATATTCAATTTTGTAGAGGCTTTGTTGGACTACTGTGGATTTGGGATGGTTTGATTGTTGGTTGTTGGTTTTTTTGGTTATACACACATCATAATATCCTTAATTTGAAGTGCTCTTATCTTGTTATACGTTTGAAATTCATCTGACATGGATGTAAGGTGGTCGATGGTTCAAGTTTTGGGGGTGGTCTATGATCTTTGTTGGGCTTAAGATACCCGTCACGATCGGGCCCTAGTTTGGGTCATGTCTGGTGGTATCAGAGCCTAGGTCCATGGTCAATTGGGTGTCTATAAAGTTGTGTCATGTATAGTCTATTTTATGGGTGTATAGCGCGCCACACTTATAAGAGTGAGGCTACGAGGCATTTAGGAATGTTTTCCTTTCTTGTTGTCTTATTTTGGATTGTAGAGTCTAAGGTCTTGAAATTTCTTCTAATTCCCATTTGTTCGTTTTTCAGATCTTGCCACTAAGATGATCTGAAGCTCAAGAAAACTCCTCTGTCCTAGTTGAGGACAATGCTAATAGGACACGCCCTGCTAATGAGTTACAAACCCAATCTAGGGGCTTAGTTCTTGATTGTCCTTCTGGAGTTCCAGCGGTCCCCTCTAGTCCTTCTCGAGCTCCTTAAGCTATTGTATCGAATGAAGAATTTCATCAGTCTATTCATTTGTTGGCTCAGTTGGTAGCTTCTTAGTCGAAGCGTCTTGCTTTTATTACTCTATCTTTTGAGGTAACAAGGCTTGTCCATTTTATGAGGTTGAGTCCTCTAACTTTTACTGGTGTTAAGGTTGAGGAGGATCCTCAAGGTTTTTTAGATGGGATGGAGAAAATCTTTTGGGTTATGCATGCTTCGAATGTTAAGGTGTAGAATTCGCTGCCTATCAGTTGAAGGATGTAGCATACCAATGGAATGAGGAATGGGAACAGTCTAGGGGAGATGACTCTGAATCTGCACTGTGGAATGATTTCTCTAGTTCTTTTCTAGACTATTTTTTTCCTCAAGAGCTGAGAGAGGCGAAAGAAAAAGAGTTTGTCAATCTGAAAAAAGGTAGGATGACGGTCAAGGAGTATTCCTTGAAATTCCATCAGTTGTCCCAATATGCTCCCAAGTTAGTATCTAGCATGAGGACGAGAATGAGGAAATTTGCTTTTGGGTTGTCCTGTGATTTAATTCTAGAGAGTAAGTGTAACACCCTAAGTCTGTACCTCGAATGCTACATGGTGCTCATAATCCCAAAGGACCACAAGCTAACCCATGATTGGTACTTGCTGCAATAGTTGAATAATAATATTGTAAAATGTAGAAATTAGGTAGAAAACATGCCATAAGGTTCAATATTGTAATAAACTGAATGCGGTATAATAATACCAAATCTGATACATCTGTCTGGAAATACTCTAGTCTAAAAAAGCCTCTAAACTGTCTGCATTATGGAGTTGATAGGACAAGTATCCAACTAACTCCGAACTACTAAAATAAGCTGAACAACTAAAATAATCATCGTGTCCTCAAACTATGAGGACTCACCACTAACTCTGACTACTGAAAATCTGAACTGTTAAGGGTGCTCAAAAGCCCGTACATCTAAACCTATGATATAAGATTTCATAGAGCAAGAGTGATAACGCTCAATCTACAGCTCTCGTGGGAGTGTAAAGCGGTCGTTAGCAAATATAGAACCCAACCTGGGTTGGGTATCGATCCCACAGAGAATAGCTTGGCCAACAAGCAAGAGAAATTACTAGACTTTTAGTGCAAGTCTCGTAGGAAAGGGGGGATTGTAGTATGTAACCAAAACAAGAAGGTAAGAACTGAAAATAGCAAAATAAAGAGAGATTGTCACGTGTGTTGTAAACAATGAGAATTGAGGCGTTGGGGTTATGTCCACCTTCTGAGGTATACGTCTCTATTGGCTATGAGTGTGTAGAGTCTTGACATGTAATTGCTTATAGAGAATTGTAGTCGATGGTAAATCCAAGCGTCTCTCGACCTAAACAAGGACTATTTCACTTTAACTCTCTCGAGCTTAAAGCGTGACTAACGGTACGAATTCTCCAAGAAGTTAGTCCAGGTACGGCACTAGCTTTTTAATAGGAAAGGGTGTCCTACTACCTTGACATTATCTCTTTTCCAGACAAATAACTTTTCTCTCGAACAAGTCAGATGTTAGACTGGCGTTGGTCTATGCGTCTTCTTTTCTAGACAAATAACCTTTCTCTCGAACAGGTTAGATGTTAGAATGGCGTGTTCTTGTGTTTGAACCGCAAAGAATGTAGATTTAAGATGAAGAGAATAATGATATAAGCAATATACTTGTCTTGAACTCACAAACTCATAGCTATAGATAGTAACTCATTCGGCTTCCATAACCCCAACTAAGAGATTTAGTTACCCATGAATGCGAAGGATATCACGTTTTGCATGGTGGATGGCGTGAATAGTAGGTGTTTGGCGTGTGGTTTTAGTGATTCCGTAGCAAGTAACGATTCTCTTGTTGTGGAATTTAAGAGTAGAAGGATGAAGAATTGAGAATGGGCTGTAGGAAGATGTCTTAATTGTAAGGAGATGAATGAATTGTCAGAATGTCTTCCCCCCTCTTTTTCTTCTTTGAAAATCTCTAACATGATAGGGTATTTATAATACTCCTATCCTACTCCTACTAAAATAATAAATAACCAAATCCTAATATACTAATGAAATCCTTGACCCAATTGTACTAGGGTAAGGTTACAAAATTATAATCCAAATAGAATGATGAAACACATAACCTAATTGCACTAGGTTAATGTATTATGGCAAAAATCCAGCTTTGTGTCTGTAAGTCCCAAAGTCTTCAGAAATGCTGTTTTAGCCCGGGACAGATTTTCCATGCAGCAGATTTAGTCCTTTATGCGTCCAGCTCCTTTCCATCTCGTTTGTGAGCTTTCTTTTGCGTCAAGTAAGCCATAAATTGCTGTATTTTGCATCATTTATACCTGAAACTTTCCTAATCACATTTGTTAGCTCATTTACAGGAAAAAGGACTAAAAGTGTACGAAATAGATAATTAGTTCTCGAAACTAGGCTAAAATATGGGCAAAATATATTGATATAGGCGCGTAATTTCGCCTATCATCAAAGAGAAAAGTATGTGTCAGTACTTTGAATATACTAGTATACTAAGTGAGGTAGGCTAAAATGTATGGGTTCATATGCACGAACAATACTGACTGAATGGCATGAGTATAACTGAATGAGAGTACATAATGAATACGTAAACTATAACTAAGATCGTTAAAATACTGGATACTGAGTCTGAATACTAATTTATTGATATCTGAGATTACTGATATTATACTACTGATAACTGAATGACTATTTCTGACAGTCCTGATTCTGTGGAACTATACTGATTTCCGTACTAAACTGAGTGACTATGTCTGACAGTCCTGAATCTATAGAACTGGATTGAGTTGTATATTGAGACTGAATTTAAAACTGAGACTGTGGGAGGTAATCATATAACCGACATGCCCCTTTCTAAATAGATTGGGGTCCACCCTGTAATCTCAGTTGAAAGGGTATCAATATCGTGCCACGGGTAAAGACAAGCTTTGAGTTAACCCTCTCTGACAGAAAGCTCTTTTGTCAACCCTAACTGGTAGGAAAACTCAAATGAGATGTATCAACCCTCATAATATCTGGCAGAAAGATATCTCAACCTACGCTAGCTATGTAGTTCTGTAATGCAGGGATTGCTATTAAAGGTCAAACCCTCTGCTGGCAGGAATGCTCCCATCCCTGGGTTAACTCAGAGCTGAATCCTACTCCCATTTAAATAGACACTGACTGATTTTCTAGTTCATGCTAGGTTTGACTGAACTGATATCGATTAATACTGAGTTTCATTGACTGATGAAATACTACTGAATTTTGTAACTGACTGGATTTACTGAGGTCTGAACTGAATACTGAACTGGACTGAACTGATACTGAGTCTACTGAGTTTTACTGAGTCCTGTAACTGACTGAAAGTACTACTGATCGGGACATGACTGAGATTATTCTGAAACTAACATTAGCTCTAGGTAAACAGCTAAATTGTTGGGTATTAAATACCCCCAGGACTCGATAGCATGAAAAGTAAAGCATCACATGATCTTGCATAGCATAAAAATGCACACTTGTTCATAATGTATCTATAGAGACATTTTATCAAACACTTGCATGGTATAACTTGCACATAAGCTAGCATGACATCATTTCATTCCCTTAGTAGTTCACATGAACAATTCATCAAGCACTTGGTGAGCATAATATATGCACATAATAAGTGAGCATCATGATTCACTTCCAAATTTCACAATTTCAAGGGGGTTTAACATGGATTCACACGAATCTACACACATAATAATCAATTCCTCGTGAAATGTATAATAAATCATGAAATAGAAACCTAATTCAAATAATAATCATGAATACACTTTAATTCCAATCATGGAAATCATAAATTCCAACTACTTGAAGTTTAAAAGAGTTTCTTGGACTCCAAAGGTGGAAGGAACCCTTGGATGAACACGTAACATACCTTAAATGGTGAATTCTTGAAGAATAATGGTGAAAAACTTTAGTCTTGGATCTTGAATATGATGAACTAGGGTTTGTTCTTGATAAATTCTAGAGAATGAGTATATTTTGCCTCTTGGATGGCTTAATGATATGTTTTGGGGGATGAAGGACATGGGAAAAAGACCTAATTACCCCCCAAAGATGCGGCTTTTTAATTGACTAAAAATTGAATCATCAACGCGCAGACCGAAGCACTGCATCATTGGCATCGACGCGATAGCCAACGCACCACATTGAGTCCTCGTTGGTTCAGTAGGAATTGCCACTGGGAGCCAAGAAAAATATTGATCAATGCGATGGCTGACATACCGCACCGAGATCGCATTGATATATTATTTTGGATTCCCAAAAGTGGTTCAAACGAGGTCCAAAAAATACAAAACTCATCCAGAAACACCTAATGACATTTTTTATCATGAATCAACCTAAAGATTGACATTTTAAGGTCATAGATGTCATGAAATAGAGTTTCCAACTTACGAACGCCAAAATGACATTAAGCCTAATACTTAGCTAGAATTTTCTAAGTCTGGGACCCCTTAGCAAGCTTAAAAGACTGAGTTACGCTTAGAATTTTGTAGGGTCTTACAATATCTCCTCCTTGGGAACATTCATCCTCGAATGAGACTAATTAAATTGAGAATACTGATAGACTGAATTTAGACACTGGACATGCACAACTGAAGCATAATTTTATGATTGAGATTTTTGAAGTACTGAATTATCATATTGAACATGCATATCTGATGCATGAGTACATAGTTGAACATGATTCATAATTGCATGACTGGGATTACTGATAAGCGGAGTTTATATACTGTACATGCATATCTGATGCATGAGCATATGACTTAACTGATTTATGTATGCATGACTGAGTATGCAATGTTAATTGATACCAAGTTAGTAGCTATATCTGAACATGAGACTGAGTAATTTCAAAGGAAAATTGTTACCTTGAGCTGAGTCTGAATTTGTGGAGAAGAGGTGAGGATACTTCGTCTGAATGTCTGCTTCTTCTTCCCAAGTAGCTCCTTCAACAGACTTATTTGGCCAAAGTACTTTGACTAGAGTGACTTCTTTGTTCCTCAGTCTGCAAATCTTATAATTAAGGATTTTGACTGGTATCTCTTAATAAGAGAGGCTATTCTGAATATCTATACCCTCGATAGGGACTACGACTGATGGGTCACCTATGTATTTCTTAAGAAAGGAGACATGGAATACTGGATGCACTGAAGCTAAGTCTGAAGGCAACTCAAGCTCGTAAGCTACCTTTCCAAAATGGCTGAGAATTTGGTAAGGACCGATATATCGGGGACTGATTTTCCCCTTTTTTCCAAACCTCTTCACTCTTTTGATATGAGAGATTTTCAAATACACCAAATCACCAATCTCAAACTTGAGATCTTTTCTGCGTACTTCTGCATATGATTTCTGTCGGCTCTGAGCTGTCTTAAGCCTTTCTCTGATCAATTCGACTTTCTCTAAAGTATCAAATACCAAGTCAGGCCCTACTACTATGGCCTCACCTATTTCAAACCAACTAATGGGAGATCTACACCTCTTCCCATAAAGCACCTCAAATGGAGCCATCTGAATATTAGAATGTTAGCTGTTGTTATATGCGAATTCAATCAAAGGTATCATCTCAACTACCTTTAAAGTCTACCGCACATGCTCACAGCATATCTTCTAAAGTCTAAATGGTCCTTGTTGCTTGACCATCTGTCTGAGGATAAAAGGTTGTACTGACGTGAACTCGGGTACCAAGACCCTTTTGGAATACCTTCCAAAAATAATAGGTGAACTGGGTACCTCTATCTAAGATAATGGAAAATGGAACACCGTTTAATCTAACCAACTCCCTGATATAGAGTTTCACATAATCCTTGGCTGAGTAAGAGGTATAGACTGGTAGGAAATAAGCTGATTTGGTCATTCTGTCTACAATGACCAGAACTGAATCATGTTGGCGACAAGTACGAGGCAAACCTGTCACAAAGTCCATGTTCACTTCTTCCCACTTCCAAGTGAGGATACTAAACTCCTGCATGGACCTACTAGGATTCTGATCTACAATAGATCTACTAGGCTTCTGAGCACTTAGCCACAAACTCTGTAATATCTCTTTTTATCCCACTCCACCAATAGATCTCCCGTAAATCACGGTATATCTTAGTGGCCCCTAGATGAATAGAGTATCGTACACCATGCGCTTCTGCAAGAATTAGTTGTCTCAAGTCATCTACGCCTGGCACGCATAGCCAACCCTGACAACGCAACACATCATCTCCCCTTGGAAGAAGATCTCTACTTTCTAATCTCTGACTGATTCCTTCAACTTGGCTAGACTTGGATCCGTATCCTGCTTTTCTCTTATCTCAGAAACCAGGGATGAATCTGAACTACTCTGCACCCAAACACTACCTTCTGCCAAATCGACTAATCAAACACCTAGTCAAGCAAGCTGATTAACTTTCTGAACTAATTTCTTCTTACCATCCTCCACATGCACAACACTTCCCATAGACATTCTACTAAGAGCATCAGCTACTACATTGGCTTTACCTGAATGATACAGGATGCTTATGTCGTAGTCTTTCAACAACTCCAACCACCTTCTATGACGGAGGTTTAGGTCTTTCTGAGAGAATATATACTGAAGGCTCTTATGGTCTGTGAGCACATCAACATGCACCCTATACAAATAGTGCCTCCAAATCTTTAAGGAAAAAACAACTGCTGCTAACTCAAGATCATGAGTAGGATAGTTCTTTTTATGGGGCTTAAGCTATCTAGAGGCATAGGCTATGACCTTACCTCTCTGCATCAAAACACACCCCAAACCAACTCTGGAGGAATCACAATATACTACAAACCCATCTGAACCATCTGATAGGGTCAAAACTGGAGCTGTAGTGAGTCGAGTCTTCAACTCCTAAAAACTCTTTTCACAAGAATATAACCTAAACCTTCATCAGAGAAGGTCATATTCTAGAGAGAATGAGTATATTTTTCCTTTTGGATGGCTTAATGATATGTTTTGGGGGCTGAAGGACGTGGGAAAAAGATCTAATTACCCCCAAAGATGCAGCTTTTTAATTAACTAAAAATTAAACCATTGACGCGTAGGCCGATATGTCGCGTCATTGGCATCAACGCGATAGCCAACGCACCGCATCGATTCCATGTTGGTTCACTATAAATTACCACTGGAGCCAAGAAAAATATCTATCAACGCGATGGCCGATGCGCCACGCCGAGATCGCATCGATACACTATTTTGGATTCCCAAATATGGTTCAAATAAGGTTCGAAAAATATGAAACTCGTCTGGAAACACCTACTAATATTTTTTATCTTGAATCAACCCAAAGATTAATATTTTAAGTTCATAGAGGTCGTGAAATAGAGTTGACAACTTACGAAGGCCAAATAACACTAAATCTAAATACTTAGCTAGAATTTTCTAAGTCTGGAATCCCTTAGCAAGCTTAAAAAACTGAGTTAAGCTTAGGATTTTGTGGGGTCTTACATTAAGGCTGCCTTGTTGAACAAAAAGATGTCTCTAGGTTGATTGTGTATATGCAACAGGTTGAGAAAGAGAAGAAGAAGCAGGTAGAGATAGAGGAGAGACAGGGTAAAAAGTTTAGATTTTCTTATTAGGGTGGAGTTCAATAGTAGAATGGTTGAGATGGTGAAAAGTGGTCTAAAAAAGTGGAAGATTTCTGGTTCCTACTCTACAGGTAGTGCCCCTTATCCGAAGCCGTCAGGTGATTATCGTTCTCATCATGATAGTGGGTTTAGGTCACATGGTGACCAATCTTAGGTTGGTAGGGCTCAGTCAACTCTATCATATCCTTCTTGTATATTTTACGGACAGGTGCATCGTGGTTTTTGTGAAGAGGAGAGGAACAGGTGTTTTAAATATGGTCAGATTAGTTATTTGCATTGGAATTGCCCTTCTAAGGTTGCTTTTGTGGCAAATAAGATTCATGTTGCCACTTTACCAGCTCCTGCACCAAAGGGTGTTGCTTTTGTTTTTATTACCGGTACTAGACGAAATCACTTGTATGCCCTTGCTACCCGCCAGGACTCTGAGGTATCTCCCAATGACGTCACTAGTATGTTACAACTCTTTTCTCATGAAATGTATTTCTTGATTGATCCGGGGTCTACTCTTTGTTATGTGACCCCATTTATGGCTATATATTTTGGTTTTAGTCCCGAGTGTATCCCTGATCCCTTTTTATTTCTACCCTAGTAGGTGACTCTGTGGTTGCTAGAAGAATCTATAGGGGTTATGTGGTATCTGATAGTGGCAGAGAAACTCTGGTATATCTGATAGAGTTAGACATGGTTGATTTTTATATCATATTGGGGATGGACTGGTTACACTCTTTCTATGCCTTCTTTGATTGTTGAACCCATAAGGTTATGTTTAAATTCTCTAATGAGCCAGTCATTAAGTGGGAAGAGGGTTCTCTCATGCCTAAGGAGAGATTCATATCATATCTTAGAGCCCAAAAGTTGATTCCCAAGGGATGTCTTTATCATTTGGTCTGGGTTAAAGATTCTAACTCGGAGGGTCCTTTCTTACAATCCATTCCTATGGTTAATGATTTCCCCGAGATTTTTTCCGATGATCTTCCTGGTGTCCTTCTTGATAGGGAGATTGATTTGGGATTAACCTTGTTTTGGACACTCATTTTATCTCTATCCCTCCTTATAGAATAGCTCCGACTGAGTTGAAGGAGCAATTGAAAGACCTTCTTGACAAGGGTTTTATCCATCCTAATGTGTCTTCGTGGGGTGCTCTTATTTTGTTCGTACGTAAGAAGGATGATTCCCTTCAGACGTGCATCGATTACCTTCAATTAAATAGGGTTATGGTGAAGAATAAGTATCCTCTTCCTTGGATTGATGATTTTTTTACCAGCTTAAGGTTGCTTGATGTTTCTCTAAGATTGATCTTAGGTTTGGTTATCATCAGCTAAAGATTATGGAGGTGGATATCCCTAAAACTGCCATTTGAATCCAGTATGGTCATTATTAGTTTATAGTCATGTTCTTTGGTTTAACTAATTCCCCGACGATATTCATGGACTTGATAAATAGGGTCTTCCATCAATTTCTAGGTTTATCTATTATTGTGTTTATAAATGATATTCTGGTGTATTCTAAGAGTGAGGCGGATCATGTCGATCATCTTTGTATCGTGTTGCAAACCTTGAAGGATCAATATTTGTATGTTAGGTTTTTAAAGTGTGAGTCCTGGTTGAGAGTTGTTACTTTTATGGGTCATGTCATTTTTAATGAAGGAATCATGGTGGATCCGCAGAAAGGTGCAGTATTAAAAAGTGGCCTAGGCCCATGCTCCAACTGATATTCAAAGCTTCTTGGTTTAGCCGGTTACTATAGGAGATTTGTGGAGAGTTTTTCAACTATAGATACCCCGCTGACTAAGTTGACCTAGAAAAAGGTAAAGTTATTGTGGTCTGATATGTGAGGGTAGTTTCGAGAAGTTGAAAGATAAGTTGATTTTAGATTCAGTTTTGACCCTACCCGAGGCCAATGATGGATTTGTGATTTATTGTGATCTTTCCCGTATAGGACTTAGCTATGTGTTAATACAACATGGAAAGGTAGTTGCTTATGCCTCTAGATTGTTGAAAGTTAATTAGAAGAATTATCCAACCCATGATTTGGAATTACTAGTTATGGTGTTTGCATTGAATATTTGGCATCACTATTTATATGAAGTCCATATAGATATCTTTTCTGATCATAAGATCCTGGAATATGTGTTCACCTAGAAGGAGTTGAATCTCAAAGAGAGAAAGTGACTTGAGTTACTAAAAGACTACGACATGAGTCTCCACTACCACCCAGGTAAATTAATATGGTTGTTGATGCTCTTAGTAGGTTATCCATGGGGAGTCTAGATCATGTGGATGAGGATAAGCGAGATTTGGTGAAAGATATTCACTATTAAGCTAACCTTAGAGTTCGTCTCTTGGACTCTGAGGATGGTGGTATGTTAGTGCAAGAGGTGGCAAAGTCATCCCTTGTTAAAGGAGATGCAGGTACTGGATCTTGTCTTAATGAAGATTAAGGGAGATGTGGCACAACAAAAGGTTGTAGCTTTTGAGATTGGTGGAAATGGTATCTTGAGGTACCAAGGCAGATTATGTATTCCCGATGTAGATTAGTTGCAATAGAGGATCTTGGTTGAGGCTCATGAGTCGCATTATGCCATTCATCCTGTTTTAATAAAGATGTATCATGATCTTAAGGAGATTTATTAGTGGAACAATATGAAGTGAGATATGGCCAGTTTTATGGCTAAATGTATGGTGTTTCAACAAGTAAAGGTTGAGCACTTACGGCTTGAAAGTTTGTATTAAGAAATTGAATTGCCTGCATGGAACTGGGAAGTGATTAATATAGACTTCATTAACAATATTCCTTGATCTCTGAATCAATTTGATTCAATTTAGGTCATCGTGGATAGGATGACTAAGTTTGCTCACTTCTTGCCAGTGAAAACTAACTTTTCGGCAGAAGACTATGCAAAGTTGTTCCTCCAGGAGATTGTGAAGTTGTATGGGGCACCTATTGCTAGCATGTCAGATCATGGTAGTTAGTTCTTATCACACTTTTGGTGTTCTTTTCAAAGAAGTTTGGGAATTAAGGTGAGCCTTAGTACTACTTTCCACCCATTGTTGAATAGGCAAGCAAAAAGAACTATTCATACATTGAAAGATATGCTTTGAGCTTGTGTGATTGACTGTGGTGGTAGCTGGGTTGATTATTTTCCTGTTATTGAGTTTGCGTATAATAATAGCCACTACTCTAGTATTAGCATGTCTTTGTTTAAGGCGTTATATGGTAGGAGGTGTAGATATCTTATTGGGTGGTTCGAGGTTGCTGAGGTAGAGATATTTGGCCCTGATTTGGTTCACCAAGCCATTAAGAAGGTGAAAGTGATTTGAGATAGACGTAAAGCTGCCTAATGTCACCAAAAGTCCTACGCGTATGTGAGCCGAAGAAGGTTAGTGATTGGGTATTCTTAAAGGTGTCCCCCATGAAGGGAGTGATGTGGTTTGGTAAGAAAGGAAAACTCAGTCCCCATTATGTCGGTCTATACTTGGTGTTGAAGAGGGTTGGTAATGTTGCATATGAATTAGAGTTGCCGTCTAGTTTGAGCTCCATTCATCTAGTGTTTGACATTTCGATGTTGAGAAAGAGCATAAGTGATCCTTTGACGGTTATTCCTTTGGATGAGGGAAGTATTTTAGATTCTTTATCTTATGAAGAAGTCCCAGTTGAAATCTTGGATCGATATATTTGTCGGCTGCAAACAAGGGGCATGGCTTTGGTAAAGGTTCTATAGATGAACCAAACGGTGGAGGAAGCTATGTGGGAAGCCGAAGAGAACATGAAGTCCAAGTATCCATTCTTGTTTTTTGCTCAGGATAATCGTGCTAAAGGTATGTGTATTTCTTAGCATCTTTGTTTTTTTACTTTGTTAAAAGAAAGTGTGATTTCGTTGGTATCTTTGTTTTTTGTCTTTGTTAAAGGTAAGAGTAGAGGTATGTGGAGTCAAATCATGATAGCAATTGCCTTGACCCATCATTCGTGAACAAACGATCCAAGTGGGGAAGAATTGAAATACCCTGGCTTTTGGCCCTTGAAAACTTCATTAGCCTTAAGCTTACTACCTTGGTAACGACTCACCCTATGAGTCATAGGGTGTCTTGACATGTCGTCGGGATAAGTCATAACCAATTCAGTAAGTTTGTGTCTTGATTTTGCTCTGAGTATGAGTGGCTCACTAAAAGCCATAAGGATATGTCACGAGTCATTAGGTGTAATCATAGGGTGTCCAGTGTAAGTCCTAATTTGGGTTTTGTATTGACTATGACTGGACCATACGAGTCCTAGGGTCCCAGTACGGGTGGTGCCATTAAGTTGTAAGGATAACAGTTAGGGTGCCTTGGTAGTAATACCTTGGTTACGACTCGTGGTAACGAGTCGTAAGGAGTGGCTACGAGTCAAGGGTTGACTCGTAGTCAAAGGTGGCACTTTTTGTAACTTTTAAGTTAAGGGCATTCTGGATATTTTTCCTCTTACCCAAACTGAAATACACATCTTATAACCTCTTTAGGGTATTATTAGCCCAAAAAAACACATCAAAGTAACTCCTCAATTACTCTTAAATCCTCAAGGTCAAGAACACTTAGGGTTTTTAAGAGGTTGACCACTTAGGGCTTTCAAGGGTGATTTCTCTCTGTACATCTTACTATTTCATGCATGTTACTCTTCCCTCATTGTTAATTTTGTAAAAGCATGTGTTTGAAAGTATTATTCATGGGATGTTTATGTTGGTTTTGAAACAACGGTTGGGGTTTTTAGTTATTTATAAATTGAACAATGTTTCTCATGGTTTATATATAATTTTCATGCTTTAAATATGGTTTTGAACTTGTGGGTGCATGAGTATGGTGAATGAACTAGGAAATTATGGTTTTCTCAAGCTTGTGACTTTTGAAGTAATTATGACCCCAACCCCATAATGAGAAATTGGATTTTAATTATGAGAAATGTGGGAATTTATAAAATTGAACTAGTCTTGAACTATTGCATTATAGAAAGAGGTATTTGAAACACAATGGTCTGATTTAATAAACAAAGAGAGTCAGGGTTCCCCCACCTTGTATTAATGAACAAAGGGAGTTGTTCTTCCCAAGTTAATGAAAATTGTCTCGGCATGTTGTTATTACCTTGCAAGTGTAGTTGGTATGATGATACCAACAATATATGTCTTAATGTGAAATATGGTTCAATGAATAAAAATATGTGATAAATGTTTTTAATTGGGCTTTAAAAGAAGGTTGTGTAGCTGAGTCGTGAAAGTGGAGGTCCAAGTGATCAATATTGAAAACCACGCTAGCCGGTGCGGGGGTCATTATGGTGTGAGGGTTCGAGTCCCCTTGCTTGTGACCAAGTGGTTCGAGTCCACCTTATTGTTATTATTATGATTGGTTTGAGTCCCGAGTAAATCATTATGTAATCGAGTGCTTAAGTCACCTTAGTATATGGTTAGGAGGTTCGAGTCCCCCGCACATATATATATGAGATTATTTTTCGATTTGTGCGGCTACACGCACTAGAGCCCGACCGTGGTGAGAACTGGGGCACATATAACTCGTGGGTACTATGATATCATGGTTGAGCTACACAATTCATGTTAAGATTTTAAAGTGCATGTTAAGCCTTGTTTTCGGTCCCGACATGTTATAAGTATACGTATATGCATTTGATTGTGTGCATTGGATTTGAATGATTTGAAATTATTGATTGTGGCATTATTTTATCTTTGTCCCCAAGTTATATGCTAGCGTTCACCCTGCTAACCGTCTTTGGACGCTTTATCCCCACGCGATGCAGGATTTGGCCATACCTCTACTTCTCCTGCTCAGTGATTGTGGATTGATCAAGAGTCGACTTGAAGTGGTGAGCTTCCATGCTTCGAATGGCTCTATTTCAGGATTATGTTTTCTTGAGTTATAGACTATTGAACACTATTTTTGAATATAGTCGGGGGCATGTCCCGACACATTATTAATATTCACTTTGGTAGAGGCTTTGTTGGACTACTATGGACTTGGGGTGGTTTGGGTGTTGGTTGGTTTGGTTATACACATCATAATATCTTTAATTTCAAGTTCTCTTATCTTGTTATATGTTCAGAATTCATCCGACATGGGTGTAAGGTGGCCGATGGTTTGGGTGTTGGGGGCGGTCTCCGGTCCTTGTTGCACTTGGGATACCCGTCTTGACCAAACCCTGGTTCTGATCGTGTCATTTCGAGGTTGATTTCGTTACTTCCCACAGTTGAAAATGTCATAATTGGTTGTTTTGAGTATGATTTCACGAATTACCCTGTGTGATAAGAGATAATATTGCAGCATTTTAAGGTATCAAATTTAATTTGTTTTTCAAGGCAATCGACAATAATTTCTTTTTCTTTGTCTTTAGACGTATAAATATTTCTTTTTATCAAAGAGTCAGAGTTACGAAACTGGTGAGTTTAGGTATTTGATATCTCATTTATGATACATCCACAATAATTTGTTCTAAATAAACAAAAGAGATAAAAACATTTTTCACTTTAGAGGCTACAGTCTGGATTAAGCTTTAACTTTTATACTATTTTTTGACTATGGGAATGCTAGCTCTAACATGAATTCCAACATCATACTAGTATCTTAGTTTTAGAATATTTTGTTAATCTGTAACAAATTCTCTGACATGCACTATGGCATTGTGTTAAGTATTCCTTTCCTTGGCTAGAAAAATGTGTGCTTCACTTTCCATTTTAAATTTCTGTTGTTGAGTTGTAGAGGTTATTGACCAAAGACGTGTAAAGTATTTTGAATAATTTCTTTGGTATGTTTTCTCAAAGAGATGTCTCTGCTATCATTTTGTTTACTTAAGATGTGACCAAGAGCATAGAAGAAGTAAAGCGCATAAGATGTTAAAAACAAAAAGAATAAGAAAATCGAAGAACCTGGATGTCCATTGGATAGCACAATTGCAATTTTAGGAGAAACAATTTAGTTTGAACTAATGAAGGTAACTAAAGTCCATCCCGACATCATGAACCTTTATTTGTGATACACTGTCTTTTAAAGCTTGGTCAATATCAGAAAGCTATTGAGATATTTGACTGAATGAGAGAGAAAAGAGCTGAATGTATTCCTAACATAGTCACGTTAACAACTTTCATGCACATGTATTCTGTTCTGGTTAGATAAAAACTATGAGGCCATTTTTAACGCAATGTTTGCAGAAGGTCTGAAACCTAATACCATTTCATAAAATACATTAGTAGGTGCTTATGCTTCACATGGAATGGCTCAAGAAGCTTTGTCAATCTTTGATAAGATAAGAAGTAATGGCATCCACTCTGACGTGGTGTCTTATACCTCTTTACTCAATTCTTATGGGAGGTCGGAACAACCTGAAAAGGTCATAAAAAGGAGACAAGGGAGGTGTGCTCCTCTGCGTTATGTGCTTACACCAAGCAGGCAAGTACTTCAACATAATTTTTCTTCTAAGTACAAAACAAAAACTGACCAGGCTCTCTACCTCCTTCTCAGAATAAAATTCTCAAGGCAGAATCTATGTTTCCGATGATGAAAATGAAAGGTTTTCAGCCCGATGTCATTGCGTAAACAACAATGTAGTGCATGTAGTATTGCAGAGATCTATCTCAGTTCGTTTCTTTTCAGAAACTTCTCACTCAATATTTTTGTGTAGATTGATTAATGTAATCTTTGTTCCACACGTTGACTAACAAGGGTACAATCTAAAACTGTATAGGTAAAGTATTCTCGACTCTCTTTTGTTAAAATTTAAATTTGCATCTATATTTTTGTGTTGTAACTTCTTTATTAGTATGCAGAGTAAGTAAAAACTGCCTTTGAAATTGGCGTGGTGGTTCCAAAGAGTTTTGGAAATAATAAGAATGAAAATTTGCTTATCTATTATATATTTTGTCCATACTTCTTTGTCTTCGACATGTCTTGAAAACTTGAGTCTTACAAACTACTAGCTTCATTTCAGCATCCTTAGATAAGTAATTGAACTTCTTTAGTCTTACATTTTTTATTTTATTTTTTTTGAGATTTGCCGTGCCCAATTCTCAAATAGGAACAGTGCTATTTCTTGAACAATCTTGAATGTAAATAGATTTAATAATTAAAAGATATGTGGCTTGAGTTTAAAAATCGATATCATGTGAAGAAAAATTATATTTGTCTTACATATTATTCAATTTGATCTGTAGTGAAACAAAATATTAACAAGTATCTGAAAAAAATAACCATGATCCTTCTAGTGCTATGGTCAAAGGTGTCTATCAATGTATAAATTATGATCTGTTTATAGACCTATTTGATAATTGATTATATATTAAGAAAAATTATCTAATGAGAAGGAGAGGTAGCACAAAGCGAGAAAAGGAAGTTACTTAAGACTTAAGATGTAGTGTCAACTATGAGTAAACAGATTATTAGAGAAAATTTTCTACTAAGCATTAGCTTTCTAGAATCTTGGATGTTTTTTCTATGATTCATACATGCATTTAAACAGTAAAAGAACCTTTAACACCTACTTCTGTTTCAAGAATGTTATTATAATTTGTAGCAACTGTATTTTACATACATAATTATGACATGTAAGGATTTGGTGATTATTGCATTACAGTTAATATCTTGTGCTTACTTATTTGTCTTATTTATTATGTGTGTTCTATAGGAAAATGTGTTGGCTAAATCCTAAATGAAGACCCTTGATTGTCGCAAGCATATGGAAGCAGCAGTAGAGTACATCTAAAAATATTTTTGCTCTTTTCCTCTTCCTAAGTAGCCGAGACAAAGTTGGATAGAAATACGTTTGCTTGATTGCTTAAGTTACATAATTTTCTTCTTCTAAGGTTTATTGAGGGTGAAGTTGATTTTGATTACTCCACCCTCAATATCTGTTAGCATTTCATGTTACTGACTGAATAATCTGACTTTGTGACTGTCAAGTGACTTATCTTAGTAAACAGCTATTACAGAAATTCCCTTTCGCTGATCCTTTTTTCTGTTTTTTTTTTCTTATGAGATTTTGGATGAGTTCTACATGAACGCCATATCTCATTTGCACAACAGATATGATAAGATATGTTTTGTCTCTAAAAAGATTTCTCTTGGCTGTTTTTTTTTTTTTTTTTTTTTAATTTTATATATGAAATTATGTATATTTAGCTCTTTCTTTTCATCTGGGATTGCTATTATAATTCTTCTCCAGTTTGCAGTAGAGTTGCAGTTGAAGACTCATATCAATAATAATCTTTAAATTCTCTTCAGTTTACCGGTGTGTGCGAATTGAACAGAATTGTGAGTTGAATAATAGTTGAATGGATACTTCAAAATGCCATGTCTTTTGATCCCAATGCATATGCATCAAGCAATGTATACCAATCATTTTGCTATGCCATATACAATTGTGTTATGTTATACCTATTTTCGAGTTGTGTTTGCGTCAAATCAGTTTGTTTTGCATTGAACGTGATTTTTTTCTAACTTTTAATTTTATTTTGAATGTGTAGGAAAATATCGGTTGTCGAATTTGAATGGTGGCCACAAGTCAACTCGACCTATTAAAGTGACTGATAAATAATTTTTGAACTTTTTTGATATATGTTTGAATACATATTATTTTATGTAATGAAATTTATATTTAGTACAAATATAAGAATATGTTAGTACATTTTAATACACTGTTATTTACAAAATTTGTTGCAAATGATCAATACATTTGAATGTGTGTATATATATCATTATTTTCTATTTATACAATATTGCCACACTTTAAAACTGTGGCTAGTGTGGCTATAGCAAGGTCAACTGTGCATGTACATAAGAAAAGGTTACACTTTTATAAGTATTGTAGAAGGGGTATAAAAAGCTACACTTTGGTCTAACAAAGCTAAGGCCACACTTTCCAAATGTAGGATTATCAAATAAAAGTGTTGACTTTTTAAGTGTAGCTATTGCCACACCTAAAAAGGGAAAAACTACCTAAAAAACAACTTAAGTTTCAAAACTATTAAAAATCCCTCCACTTTAAAAATATTACTTATATCCCAACATTTACTACTTTTACTAAAAGTTGAGATACAAGTTAAAGGCCCCTCATCATACGCCCTATCTTTACCAAATCAAGAACGGCTTCTTCCACCATCTACACCATTAATTCAGGGGTTGATTTCAATTCCTTTTTTTCCTCTAATTCAAAATTTTGAATTAAGATAAATTTTTCCCATAAAATCATATTCAATTTCTTCTAATCTTATTTGCCGATTTAAAAAAAAAAATCAATAATTTGGCATTGTATTTACAAAGTAATTTTTCGGTGATTTTTGTTGAACAAAGTCTTTGATTATCGTTTATTCAGTCTATATTGTTTCAGTCTATGGAGATAACCAACCCATATTTTGTTTTGACAACCCTATATGACCAGTGATTGAGATGCATTCTAGCACATGCAATCGTGTATTGCAGCAATAGCGTGATTGGCTTCTCTTTTGCCTTATTATAACATAAATATGAACCTCAATTTGCTAATGAAAACAGGGAAAAGAGTAAATTTACCCCTTTATATGCATAAGGGGCAATATCTTTTCCATGATTAATATGGGAGATATTGAACCAACGCTCTTTTGATCTGCAGTTTCAATGTTTTTCACTCATAATGTATCCAAAGGAATTTTCAGAGATGAGCTTCCAAAGTTATTTGCATGTTCAGATCTGATAAATATTAGGCCGAGATACATATTTAGACATGCATGATACGTTTTCAATTTCTTGTCTATCTGGTTATTTGTTTATGATTTTATATCTATCTCGTGTGTTTTTTAAGTATTATTGAAGCTAACATAATAAAAGATACATGTTTATAAGCTTATAGAGACATATTATATTATCTTATATCATTGGTGTACTGTTTATACATTTATATGTATCTCATGTTGTTTAAATTTATTGAAATAAACACACCAATAGATACATGTTAGTAAATTCAATGATACATATTATAATATCGTGTATATTTGATTTTCTGTTTATGTATTTTTTATATATCTATTGTTTTTTAAGTTTCATTGATATGAGCATACCAAAAGACACATGCATGTAAGCTTACAGATACATATTGTATTATCTTGTATCTCTGAATATTTCTTTATGCATTTATATGTATCTTTTGTATTTTAAGTTATGTTGAAATAAGCATTCCGAAGATACATGTTAGTAAGCTTTGAGATGCATATTGTGGAGGAAGTTGTATTATATGTATCTATAGTAAAAAAAATTTATGGAGTAGGGAATGCAACATACAAGGAAAGTGCACTTGGTTAAAGCGAACTTAGATTTTCATATTCGTTTGAGATACACATCACTTTTGTGCAAGTATGAGTCTCAAAAGGCGGAGAATGAAAACTTTAGTGAGAATGACGACCCACGAGGCCAAGGAGCAGTTTCATACCAACAAAAAAAGATCGTGTTTGGAATATTGAATAGTTGTGTATTAGTTGAATATTTAAAACTTTTCATGAAGTTAGTTATTGTTTTTCACTGTTATATACACTTTAAGTGTTATTTTTGGGATTTTACAAAATATTTAATGGAAAAGTATTAAACATATCTATGTACCTTTTATATATCTTCCTTGATGGTTCTTCAAGTTTCTTATGTATTATTATTTTTCCACAGGTTTTAGTAACATCTATATTGACTGAATTTTATATATTTATGTTATGTTGTACGAGATACATGTTAATTTTTTTGTATCTCATATGTTTTTAATGTATCTTGTTTAAAAACTATGATTGCATAAATGTTTACTAGTTTGTATCTCGTTTAAAAACTATGGTTGCATAAATGTTTACTAGTTTGATGGTAAAGATGTTCTACTTTATCTGTGAAATTTTTATATATTTTCCTTGAGGATTATGCAAATTTTGAAAAAAATTTAAAATTTTATGAAAATACCAGTAAATATGTCGTTATATAGGTAATTTTTACTATATTATTATCAACAATGCGCAAAAGACTCATAGTTGTTGGCAGCTCCCCAAATCTATATATACATCATTAACATTTATTCGTTTGGTTGTAATTTTGAGGAATTGCAGAAACTTTGGTGAAAGGACGTATAGTCACACTATCCAGCACTAGCATTTGATTGTAAAACGTTTTTCGGGCACAATCAATTCAATGTAAACTGAAAAAGGCTCACTTCAAGATTTTCTACACTTGAAATATGTTAAATCTTGTCATTTTCATTATTAAGATGTCACGGCACCAGTAAATTACAATCATATCAATAAAGAAAATATTGAATAAAGCAACATATAAAACTAATAATTATTGTGCCATTTCTATGAAAACGAAACGAATATACACTTGGAGAATCAATATATTTTCTTAGTTAAAAAATGAATGTTTTTTAAGTATTACTGCTACAGTATTTATGTTGCAAGTGTCTCTCTTCTATTTTTTTTTTCATTTAAAGTGTTGTACACCTATGATTCAGTAAGAGATGTAGCATGTGCAAATGCAAATGTATCTATATGTTATAAAATATATTTGTAAGAGATACATATTTAAACTACATTAGAAAGAGATACATATTTAAACTACTAATAATTATTGATATACATATTAACAAGTTATAAAAGATACATATATTAAAGTACAATATAAGATGTACTTCATGTAATTTAAAATATTTAAAAGAGATACATTTTTATGAGAAGGTACAATTTTTTTTTTAAAATACCATCATATATGAAACAAATTATCATAAAAAGATACATATATTAAAATATAAGTATTACATTCTGTTACTACTATATTTTTTCGTAATAGATACAACTTTCAAATAGAGATACAAATTTAGATTATCAAAGACACAAATTACGTATACGAGACAAATATTTCTGCAAAGCCAACGAATTCGAACAATTGAAAGTATCAAAAACTATTTTTGCAACTTCTTTACAAGAATTCTTCAAACACATAACTACTCCGGTTTTACCTTCAAACAATATCTTCCTTTCATCTTTATCGACTGTGGTGATTATTAGTGGATGCATCCCAAAATCAAGCACACTTTTCTTAACCTCAATATATAGCTTCACACACATATCATTCCGAATCAACAATGGAATTGCATTACCTTCAACAACGTATCAAGCCTCAATTTTTCTCTACTTTCATCAATTTAAAGTTCAATGGCAATGATCGAAATCAATTTTTCATAATTGACATGTTCACTTATAACGATGCCATCACTCTTATAGCCCCGTATTTGACATCATTAATCCAAACATCAGAATGACGTAAAAGAACAGAAATATTCATTGAAAATAGATGAAATACAAATGATGAACAATGAAAAAAAAAATGGCTGGACAATGATTATGAAAATGAATATATTTAAAGTTGAATTTAATAACAGATTGTCGTTTTATATGGGATTTTCTTTACTTATATAATTTAGTGGTTGTGGTAACTGCTAATTTAATGCTTTTCTATCCGTTTAATCCCTGGATTTAAGCAATTTTGTTAAATGTTAAATGTATCTTTAGCTTGTATTTCGTTTAAATTAAATATATCTGAAATTAAAAAAAAAAGTGAGATTTTATGAGATTTTTAACAAAGTCAGGAAAATATGTAAATAAGGGCAAACTAGTCAGTATTTACGTAAGTCTAAAGTCAAAGGTTATGTCCTTTTATCCCATCCCCGAAAAAGCGTGGCCTAAAGGTCAAAAGTGTAGCTTTTGATTAAAGGCCACATATTTTGATACTTTAGGCCACACCTTACAAAGGTGGCGAAAAGACTAAAATATTGTATTTTTTACATTTTTTAGGAAAGTAATTTAGGAACAATTAAAAGGGTAATAATAGAAAGCAATCTATAATTTATGTCCTGAGAGTTTTTTCTTAAGGGATGTGTCATACCCAATAATTCAATTTGGAATGAAGGGAGTATGTATAATCGGCTGACCTTACCCCTCAAGGATTGATTTTTTTTTTTTAATTATATTAGTAGTAGTTCTTTTGTTGCCCACAAGTTGCAACCTAACAACCTATTTAGAATGATAATCAAGAAATACAATCTCTTTAATTCGATCTTTTCAAGCTTTAGATTTTCTGCTAATTTTGGTATATATTCTCTTACTTGGTTTACTAATTCTAAAAATGATTGTAATTTCTTTTTTGTATCTAATTCTTCTTTTGAATTTATTATTTTTTGTACTATATGTTGTTACATTTTTACTCCACTTTTATCTATTTGTATTCCTAAAAATTCTATCTGATTTTTCATAATTTCAGCTTTCTTTTCACTTAAACTTATTCCCGATTTTCCTACTATATCCATAAATTGTTCTAATAATTTTAAATGTTCTTCTTTGGTCTTTGTATATAATAGTATATCATCTATGTATACTATACAATTTGGTAGTTGTTTAAAACAACTATCCATAAAATGTTGATATCTACCTGGTGCATTTTTATATCCAAATGGTAGTACATTCCATTCATAAAATTCTTGTGGTATTGTAAATGTGATTAATTCCTTAGATTCTTCTTCTAACTTTAAATGGCAAAATCCTGATTTACTAAAATAATTATATCCTTGTATTTGTCTTATTTTTAATATCTTATTTGGTATTGGGTAATTATAAGTTATTGTTTTTGCATTTAAATTTCTATAATCAATAACCATCCGGCTTTTTTCTCTTTTTTGTTCACTATGTTTATTTACTATAAATGCTGGGCTATTATGTTTACTATTACTTTTTTGTATATATTGTTTTTCTAATAATTCTTCTATATGCATTTTAAATTCTTTTAAATCATCAAAATTATATGTTAATGGTTTCTGGGTTATTATGCTATTTTTATCTATTAATTCAATTTTTATAGTGGTTTTATGTTTTTCCCATCATTTTAATGGATCTTCACTATATAATTGTTCTAATTTTTTCTTAATTATTCCTATCTTATTTATTGAAAATATAGTTATTTCCTTTTTATTTATTGAAAATACGATCAGTTCTATTGTATCTTCGGTATTTTTTATATTTTCTAATTTCTGTGTAATTTTTTCACTTCCTTTTATCCAATCAGTTTTCTTTCTTATTTTATTAATAACTCTTTTTACTCTTACTTTTTGTTTACATGGTGTTGTAAACCACCAATTTGTTCTAGTTATTATATGTGGGTGTAATTTATCTAAAAACGGCATTCCTAAAAGTATATCTTTTGATGTTAGCTCATAATTATAGATTTCTTATATTGTTAATATTTTATCCCACACTTGTGTTTTTACATTCTTAGCTTTATAAGTAATTAAGCTTCCTTCGTTATTAAATCCTTTAACTATTATTGGTATTTTTAATTTATCCCATTTACTTTCTGGTAAACAATTATATCTATATAAATTAGCTTCTGCTCCTGTATCTATCATAGGCGTATAATATCTACTGTAATATCCTTCTACTACTATCTTCATTAATACATATATTTTCATTTCATGTTAAAGCTCTTCTTAAGAATAATTTCTCTCTGTTATATGTTATGGTTAATTGTGTATGTTCTATATTATATGGTTTTACTTGTTCTAGCCATTTTATTCCTAATATTATATCTGTTTTTTGCATTTCTTCCTTTACTTCAAATTCTGTTTTTATTTTTCTAATTCCTATTAATATTTCTTTTTCTGCTATATTTTTAGTATTTATTAAACTTCTTGGTAGATCTGGGCATATATTATTGTCAGTTTTTATTTTCTCATTTTTTACTAGATATTTTGCTATATAATTTTCTTCTTGTCATGTATTTAAGAGTATTAAATATTCTTTTTCATTTACCTTTCCTGTTATGTAATATTGGTTTAAATTATCCGTTGAACTTGTTTCATAACTTGTTATTTTTGATGAGCTTGATGATTCTGGTTTTTCATAAGCTATTCTTTTTGTTGTACTTATTCTATTATTTATTATTTATAAATCTTCTTCTATGTCTATATTTCTGTAACTATAATCATTATTATCAATTGTTTTTACGAATTTTTCAAAAGGACTTTCTATTTATATTTTATTAATTTTATTTTTTCCCGTTATTTTATGTTTTGTTGTTAATACATATAGATTTTTACATCTTGCTATAAATATTTTACTTCCTGGGGTTAGTTCTATTCCTGATATTTTTCAATATAATACTAATGATTTATCTATATTTTTATCTGTTATTGCTACTGAATAATTTGCACTTATTATAAATTTAAATTTTTGGTATATTAAATTTCCTTTAGTTGCAGTTATTATGCTTTTTTCTATAGGTCTTATAATCCTATCATCTGCTAAATACAATTCTATTGGTGTATCTATTCCTTCTCTAAAACATGTTTTTATTAATATCTCTGTACCTCCAAGGTGTACATATTTTATCGGGTATCCTTTACTTTTTATATCGTTTATTTCTTTATTAATTAACCTTTTTGTTACTAGTGGTATACTAGCTTTTGCTTTTGCATATCTGCAGTCTATTATATGTTCATTTTGGCTTACTACGTAATATCCTTCCTTTTTCCTAGTAAATATATTTTTTATTGTTGGTATTTTAAATATTTTTTCTATGCTTAAGTCTAACTCTTTTCCTTTTATTTCATCAAATACATTGTTATCAAATATTATTTTTTGATATGTTCCTTCGTCATTTAAATATTCTTCTTTTGTTATTATTTTTATATCTTCCTCAGTCATTTGGTTTATTTGTATATCTTCTTCAGTCATTTAATTCGTCTAATTCACTATCTATTTCATCATCTTCTATTTCATTATCTGTTTCATTCTCTGAAATTTCATATATACTATCTTCACTTTCTAATTCGTAATCTATATAATCTATCTGCATATATTCTGTATTTTCTATTTTTATTTCTGATATTTGTTTATTTTTTGAGTTTTTAGGTAATTTACAATCTCTAGCTAAATGTCCTAATTTTCCGCAATTATAACAAGTACATTCCTTTATAGATTTCTTTTTCCTATATGGTTTTTTATGTTTATAATTTTTTACATAATATCTTTTTCTTGGCTTCTTACACTTATATTTTGATTTTTTGTATTTCTTATATTTCTTGTGCCTTTTTCTTTTCTTATAATATCTTTCTTCGCATCCAAATTGAGGTGCTATTTTATCTTTGCAACATGCTTAATTTCTTATTAATGTTTTTTCCATTTTTATTTCTTCTCTATATTTTTCACATAGGTTTCTATAATATTGTTGTAAAAATTTTATTCTTGCTCCTAGAGTATCTACTATTTTTGCTCATCCCAACTTTTTATTATTTTTGAACTAAATGGTTCAGGTAATTTACTAAAATATAATTTTCTTATTTCTTTACTTTCTTCTGTATTATATGCTCCTTTATAATAATATTCTTTAAATGCGCAAGTATATTTATCTATGTAGCACATATTACATATTGCTAATTTTAACATTAAATTTCTATTTGTATCTTTTTCTTCATTTTGTTCTTCTTCTGTTGTTGTCATGCTACTAAATTCGTCTTTTATAGTTGTTTCATATTTTTTAAATAATTCTATAGGTGTTAGTTTAGTTGTGGTTGTTGATGATGTTCCTTCTGTGGTTTTGTCAGTTCTTAATACTCTTTTACTATTTTCAGTTAGATTTAAAAACTATAATTTCACTGTTCTTATTAGTGTTCTTTCTACATATTCTGGTGCATCTATTACATTTATATTATTATCTAATAATTGTTTTGTCATATATCCTATCCATAATTGTATTGTTTTTTCTGTATCTATTACACAATCTAAGTCTAAAAAGTTATAATTTTTATTAACTATTTGTTTTGGTGTCCATTTGTCATATCCATTCTTTAAATTATATCTTTTAAACTTATTCTTATAATATGTAGGTTTTCTTATTTCTGATGTTCTAGGTATTATATTTTCATCTTCTTTTTTATCAAGAGTGTTTATTTCCATGTTTGTATTTTCTAAGTTTTCTTCATTAATTACTTCTTGTTTTTCATTGATTCCTAAAATTTTTGTATTTGTTAAGATTTCGTATATGTTTCACTATCTTCCGAATCATAATTATCTGTTTCTTCAACATCTATTGTATTAATTGTTAATTCCTTGGTTTCTATTTCTTTATTATCTATTTCTAATTTTTCTTTAAATTGATTTATCTCATTTAATAATTTTTGTTCTTTATCTTTTTCTTCTTTTTCTTTCTGTCTTTTTTCATATAGATCTTTTAGCATTTGTAATTCTTTTTCTAATTCAGCAATCCTACTATTTTTAGTTTCTTCAATTTTTCATATTTCTTCTGTAGTTTGTTGTTTTATTTTTTCTATTTTCTTTTTTCTATCTATTTCCTTGTTTTCTTTTTCTATTCTCATCATAGCTGTCAATTTATCTTCTAATTTTAATTCTTCTTTTTCTAGCATTAAATATAAATGTTCACCTATTTTCTTAGATCTTCTTCCTAGATTAGAAAATACTATTTTTATTTTTAATCTTCATGATTTTCATATATTTTTTCATCTATTATAAATTCTTCTTTGTTCATTTTATTGTAAATAGTTCATGTTGATATATATATATTCTAAACTATCTATTTGTGATTCTAAATTTGATATTTCATCTTTTTGTGCATTTATTGAGTTTTTACTAATTCCGGCGAATATATTCTCTGGCTGCTGCACAATATCTTCTGGTATAATCATATCTCTGGTTAATCCTATTTTTACAACTTGTATAACTGGTTTTATCTCGTCATGTAATATCTCTGCTGGTGCAGTATAACACTTTATATAAAATAGATTTCCTGTGGTTACTCTTTTGTAGGTGTTGAATATTTTTTGTAATTCTTCCATAGCTGATAGTTCTTCTCCATCTTGGGTATATATGATATTTAATAATCCATAGTCGAAACAAGTTTTTATTAGGCTTGGGTTAGTTTTAGGTAGTGCAATTAGCTTGTTGTGACCTTGTAATCTTTGGGTTATATAGTTTGTGTTGGGTTCTTTGATATCTGTAGCTCTGGGGTTAAGGTTTAGAAAAATTTGTACTCGGTAGATATTTTCTATGTATTTTTGGGTTGTATAGTTATAAACTTTTTTATCTTGGTTCAGACTATCTCGATATGTGATAATTTATGGGGGTATGTTCAAGAGGTCTTTTTGTATTTTTGGTGTAAATGGTTTTTCAAATGTTTTATTTAAGTTCATATTCTGGTATCTTTGTTCAATAACTCCTTTGCTTGTACCTGCAATTGTAGATTGATAAACGTTATGGGTTTTACGGAGTGTCCCAACGTCTCCTTCTAGCTTTGGAATTTTAATGTCTTCCGATCGACATAGCTCTGCACACTGCTGAGTTAGCTGATTTGTAGCTATAGACTTCAGTTTAACTTCATTAGTCTTTAGCTTTTCTATTTCATTACCCATACTGTCCACTTTCATTGAAAGCATAGTTAGGGTGTTGAATATCTTTTCTAGAGTATCCTCTTCTATTATAACAGTCTGTGTAGCTTTGTCTTGATATGTAATCTGCAATAACATTTTTGTTAGTACTAATTACTTCAATTATAAATGTGAAATTTAATATATTCAAGACTAGTCTCCGAATTTCTTTTGTTGTAACTGAGTTTTGTATTTTCTTTGTTAGCCACCAACGTACTTGTGTATTGTCTATTCGTACAATAAACTTGTTATATACAATATATGGCTCAAATGCTAATAAACATTTATATAATGAGCATAATTCTTTTCTATTTATTTTCCATTTTATTTCTATTTCATTAAACGTACCTGAGTAGTATCTACAATGGTGTTCTAATTTTTCTTCTTCATATCTATATTTAACTACTTCTCCATAACTACATTCACTAGCATCTGCTTCTACTATATATATATATATAAATTTTCTATTTTCATCTGGAAATTGTAATTTTGGTAATTCTTTACAAAGTATTTTTATTTTCTGAACCCCAATATAGCTAATTACCATGAAATTCAATTTCCAAAATTTATACTTAACAAAAAAAAAAATTAAAAAGATATTGAACTTGAAGGACTAGTACTTGATGATGTAGGAACCCAAATGGAAGCATTTGTCAAAGGCCTTGATTTCCAACACAAAGCCAATTTGCATTGCTCATTTTGCACCCAATACCCTCCACTAAACAAACTCACCAAATGCTTAGCTTGTCTCACATTACTTGAACTCATTGGAATTTGCCTAAAACCTTTTAAAGAATAAAGCCCGTCACTCCATTTTTCCCTTTCTAATTTGTCACAAGGGAATTGTCTTAAAGAGTCCAAAATTCTTACTCTTAAGAATTCTTTTTCAATGACCCTTAATGCTAATTTGTATCCTCCACCAAACCCTCCAAGAATTGAATCAGATATTGTCGTGTAATGGTGTAAAGCCTCACAAAAGAACTCAACAAAAGACAGAGACGGGATTTTGGTCAAGTTGAAGAGTTCTTCTTCAACTAAGGCAACAAGTTTAGGGGACAATTTTCTTAGTCCATTGAAAAATGTCTTGACTAGTGAACTACCCCTTTGTGGCATGTAAATTTGGTGGATCATAACATTAGCTATTAAGTTGTTATGACCTTCCACAACTTGAATTTTTTCGAAGTCCTCTAGGAGAACTTGATCAAACATGAAAGGAAGATTGATAGAATCAGCAAATTCTTGAAGTCTTTTGCCTGTCTTTTTCACATAGAAGGAGTAAGTCTTGTCAATAACAAGTGCTGTGATCCTTAGAGAAGAATTTCTGTTCCCTCTTTCGACTAAATCTACCATCAAGGGAGGCCATTGGATGCCTTCCATGATGTCAAAATCCAATATATGAACTTGTTGGCTCCCTTGTGTAGCTTCAAGAATCGCTTGATTCGCGGTAAAATGAGCAAATTTCACATAAGGGGAGATTTCTTGAAGCATTTGGAACGCGGTCATTGAAGACGAAAACTCTGTTTGATATTGATGCTGATTCAACAATTCATGTGGTGATGAATTATTCAAGGTCTTGCATAACAAGCCTTGTGTGAAATACAAAGCCAATCTTTCAATAGGGGGATTTTCTTTGTTTTCTTGATTAGAAAGGATTGTATTTAGCCTCAAAACAACTATAGAAGCAAGATCAAGATTCCTAGCTTCAATAGCCTCAGCTCCCATAAGAAGAAGATCAGTGACACCTGTTTCCTCCATGAGCTGATCTTTAAGGAATTTGAGATGTAGATTGCAAACACGTGATTTTTGACCCTCTATCAAGAATTCAGTATCTCCGTGAACAACGTTTTGAAGGGGGATGTCAACATCACCATCGATGAAATCGAAGTCTTTTGGGAAATAGTCTAGTATGTCAACATCATTAACGACAGTCACAAAATCTTGGATGGAACATTGAGGGTCAATACTAGGATTTTTCCAAGAAAATGTGGTATCCAAGTTGTTATATTCAAGAAATGGATTAATACAACTTGGTTGGAAATTTTCAAGCTCCATATTTTTTATAGAGGGAAAAAAATTGGAGATTTTGTCTAAAGGTCTCAGACAGATTTTGTAGCTTGTTAGCTCTATTTCCAAGTGTTGGGGAACAGGATTTATATATACACAAAGCTAATATTAAAGGAATTAAAAAATAGGGTTTCAAAGTAGTAGTAGATGCAACTTGTTCCAAGTAGACACTTTAAAATAATAATTTTTAAAATATGATTACTCAATGCCAAGAATAGAGGAATCTTTTGCCTAATGTGACGTGTCGAATGTAACATTCATCAAGGAAGTTTTCAATCTTATTTTTGTTTTAAAAAATTTCAATTTGGTTTCCAAATTTCTTAATCTAACAATTTGACATCACATATAATAGTAACAAAATATAGAGGAATATTAAAAGAAAAAAATTGAATAAGCAGAGATTAATAATATGTTCACGGCTTAAAGCCCCCTTCCCCCCCCCCCACCCTCCAACATTGGCACCCACATAGGACATTTTATAACTCAGTAATTGTACTAGATTTAATTTTGGGATTAACCTTGCTCAAATTATGGAATACATAATGCCATATAAAGAGATAAAAAGGAAAAAGCAATTCCATTTCGACAAAAGACCCACACTCAAAGGGAGCTAGCATTCTAATTACGGTTCAATCAAATCAATAAATTTAGTCAAAACTTTATATTTGTGTTAAGCAATTCACTAAATATTTTTAAATGATATATTTAGAACTCAATCAATTGTTTTTTAAAAAATTCAGGCTCATGAACACAAAATTTTAGATCCTTATCTGCCTATAATCAAGTTAATCTTTAGCTAATCCGGCCAAGATTTCTATTTCTCAATGATATTCCACGATAATTGGCTAAATTTCCTGTAATCATTTTATTGAAGTTCATTAATATGTTTTTTTACAAAGCAAATTGATTATAATTCTTGAATAATCCACCTCACTTTTACTTTTATTGGACCACAATAATTTAATTCCATAAAAAAGAGAAAGAAAGATTCCTTTTGGCTTTGGTTTGAGTATATCGGACAAAACTAAAGCCATTGTTGAAGTACAAGTCATGAAAAATCATCTAGATGCAGAGTATTCCATAACTAGAACATGAAAAATAAGTGAGAGGTGAACAGAAAAAGACATCACTAGTTTGTACCCTTTTTTTTCCTTCGGCGTTCAATATTTATATTGTGATTTAATTAAATTTAAATTTCCACCTGAAAATTCCACATTATAGGATAAAGAAATTCCTAACAAAAGGTTGACTCCATGACCATCAGAGAGTGAACCCAAATTATTATAAAGAAGGAAGAAATATATAATTTTGCTACAATCCTCGATAATATTATGTGACACTTAACTAGGGATAAGAGTCTTACATTGATAAAGTACATGAGATGTTGGATAAGTAAAAATACCAAAATATTGGATATATAAGTAAGCATGTATTACATTCTAATGGCGTATTTTAAAGTTGTGTGAATCTAGATTCGGACAAAGCTCTTACATATCATTGGTTCTTACTGGATTGATTCCATTGCTCAATTCTTGATGGTCAAAACAAGGACATGAGGTCATTAAATTAACAGTTAAGTTAAAGACATTATTAAATTTACTTCTGCACCAATAGGAATTTTTTATTCTTGTCCACTTAGTTGCTCATTGTTTCATCCATGCCAATAACAGCAGGTACCTAGCTAGGAGATAAAAACCTTTCACCATCTTCAACTTTTTCCACACTTATTTTCCTTCAGCAATAAACATTTAATATACATGTTAAGTAATATATTCTTTTATATTTTTGTAGTTTTTCATCTGAAGTAGTAAAAAAAAGTTGTAAAATAATATATGAAGGCTTCAACCAATAGAGAGAGGCATCTTTTTGTGGGGTCAACCATTCTATATTATGGAGCTAATAGGGTATTTAGCCAAACTTATAAGCTAGCTAACTTACCTGAGAAAATTGAAGGAAAGGTGTCTTTTAAGTCTTGACTGAAGGATTGGTGACATTGACTAATTTAAAAGGTCAAATATAATTAAAAAACTTGATTAGGTTAATTGTGGACTTGATTAATATTTTCTAAACTTTTTAATCTTTTCAAAAATACAAATTAACCCACACCCACAAAACTTTTCTCCCTCTGCAAATCAATCTCTCTCTCTTCTCTCTTTCTCTCGATAGTTTCTCTCTTTAACTCCTCTCAACCAACAACTTTTCCAATTTCTCCCTTCAATCTTGTGCAACTTCAATCTCTGGCAACAAATAGTTTTTAGTTCTTGCCCGTTCCTTTTTACTTTCAACCATCAGTCGACATGACAACATTCTCCGGCGACAACAACTTCGAGTTCTTCATCGTTTCTTTTCAATTTTCACAAGTAAAAAATTAGGGCTTTTAAGTTATGACGAAAATGAGAAACTTGATTTGTTGGTGTTTGTTATTTTTTTATGTTTTTTGTTATTTTTTTTAATGTTGTTATTTTTTAGTTGAATTTCTCATCTGGATGTATCTGCTACTACTGTTTTTTAATAATGGATAAAACATGTAACGTGAATCCAACAATTGAGTATTTGTTGCAACATATATGACTAATCTGTTGCACATATTAGTAATATGTTGCAACATATATGACTAATATGTTGCAATAGATGACTTATATGTTGGATTCATGTTGCAAGTTCCATCCATTGTAGCAGTAGTAGATACACCAAATAAGAAATTCAACAAAAAATATAATTTTACTAACAAAATAAGCTATGAAGTAATGTCCAAGTAATATACGACCAAAATTTGACCTAAAAATTTTTTAAAAAATTTCAACAGGGGCACAACGAATAAATAAAACACATGAAAAATTTTATGAAACAGGTAAAGAAGACAAAAATAATATACCATACATCAAATACGAAAGGATCAAGGGGACAAACATTTGAGTTCTCCTAAAAACGTTTAAGTTCCCTAATATTTTAATTGCTTTCTAATAGTTGACCCATCTATTACAACAGATTTTCTATCTGTTTGATAATTTCCAACAGATGAATCATCTGATGCAACATGCTAGTCATCTGTTGATTCAAATTAGGCAATTATTAGTAATAACTAAATTGATTTAGCTAAAATTAAAGACGTCTCTACGACAATGGGACAAACATTTGTGTTCTCCTAAAAATTTTTGAGTTCCCTAGTATTTTAATTATTTTTCAACAGATTATCTATTTTTTGCAACAAGTTAGTTATCTATTGCAACAGATATTTATAATAGGTTAGTCATTTGTTTATTCAAATTAATCAATTATTAATAATAACTAAATTAATTTAATTAAAATTGAAGACAAGTTTTTAATACAAGACCTTAGATAAGGGGATAAATGTTTGAGTTCTCCTAAAAACGTTTGAGCTTTAGTATTTTAAATTACTTTTCAACATATATCGAACTCGGAACCAAAATGAACTACGGAATTAAAAAAGTGACCAAAATAGGCCACCTATTTAAAAAGTAACCAATATAGGCTAAACATAATAATTTATTACATTTTCTACCTTTTTCTTAACGGTCAACTAACGGAGTTAACTTTTACAAAAATATAAGAATTTCTTACGTTTTAAACGATAACTGAGGAAAAAATACAATAAATTGTCAAATCAATTAAAAAGGTACTACAAAAAAAGAGTTGTTCAACGTAACAAAAAGTTACGTTCTTAACTTTTTTATAGCCGTGGTCCCCCATCCACAATTCCTTTTTCCACAAATGTCCCATCACTTCTACTTTTTCCTCTTTTACATATGATAATTATGAATTTTTTTATTAGTTAAATTTATTTATATTTTAGATGTAGTTCAAATAATTTTTTTTCCTAATAAATTTTTACGTTTTACATAAAAAAAATTTTAAAAAAAAAAGAAGTATCAATTACCTCATTAACTTAACAATTTTCTTATATTTATTCTATATCAAAAAATAGTCACTTCTATCCTTAATTATCCGATTTCTCTTTAAAAAAATTATACTTTTGAGTTTTCCTCTATTCCAAAATAGTGAAATGTTAGATTATCATCAATCAAATATGCTACTATATACAAGAATTATATTTTTTTAGGAGTGTTTCTAAAAAAATATATTTTCTTATATTAATTTAGGAGTGTTCCTAAATTAAATTGTGATTTTTTACTCCATTAATTATAATATGAAACGTATTTGTGCATGTGAGTTTCCTCAATATCCCAATCGAAACACTAATCGAAAACTACGATGAATCACTATCCGAAAAAAATTAATTTCATATTTTTAACACACCAAAAAAATACAATTCTTCTATATAGTAGCATATTTGATCGACGATAATTCAACATTTTACTATTTTGGAGTAGAGAAAAACTCAAAAGTATAATTTTTTTTAGAGAGAAATCGGATAATTAAGGATAGAAGTGGTTATTTTTTGATATAGAATAAATATAAGAAAATTGTTAAGTTAATGAGGTAATTGATACTTCTATTTTTTAAATTTTTTATGTAAAACGTAAAAATTTATTACACAAAGGAAAAAATAAATTATTTGAACGACATGTAAAATATAAATAAATCTAACTAATCAAAAAATTCATAATTATCATATGTAAAAAGAGGAAAAAGTAGAAGTGATGGGATATTTATAGAAAAAGGAATTGTGGATGGGGGACCACTGCTATAAAAAAATTAAGAACGTATTGTTATATTACACAACTCGTTTTTAGTATCTTTTTAATTGATTTGATAATTCACTGCATTTTTTTCCTCAATTATCAAGTAAAACGTAAGAAATTCTTACGTTTTTGTAAAAGTCAACTCCGTTAGTTGATCGTTAAGAAAAAAAATAGAAAACGTAATAAATTATTATGTTTAGCCTATTTTGGTAACTTTTTAAATAGATGACCTATTTTGGTCACTTTTTAAATTCTGTGGCTCATTTTGGTTCCGAGTTCACATATATCTTGTCTATTTAATAATTTCCAATAGATGAGTCATATGTTGCAATAATTTAGTTATCTGTTGCAACAGATGTCTATATTTGTTGGATAATTTTCAATAGATGAGTTAACTATTGCAACAAGTTAGTCATCTGTTGCAACAGATGTCTATATATGTTTGGTCATCTTCAACAAATGTCTTTAACTGTTTGATCTTTTCCAACAGATTACTCATCTATTGCAACATGTTAATTGAAATCGTAATTGAACTTATCAATTCATCTTTAATTTTAGTTAAATCAATGTTGTTATTACTAATAATGTCTTAATTCGAATCATTTCAAATAAAATTAGTCAATTAACACTTTACTTAAGACGAATATACTTAGATGATCATATAATTACTATGAGATTAATTGAAATCATAATTAAATTATCAATTCATCTTTAATTTTAGTTAAATCAATTTAGTTATTACTAATAAATACTTAATTTTAATTATTTCAAATCAAATTGGTCAATTGATCATTCCACTTAAGATGAAACACTTAGTTGATCATGTAATTACTATAAATTTAATTGAAATTGTAAGTAAACTTGCTAATTCATCTTTAATTTTAGTTAAATCAATATAGTTATTTCTAATTATGACTTGGTTTGAATCATGTCAAATAAAATTGGTCAATTGATCACTCTACTCAGGACGAACACAATTAGTTGATCGTGTAATTACCATGAGATTAATTGAAACAGTAAATGAACTTATTAATACTAGTCAAATCAATTTAGTTATCAGTAATATAATGGCTTAATATGAATCAATAGATGACTAAGATGTTGCAAAAGATGAGTAGTCTATTGAAAATGACCAAACAGATAAAGACATCTGTTGCAACAGATTAGTTACCTATTGCAGTAGATTAGTAATCTGTTCGAAATAACAAACAGATAAAGTCATACGTTGCAACAGATTAGTCATCTGTTGGAAATGACCAACAGATAAAGACATTTGTTACAACAGATGACTAATCTATTGCAACATATGTGTATGTCTGTTTGATAATTTTCAACAAATAACTCATCTGTTGCAACAGATTAAATCCGTTGCAATAGGTTATACACTTAAATGATCATGTAATTACTATGAGATTAATTGAAATTGTAATTATTAATTCAATTTGGCTATTACTAATAATGGCTTAATTTGAATCATTTCAAATAAAATTAGTCAATTGATCACTCTACTCAGAACGAACACACTAAGATGATCGTGTAATTAATATGAGAATAATTGAAATCATAATTGAACTTATCAATTCATCTTTAATTTTAGTTATATCAATGTAATTATTATTAATAATATCTTAATTTGAATCATTTCAAATAAAATTGGTCAATTAACACTATACTCAAGATGAATACACTTAGATGATCATGTAATTACTATGAGATTAATTGAAATCATAATTAAAGTTATCAATTCATCTTTAATTTTAGTTAATTTAATTTAATTATTACTAATAATTTCTTGATTTTAATTATTTCAAATAAAATTAGTCAATTGATCATTCTACTTAAGACGAAACACTTAGTTGATCATGTAATTACTATAAAATTGATTGAAACTGTAAGTTAACTACTAATTCATCTCTAATTTTAGTTAAATCAATATAGTTATTTCTAATTATGGTTTGGTTTTAATCATTTCAAATAAAATTGGTCAATTGATCACTCTACTCAAGACGAACACACTTAGTTGATAGTGTACTTACCATGAGATTAATTGAAACTGTAATTGAAATTATTAATTCATGTTTAATTCTAGTTAAATAATTTAGTTATTACTAATATAATGGCTTAATATGAATCAATAGATGACTAATATGTTGCAAAAGATGAGTAATCTGTTGAAAATGACTTAATAGATAAAGACATCTGTTGGAAATAACCAAACAGATAAAGACATTTGTTGAAAATGATCAAACAAATATAGACATATGTTGCAATAGATGACTAACCTATTGCAATAAATGACTCATCTATTGAAAATTATCAAACAACTATAGACATTTGTTGCAACAGATGACTAAGTTGCTGCAACAAATGATTCATCTGTTGAAAATTATCAAACATATAGGATATATGTTGGAAAATAATTTAAAATACTAAAGCTCAGATATTTTTAAGAGAACCCAAATGTTTGCCCCCTTGTCTAAGGTCTTGTCTTTAATTTTAGTTAAATCAATTTAGTTATTACTAATAATTGCTTAATTTGAATCATTTTAAATAAAATGTATCAATTGATCATTCTATTAAAGGGAGAATACATTAATTGAAATTGTAAGTGGACTTATCAATTAATCTTTAATTTAGTCAAAATTAATTTATTTATTACTAATAATGACTTAATTTGAATCATTTGAAATAAAATTGGTCAATTGATCACTCTCCTCGAGACGAATACACATAATTGATCATGTAATTACTATGAGATTAATTGAAATTGTAAGTGAACTTATCAATTCATCTTTAATTTTATTTATATCAATTTAGTTATTACGAATAATGGCTTAATTTGATTCATTTCAAATAAAATTGGTCAATATTGATCACTCTAATCATGACGAATAAACTTAGTTGATAATTTAATTACTATGAGATTAATTAAAATTGTAAGTTTATCTTTAATTTTAGTTAAATTAATTTAATTATTACTAATAGTATCTTAATTTGAATTATTTCAAATAAAATTGGTCGGTTGATCACTCTACTCGGGACGAATACACTTAGTTAATCATGTAATTACGATGAGATTAATTGAAATTGTAAGTGAACTCATTAATTCATGTTTATTTTAGTTAAATCAACATAGTTATTACTAATAATGGCTTAATTTGAATCATTTAAAATAAAATTGGTCAATTAATTATTCTACTAAGGATGAAACACTTAATTAATCATTTAATTACTGAGATTAATTGAAATCGTAATTGAACTTACTAATTCATCTTTAATTTTAGTTAAATCAATGTAGTTATTTCTAATAATGGTTTAATTCGAATTATTTCACATAAAATTTGTCAATTAATCATTCTATTCAGTACGAAACACTTAATTGATCATGTAATTACTATGAAATTAATTGAAATCATAATTGAACTTACTAATTCATCTTTAATTTTAGTTAAATTAATATAGTTATTAATGATGACTTAGTTTGAATCATTTCAAATAAAATTAGTCTATTGATCACTCTACTCAGGACGAACATACTTAATTGATCGTGTAATTACCATGAGATTAATTGAAACTGTAAGAACTTATTAATTCATATTTTATTTTAGTAATCAATTTAGTTATTACTAATAATGATTAATGTGAATCAATAGATGACTAACATGTTACAATAGATGAGTAATCTGTTGTAAATGACCAAACAAATAAAAACATCTATTGAAAATGACTAAACAGATGTAGACATCTATTGCAACAAATGACTCACTTGTTGCAACAACTAATTCATCTCTTGAAAATTATCAAACAGATATAGACATCTGTTGCGACAGATGACTAAGTTGTTGCAACATATGACTCATCTATTGAAAATTACTAAATAGACAAAATATGTGTTGAAAAGCAATTTAAAATACTAAAGCTCAAATGTTTTTTAGGAGAACTCAAACGTTTTTCCCCTTGTCTAAGGTTTTGTCTTCAATTTTAGTTAAATTAATTAAATTATTATTAATAATTGCTTAATTTGAATCAACAAGTGACTAATCTGTTATAAGCATTTACTGCAACAGATGACTAACTTGTTGCAACAAATAGGTGATCTATTGGAAAATAATTAAAATACTAGAGAACTCAAACATTTTTAGGAGAACTCAAATTTTTGTCCCATTGTCTTAAAGACTTGTCTTTAATTTTGGATAAATTAATTTAGTTATTACTAATAATTGCTTAATTTGAATCAACAGATGACTAACATGTTGCAACAGATGATTCATCTGTTGAAAATTATCAAACAGATAGAAAATTTGTTATAGTAGATGGGTTATCCATTAGAAAGCAATTAAAATACTAGGAAACTTAAATGTTTTTAGGAGAATTCAAATGTTTATCGCCTCGATCCTTTTGCATTTGATGTATGATACACTATTTTTATCTTTTTTACCTGTTTCATGAAATTTTTCATGTGTTTCACTTTTTCGTTGTGCCCTTGTTGAAATTTTTAAAAAATATTTAAGTCAAATTTTGTTCGTATATCACTTGGACATTACTTCACAGGTGATTTTGTAAGTATAATTATGATTTTTGTTGAATTTTTTATTTGAAATATTTGTTACTGCTAAAATAGATAGAACCTGCAACATGAATCCAATATATGCATCATTTATTGCAACAAGTGAGTAATCTGTTGCAACATATGACTAATCTGTTGCAACAGATGACCCATATGTTGGATTCATGTTACAACACTATAATATAAATCCAGCAGATGAGTAATCTATTGCAACAGATTAGTCATATATGTTGCAACAAATTACTCATATGTTACAACAGATTAGTCAAAATATTACAACAGATTAGTCAATATGTTGTAACAGATTACACATCTGTGCAGCAGATTACTCATCTGTTGGATTCACGTTACATGTTTTATCTACTGTTGAAAAAACAGCAGTAGCAGATACACCCAGATGAGAAATTCAACTAAAAATTATAATTTTACTTACTAAAATCACCTATAAGTAATTCCCAAGTGATATACGAATAAAATTTGACCTAACAAAATTTGATCAAGTAGCAATAGTAGCGGTAACAACAATGTTCAATAACAAGAAGATGATGATGATGAACAAGAAGAGATGATAATGAAGAACAAGATGATGATAATGAAGAAGAAGATGATGAATAAAGCAACAACAACAATGAACAACAAAAATCACGAAGAGAGAGAAAACTCTAATAAATGAGAAGAGAGAGAAACGTGCCCTTTTCCCCTCCATTTCTAGTTATATTAGGTTTTATATTGGATCAAAGTATAAATTAAAAAACTTGTGGGTTATTTTTAAACTTTTCTTACTTTCTTAATCCTTAATAAAGTAATTGTCACCTCCACTCAATTATTAAGACTTGTGTCACCCATACTTCATTTTAAAACTTTTTTGTCACCTAGAGCACAAAGCCCCAACTTACTTTATAAGTATTTTTTTTGACTTATTAATTACGTGTTTGATCATAAATTCATTTTATATCCGTGGTTTCTAATTTTCTTTACAAAGATACTCTTAAAAATTTTAAGGACGTTTTAGTTATTTTAAATAAAATTATGTTTATCAACACTTTCTTTTATCAATTATGTCAATTTTTTATTAGTTATTTTAACGTAATTCTATTCAAACATGTAATTGTTTATTTATAAAATCAGTTTAAACATTTCAAAATGTTTTTCGACACTTAAAACTTTCTTATCAACTATTTATAATAAGCTAATTCTAACAGACTCTATCTTGAGAAAATTAAAGGAAAGATGTCATTTAAGTCTTGATTGAAGTATTGGTGACATTGACCAACTTAAAGGGTCAAACATAATTAGGAAACTTGATTAAGTTAATTGTGGACTTGATTACTATTTTCAAAACTTTCTAATCTTTTCAAAAATATAAATTAAACCTATCTAAATCAATTGTCTCTCTCTTCTCTCTCTCTTGACAGTTTCTCCCAACCAACAGTTCTGCAAATTTCTCCTTTCAATCTCCAGCGACTTCAACCTCTAGCGACAAATAGTTAGGCTTTGAGTTCCTTTTCTACTTTCAATCGTCAATCGACGTGACAACCTTCCTTTCAGGTCACAATAGCTTCGAGTTCTTCATCATCCCTTTTCTTCTTTCACAGGTAAAAAATTATGGCCTTTTAATTTTGAAGGAAAATAGGAACTTAGCCAACTTCTCTTCTAGTATTGGTTAACAATTTCAATATTTGTTGCTTTAATTTGAAATACGGCCTGAATAAAATCCTAATTTCTGGTATTTCTTTTCCTCTATTTTCGGAGTGAAATATGATTTTTTGTTGTTTTTTGCATTTTTTGAAGTTTGATTTTTGTTTTTTGTGTTTGTGCAAGCAAAACAACGATATTGGTGTTTTTCGTGTTGTGTCCATTGCTGGGTTGATTTGTTCTTGTTCTTGGTAAATATGGTGATATTGTTGTTGTTCTATTAAACAACATAATGCTACTATTTTTTTCTACAACAGATTAACCTTCTGATGCAACAGATTAACCATCTGATGCAACAAATTTACTATTTGATACAACCAATTTACTATCTGATGCAACAAATTTACAATCTAATATAACAGAGGAACCATCGAATTAAAAATATGATGGAATAGATTAATCATCCGATGCAACATATTTACTATTGGATTAAAAATCTGATGCAACAGATTTACCATCTGGTGCAACAGAGAAACCATCAGATTAAAAATCTGATGCTACAGATTAACCACTGATGCAACATATTTACCATCGAATTAAAAATCTAATGCAACAGATTAACTGATACAATACAAATGTTGTACGTATCAAAAACACTTTAAAAATAGTCCACGAAGAAGAGAAAAACCTAGAGCAACACAAATACAATTCTCGGGTCCAACAACAACAAAAAACAAGGCATAAATGACACCAAAAACACTAACAATAATAAGAGATAAACAACCATATGATATGAAGACAACACTAGGATGGCAATAATCCAACGATTACAAGACAAGAACAACAAGAACAAATGGTTTCACTAGACAACATAAACTAAGACACAAAATGTATAGATAGATAGTGAGACATACACTATTACAAGATTAGAAACCCAAAGATATATCAAATCTAAGGACCCCTAAGATTTACAATAACAACACCACACTCTTATTTGACACAAGAGGGATTCCACCTCTCAAGCACCAACGTTTCCAAACAATACTCATTCACAAGTGAATCCGCACTTGCTCATGTCCTAGTTTCGGCCTAGAGAGGCTCTCTCTCTCTCAAGAGATGTGTTCTTTGTGTTCTTTTATCAATATTCAACAACTAATGAGCTAGAACCCTAACATGTTCTATATATAGGCTATTATAATAACAGAAACAAATGACAAAAATGATCCTTAGTGTTACTGTCACACTCCTTTTTAACCAAAAAGATGATTTTAAAGTTTGAAAAAAGGTTTTATTATTAAAGTGGAAAAAATGAAGATTTTTTTAAAAAAGAATTCATTTTACAATTAACTTAGAGTCACCACTTGACATAAATCGGGTGTGCCAAGTCACCTTTTGAAAATACTTTTCAAAACAATTTGACTCTTTAAACCGATTTGCGAACAGAGATTCCGGCTAAGGAATTTTGTTGACTGAGGGGAAGGTGCTAGGTACCCCTCGATGCCGTGGATTGACCACGGGCGCTTGATGGAGAATATCCCAGAAATACAAAAATGCAAAAATATAAATCCTATTCTAAACTAATCCTATACTACGCTCCAACGCTTTACTCGATGTATCGGGCCTTGATTACGAACATCTTTCACTTACATAATACGTCGGGGCATTCCCCAGTGAATAAATACAAATAACCTCGGGGCATTCCCCCACAAAAATGAATAGATTTTTCGAATGCGAGAAAAACAGAATCTTTCAACAAACATTTCAAATATTCAATAATCCACAATCCATAAGTTTTGCCTACCCAACCTAACGTTTGCCTATCGCTGCTCGGCCTAAGACATGATACTGTAAAGTTCGATGAATTTAACATCCATTTCAAATCAAACAAACCAATTAATCAACACAAGCCGATATTCACTTTTACCAATTTTCAATCCCTTCCCCCAAATAACTTTTCAAAAGAAATTTCTTATATAAGACATGGTTATCCAACCCATACCAACATCAAATTCATACCACAATCAATTATCCATAATAAGTAACATCAACGTCAACAAAATCACCTAATCATCATTATTCAACACATAATCATAAAATAAAATTTCCAAATTTAAGTTGAAATAAAGAAAAAATTTGAAGAATTGGACCTCAATTATTGATTTAAATATACCAAAGATGAAACTATGCCCGAAAAATCTTGATTCGAACCTCGACACAAAACCAAATTATAACTATTGACTCATAATCTATTTTGTGCCCAAACCCGACTATTTTCGATGGGTTTGACACTAGACTTGACCAGCTGTTGCTGTTTTGAAGAGACATCATTTTTCGACGACGAAAAGGTCGCCGGAACAGTAGCATGAACGAGCTACTATTTCTCTCCTCTCTCACATGCGTAATCTCTCCTTTCTCTTATTTTTCTCTTCTCCTCCGAAAAGATCTCTCTATTTCTCTCTCACTCTGACCATCTCTCCATTTTTCTCTGACGTCCTCTTTTCGATCTCTATTTTTTAGGGGTGTGTGTGCTGCCAGTGGAAAAATAGGGAAAAATAGAGTTTGAGTGTGTAAGGCCATGCATGTATGGGTGTCCATGTGTATATGGAATTCTATCCAGTGGAGTGTTGAGAAAAAATAGAAGAGAATGGAAATTTTAGTGTGTCGGTTCCACTGTGTGTGTGTTAGTGAATTGAATTCTAAAAATGGAAAAGTCCCCTCCTTCTCTGTAATGTTGTGTATGGATTGTGGAAGGGAAAAATATGTATTTGTTTTTTAGTGTTGACAAAAAATGAAGGGTGCACAAAAAATGAAGGGTGCACATGGGTGTGTAAGAAAGTGGGTAGGATTAGGTGGGGGTAAGGGTAAGGTAGGGGGTAGGGTAGGGAGAGGTAAAAATGAGTAAAAATTAATTTTTGGGATGGACAAAATTACATGTTTATATTATGCCCCTCTTTGGATGTAAACACAAAGTGTTTTCAGACAAAGAAGTAGACAACGAGATAAAATTTTGACCGACCATTAATCAAAAGAATGGTGAAGAAAGATGGAGTAAAATCGAACATTGATTTTGGACGTCCTACCTATCCCAGATTAGGTAGCGATTAGGCTGCATGTAGGTCCAGGGTTGAAAAGAAGAGACTATACCGAGTTGGAGAGTCGAGTGAGGTCCTGTCGATATTTTGGTCCGCGGCTCAATCATTACAGCAAAATAAAAATTACAAGTTAAAAGATAAATAAAATTACAAAAGTCCTATATATGCAACATTTCTTGATTCTTGTCTTGGTTTTCTGATCCTTTTAAGGTTGATAAAAGATCTGATCTTCTTTGGATTGAACTTGAAAATAAATTCTTTCTCCATACAAAATTTGGTGTTGGAGATAAACTCAAAATTGGCCATGTTCTGCAGGTGGTATCTCTGAACTTGAACCTGACTTTGAAATTCTTCACCCTATTCTTCAGGCAGGCTCCTAACTTGCAAATTTTCACCTTATTCCTTCATTTCCAATTCTTTGCCTTGTTCTCCAAGCGGGCTCCTGACTTGCTATTTCTTCACCCTATTCTTCAGACGGGCTCATGACTTTTAATTTCTTCACCCTATTCTTCAGGCGGGCTCCTGGCTTACAATTTCGTCACTCTATTCTTTAGGCGGGCTCCTGACTTTCAATTTCTTCACCCTTCTGTTCTCCACACGAGCTCTTGAAATTAATATAAAAACTAGAACGAAAATTATCCCAAAAAAAGATTATGATTAAGATTTCATTTTTCTGGAAATAAAATCTTATTTTCAGGAGAGTCCTAAATAGAAAGTATTGTTCCATTTTTCAGGAGGGTCCTGAATAGAAAGTAATGCCCCATATTCCAGGAGGGTCCTGAATAGAAAGTAATGCCCCATATTCCAGGAGGGTCCTGAACTGAAGTAAATTTCCATTTTTCAGGAGGGTCTTGATCATAAAGTAAATTCCCATTTTCCAGAAGTGTCCTAAACATAAAGTATATTCCCATTCTTCAGGAGGATCCTAAACATAAAGTAAATTCCTATTTTTCAAGGGGGTGCTGAACATAAAGTAAATACCCATTCTCCAGGAGGGTCCTGAACATAAATTTAATACCTATTCTCTAGGAGGGTCCTAAACATAAAGTAAATTCTCATTTTCTAGGAGGGTCCTGAACATAAAGTAAATTCCCATTCTCCAGGAGGGCCCTGAACAGAAAATAAATTTCTATTTTCTAGGAGGGTCCTGAACATAAAGTAAATTTCCATTTTCCAGGAGGTTCCTGAATATAAAGTAAATTCCTATTTTCTAGGAGGGTCCTAAACAGAAAGTAAATTCTCATTTTCCAGGAGGGTCCTAAATAGAAAGTAAATTCCCATTTTCTAGGAGGGTCCTGAACAGAAAGTAAATTTCCATTTTTCAGGAGGGTCCTGAACATAAAGTAAATTCTCATTTTCAATAAGGGTCCTGAACATAAAGTAAATTTCTATTTTTCAGGAGGGTCCTGAACATAAAGTAAATTTCCATTTTCCAGGAGGGTCCTGAACAGAAAGTAATGTCCTATTTTCTAGGAAGGTCGTGGACATAAAGTAAATACCCATTCTCCAGGAGGGTCCTGAACATAAAGTAAATTCTCATTTTCCAGGAGGGTCCTGAACATAAAGTAAATACCCATTCTCCAGAAGGGTCCTGAATAGAAAGTAAATTCCCATTTTTTACGAGGATCCTGAACATAAAGTAACACCTCACGGATGTGTTCTTACAAAGGTAGCTAAATTAAGTGAAGCGAATTTTGCCCCTGTTTCAACAAAGAAAATTTGTCAGTTAAAAACATAGTGGTGGCTTGCAGCACTTGGCTTTCTCGACACCTGCTCCAGTGTTCGTTCCCTTCATTTTGTTTTAGATTGCTGGCACTTGCCCCTACTTTATCGCGTCATTGACCCAAACACAGATTAAGGGAAGTGGCTTTGATTCAAGCATTGAATTTTATTTTACCATGTCTCCAATATACACCTTTTGCATCTTGTCATTTCCATAAATTCAGCAACCTGTAGGTTGATAAACTTCCTTTGTTTTATTTTAACTTATGACCATGTTTTTTTCATGTGCTGGTCCTGGTCTTGCTCTATGCAATTGAGGAGACTGGCAACAAGTTTTGAAATCCTTTCTCACTTGTTTCGACATGGACTTGACTTAAAGACATGAGAAAAAAATAATTTTTTGTTCGAATGGCAAACTCAAAAGAGAAAAAATAGAAATATAAAGAAGAAAGAAAATACACTGTTTGTACCTTTTTGAAAATAAAGAAAAGAAAAAATTATCTAATAATGAAAATCAATTCTAACGATTATGCCATGCATTTTAGATTAAGCTACCTGATCTTTTAATCAAAACTTTCCATCGATTATTGTTGAATTAATGCCCCTGAAATTGAGTTGCTTCCTTAGGTCAATTCCACTTATAGACCCCATTCGACTAGTGACACCTTGAAGGGTTTTCGCCAACAGACCTATCTCATTTTCTTTCTCTCAACTCATCATTGCCCTAAGGTAATAAGACTCCCTTATTTTCATTTCTCTCAATCTGAGTGTCTGTGAGGATTTTCACCAATGAAACCCTCATTTTCATTTCTCTTAGCTTACCATCGTCTTATGGTGCCCGTAAAGGTTTTCACCTATAAGACTCTCTTATTTTTATTTCTCTCAACCTACTATCGCTTTCTGGTGCCCGTAAGGGTTTTCGCTAATAAAACTCTTTTATTTTTATTTCTCTCCTGGTTCTTTATACTGCAGAAGACAAGTAGTATCTAAATACATCATCACATCCATTTCATGCTTAGAGTGAACATTTTCAAAGATCGATCTGAAGGTCTTTCTTTGGTTGTAACTTGGCTTTTAAATATGGTTAAAAAGAAAGGATAGCATAAGGCCCAAACGACACTTGAAGTGGGGTGAAACTTACAACTTTTGGAATCAACTCAAATTATGAAAATTAACTCATGCCCCAGTTTCTTTTAACTGGGCAATTCTAAATTATTTATTTGGTTGGACCGAACCGAGAGTAGGGATGCCTACGCATCTCACCCCCGAAAGAGGAGAATAAAGTCAAACGCAGTTCAGACAGCTTATTTTGTTGCTTGATTCTGATTTTTCTTCTCTTTTTTTCTCTTTTTTATTAACTCTTTCATTTCTTCTCGGGATTTGTTTTCTATTTTCTTGACAATATTCTCTTTTCTTTCTTTTTGAAACACACACATTTTTTTTGAAACTTTTTTGACTCTATTCTTTTGGTCGACGCTTTTCTCTTGAGCTTTACTGACTCTATTTTGATTTCGAAATAGGAATATGAAAGAAAATAGCACTAAAGCTCAAATGGGGTAAACAAAGGGAAACAATGTTTGATAGTACAATGAAATGCTTTTGTCATAGCAATCCTTAAAAATGCAAGTACATAACATGCAATATGAAAATGAGAAATGAAAATCATTTGCGACATGTTTTAGAGCACTAACTTGCCTTAAGAATGTGTGTCACTACTTCTGCACTTGTCCAACATACAACTCCACATTTATTGTACGTCCCTCTCATCAAATGACTCATGTTCCCATGGAGCTGGTTATTCTCTTGTTTCTCCTGATATAGGATCATTCATCCACAGCTTGACCTAATTGAGATATGCCTTTCAATTAATGATCAAGTTATTCTTATGATTCTCAAAATAATTGCCCTAATTTTTAAAGAAGGCTTCAACTTGATCATTAAATACCTCAACACTCTACCTATTTTCTCAGATATTCTCTTTTCCTAACTTTAGCCTTCTGATTCAATGTTTCATGATTAAAACTGGATTTTAAGATCTGGCTAACAATTCCGCAAGCTTGTCATAATACTAAAATCCAACATAAAATTTATTATGTAAAGAAAACAAACAAACAACTTAAAATAAGATAAAATGACAAGGGACACCACATTTTATTTAAAAAAAAGAAAGAAGGATTTAAACAAAGACGACAGAGAATCAAAACAAGATAGATTCCGACCTACAACCTTAAATAAATTGAAAAACAGAAAGGAAAACAGAACAAACTACCAACAATCCTTCTAAGTAAGGAGAGGAGCGACTTCCCAATTGCAGAGCTTGGCATCTTAGCCACTGCTTTGCACATCATCATAAATAGAGATTTTACCATTATCTGACACATTCCCTTTACCATTATCTGACATATTCCCTTTAACTTATTGCTTCCCACATATTGCGTATGATCGTGTGTTGGTGAAGGATTTTATGTGACCTTTGTAGTGTCAATGTTTTGCATTACGATTAATTTTTCTTGAATCATCCTTTCCATTTCTCTTTTCAAAGCACTACATCCTTCAATACTGTGACCGTGAACATCATAATGATATGCACATCATACATGAGGATCAAAGTTTCTTGAATATAGATCAGGAGTACACCAAAGGAGAGGAGTGATTATGCCCAACTCTCTCAATCTCTGGAATAAACTGGCATATAAATTTCCAATTAGTGTAAAATTATCCCTAGGTTTCTTGTTAAGAAATTTTGGTGGTACAATTAACATTGATGTGGGCTTAGGAATATAGCAATGCTCATCAAGAGTATTGAATATGCATTCACTAGATGCCTGGGAAAGCACAACCATTGCGTGGATAGCCAATGTGGAAGCCTCAGTAGAGGCTTGAGCAACAAAATCACAAATGATAGGTGGTGCTATCAATGTGGTAGATTTACATCGAAGAGATGGAGAATGAGTAATGGAAACATTGGGATGCTTTTGTCTTGGAGTGAATTCTGAGGCATTTTGTTGTGCATCAACAACAATAAGAAATTGACTTCGTAATTATGATGTAAGACTCAAGGAATTTATGGGGCCAATAATGGGGAACGAGGGAGGAGGCAACCCACTGGCTCAAGATCGGTGCATTTCTATCATTTGTTGTCTTAGTCTCATAATCTCTTGCTTTAAATTCTCATTTTCCTAACTCTTTGTCTGATCCATAATGTGACTCTCTATATCCTTGTTGGACATGACTAACTCTTCCTTAGGCTTTGTGTAATGTGGAGGACCAGCCACAATGCCACAAACCAACCACCTTAAACTAACTGAACAAGAGATAACAAATGTGTTAGCATTCAACACTTTCTCAAAATCTTTCTTTTTTTTTTCTTCTGAAAAGATCACCGAATTCGAGAAGGGCGCCTACGTATCTCACTCCTGAGAGAGGAAAATCAGGTATGCTTAGTTCGTGAAGTTTTGACACAACATGGCCGATCAAACTCTTTCCTTTTTTTAAAAACTTTAAGAAGACAAGAAAATAACAGATTATCAAAATAATTGACAAAAATCTCTTTTGAGTTTTTCAACTTTTAACATCCTTATACAAAATGAAACCTATGATTACCAAAGAAAATCTTTTTGAGTTTTTGATTTTGAATTTCATACGAAAATGAAACTTGAACATAGTAAAGGAAAATCTTTTTTTTTTTTTGTATTTTCTTTTGAATATGTATATGAAACACCTACTCTAAATTAAGAGTGAGGAAAATCTTTTTAAATTTTTTAAAATAAGATCACCGAACCCACGAAGGTTGCCTACGTATCTCACTCCCGAGAGAATTGAATCAGGGGTGCGTAGTTCGTCCAGATTGGACAAATAAAGATCAATTGAACCCTAACCTAAGTGACACAACCACAAACAGACGATATACAACGCTAATAAATCTTTTTATTTTTTTTTTCATTTGACACTTTACATAAAAATGACACCAACCATTATGAAATAAAAAATCTTTTGGTATTTTTGTTGTATGAAAGGTACAAAACTTCTACCATCTTTTTTGAATTTTCCTTTCTAAAAAGATCCTGTTAAAACAAAGTATTTTTTTCTTTTTAAATTTTCAAATTATGTAAGCTTGTTAAAGAAACAAAACGAAAATCTTTTTGATGCTTTGTTTTTGACAAATGAGTTCAAATGGTAAATTATTTTTTTTTTTAATTTTTAAATTGCGAAAAACAAAAGCCATAAAGAAATTTAAAAAGAAAAACTACGAGACACATTTTTTTTTCCTCACTTTTCTTTCTTTCTCACTAATTTTCATTTTTTTTCCTTTTTCTTTTTTTTGTCTACGCACTTTACTTCTAGCACATGCTTTCCCTAAATCAGTCTGCTAAATGACCTCATCCCCCTAAAAAAGCAATATTTAGCACGTACGGATGCTTTTAAGGTGAGTCTCCTATAAAAGATCAAGTGGGTCCCAGTAGGTCTCAATATGATGCAGATAAGCATGACCTAAAGGCTGACCTACGCTGGGATCCACTAACAAGGCTGTTCAGGGGAGCGTATGGTCAATAGTGGCTGTGAAAGCTTTCTACCCACTCCATACGTCCGACAGCTTTCCCTCCTAAAATAAGGGTGACTCAACTAGAGTTTGTGTACACGACGTGTACTCCAGGACTTGTTACAGAAAAATTGACTTGGGTTATGCAAATGATGCTAGATATAAAGCGGTAACACAAAAAAGGAAAAACCATAAACACGTAGCAAGTAGATGCTCAACAATGATAAAACAAATACAAACAATAACATAAACAACGCCTATACACCCATAATGTCAAACTAAGATGATACAACTCCAAAAATAATCTAGAATTCTGGAAAAAAAAACTCCCAGCAGAGTCATCAAACCGTCACACCCCTTTTTTAACCAAAATGATGATTTTAAAGTTTGAAAAAGGGTTTTATTATTAAAGTGGGAAAAATAAAGATTTGATTCAAAAAGAATTTATTTTACAATTAACTCAGAGTGGCTACTTGACATTAATAGGGTGTGCTAAGTCACCTTTTGAAAATTCTTTACAAAATGATTTGACTCTTTAAACCGATTTGCGAACAGAGATTTTTGCTAAGGAATTATGTTGACCGAGGGAAGGGTGTTAGGCACCCTCGGTCCTGTGGTTCGACCACGATCGCTTGGTGGAGCATATCAGCTAGTAGACACTATAAGATGTATAAAACAAACAAACATACAAAACAATCAATCAAAAAATTAAAATAAAACAAATTAAAAAATATAGTGCCCAATCCAATTTATACAGTCCCAGAAATATAAAAATGCAAAATATAAATCCTATTCTAAACTAATCCTAGACTATGCTCCAATGTTTTACCTGATGCCTCGGGCCTTGATTACAAATATCTTATGCCTACATAATACGTCAGGGCATTCCCTGGTGAATAAATACAAATGACCTCAGGGCATTCCCTAGAAAAAATAAGTACATTTACGAATGCGAGAAAAACATAATCATTCAACAAACATTCAAAACATTAAATAATCCAGAATCCCTAAGTTTTGCCTACCCAACCTAACGTTTGCCTATCGATGCTTGGCCTAAGACATAATACTGTAAAGTTTGATAAATTTAACATCCATTTCAAATCAAACAAACCAATTAATCAACACAAGTTGATATTCACTTTTACCAATTTTTAATCTTTTCCCCCAAATAGCTGATCAAAAGAAATTTTTTATACGAGACATGGTTATCCAACCCATACCAACATCAAATTCATACCACAATCAGTTATCCATAACAAGTAACAACAACGTCAACAAAATCACCCAATCATCATCATCTAACACATAATCATAAAATCAATTTCCCAAATTTAAGATGAAATAAAGAAAAGAGTTGAAGAATTGGATCTCAATTATCGATTTAAATATATTGAAGATAGAACCACGCCCTAAAAACCTTGATTCAAACCTCAACACGAAACCCAAATTATTAATCTTGACTCACAATCAGTTTTATGTCCAAACCCGAATATTTTTGATCGGTTTGACACTAGACTTAACCTGCTGTTGCTGTTTCTGGTGGGGATATGCCATTTTTGGAGACCACAATAGCGTGAACGAGCTACTATTTCTCTCCTCTTTCTCACGTGCAATCTCTTCTTTCTCTTATTTTTCTCTTCTCCTTCAGCTAGATCTCTCTATTTCTCTCTCACTTCGACCAGCTCACCATTTCTCTCTCATGTCCTCTCTCTGATCTCTATTTTTTCTAGGTGTATGTGTGCTACCGGTGGAAAAATATGGAAAAATGGAGTTTGTGTATGTAAGGACATGTATGTGTCGGTGTCTGTGTGTGTATATAGAATTCTGTCCAGTGGAGTATTGAGAAAAATGTAAGAGAATGGAAATTTGAGTGTGTCAGTTCCACTGTGTGTGTTAGTGAGTTGAATTCTAAAAATAGAAAGGTCCCCCCTTCTCTGTATTGCTATGTATGGATTGTGGAGGAGAAAAATATGTATTTATTTTTTTGTGTTGACAAAAAATGGTGGGTGGGGGTAGGGGTAAGGTAGGGGGTAGGGTAGGTAGAGGTAAAAATTAATTTTTAGGGCGGAGAAAATTACGTGTCTACAAAATGAACAAAATGGCACCCATGGAGTGCAATGTAGGGGCGGCTTTGGAGCCCTTTTCACACTTCAACTCGTACACTTCGTAGGTTGCATTCAACACACTCAAAAACGTCCATCTTCATGATCATTCCCATATCATCATCTCCATATTGAGAGGAATTTGACCTCAAATTCATGGCACAACTAAATGAAATGGTACAAAATAGTCAACAAAATAAGAAAAAACTGAGACCACAACAATTTCAAGTCTCGGCCAACATCTTTATTTTGCACCTCGACTTTCTCTCCATCTTGAGATTTACCTTCAATCTCATCCGGCTCAATTGAGTTTAGCCAAGAAGTCTCACTTCAAAACAACAAATGAGTTAGTTCTAAAAGAAATGTCCTCACACTTTCTCTTTATTTCTTTGTTCTCGGATTCCTCACAGTTAGTCTCACAAGTGTTGTATGCTTGCTTGTACTCCGTGAAGTGTTTATAGGTGGACCAAATATTTACAATGACTCCAAGGAATAAGAAAAACACACAAGGACATAAATATGAAGAACGGTTTTAAAACCAACTCACAATCTAGTAAATGGTTACTAGCTTGTAAGTTAGTACTGGAATCAACAAACGAAACTAAGGACACAACAAAATAAAACTAAGATATCAAAATTTGAGCCTAAACTTGACGTGTGAACAGTAACTTGATGATGTGGTAGTCATTATTGGTTTGTTTTTATCAAGTTTTTATTTTCCAATGTTCAAGTCTTGACCAATTTTCAATTTGGGATTGGTGGAATTGGTTAAGGAGGGAAATATAAGTCTTTGGAGCTCTTTTTCCAATAAAATTTCAAGACTCAAAAGTCTTTGACTAGACTTGTACTTCTCCTTAAAACATGAGCCCTTGAATCATGGAAAGTTGTTAGAAAGTGGTTGATAAAATCTTTGGTGGTTGAGAAGTCTTTCAAGACTAACAAGTTCTACACCTCTTTCCTTCACCTTTATGAATCTAAAATGCACTTTATATTCAACAATATATAAAGGTGGTGATGAACATCAAGAACAACAACAACAACACTAATAACAACAATAACAATCTCCAAGAACACCAATAATTTTCACACGGTCCATTCAATTCCACAATAATAATGTCTTCAACCTTCGTCCAAGACTACAACAACTTCAACAAAGATGTTCTTAGACCAGAATTCTCAAAAACATCACACGGCCAAGCTAAGAACAACAACAATGTTCACACTACAATTCCAAATCGTGAACCACAACCGGCCAAGCCTATGTTCACAACAACAAGATCAACAATTAAAAGATCAAACTAAGATCAACTCAAAGTGTTAGTGAAAAACAAAACTAACACTACAAACACACAAGACAAGTAAAAATCTCGGCCGACAGAACAAGAACACAATTTCGGCCAAGAATACAAACACAGGCAGATTGCTATTTTTTTGGATTTTTTAGTTTTTAATAATTTTTTTTTATTTTCAAGTTTACGAGCCCAAGATTGATCTTGTGGGAACAAGATCAAGTCATGCTCTAGTACCAAATAATATCATACAAATGTGGTACATATCAAAACACTCTAAAAATAGTTCATGAAGAAGAGAAAAATTGAGAGCGACATAAATACAATTCTTGGGTCCAACAACAACAAGAAACAAGGCGTAAATGACACCAAAAACACTAAAAACAACAAGAGATAAACAACCGTATGATATGAAGACAACACTAGGATGAAAACAATCAAACGATTACAAGATAAGAACAACAAGAACAAACGGTTTCACTAGACAACACAAACTAAGACATGAAATGTAAAGATAGATAGAGAGACATACACTATTACAAGATTAGGAACCCAAAGATATATCAAATCTAAGGACCCCTAAGACTTACAATAGCAACACCATACTCTTACGTGACACAAGAGGGATTCCACCACTCAAGCACCAACGTTTCCAAGCAATACACATTCACAAGTAAATCCATACTTGCTCATGTCCTAGTTTTGGCATAGGGAGGCTCTCTCTCTCAAGAGATGTGTTCTTTGTGTTCTTTTATCAACATTCAACAACTAATGAGATAGAACCTTAATATGTTCTTTATATAGGCTATTACAAATATTAAAAAAAATAACAAAAGTGCCCCTTAGTGTTAAATGAACAAAATAGCACCCATAGAATGCTATATAAGGGCGGATTTGGAGCCCTTTTCACATATTAACTCATACACTATGTAGGTTGTATTCAACATACTCAAAAACGTCCATCTTCATGATTGTGCCCATATCATTAACCATCTGATATAACAGATTTACCATCAAATTAAAAATCTGATGCAGCAGATTAACCATATGATGCAACAAATTAATCGTCTGATGCAACAGATTAACCATCGGATTCAACAGAGAAACTATCTGATGCAATAGATTTACCATCAAATTAAAAATCTAATACAATAGATTAATCATCCGATGCAATAAAGGAACCTTCTGTTGGATAAAATCCTATCAACTATTCTAACAGGACATGTCCAAGACTTAGTTTTTCCAACCGATCATTCATCAATTATGATAGATGACTCTTCTATTGGAAAAAATCTAAACAATATTGAGCGTAGATAATAGTTCTAACAGATCACACATATGTTGTAAAATAAGTGTGACTTATTGCATAGACCAATCATCTTTTTCAATAGATGAGTGATCTATTTTTATTGTTACAACAGATTACTTATTAGTTACAACAGGTTAGGTATATATTGCAACAGATAACCTACCTGGTGCAACAGATGTGTGATATGTTAGAACTGTTATTTTACTATTGTACATGTTAGATATATTGTTATCCTTTTTTAACGATGCATTAATCAATTATAATCTATTTTATGTTCCTATTATTTTTAGATTATATGGTTCCCAAAAGAATAGAAAATGAATCATATCTAAGTAAAAGAACAAGTGAAGTAGCTAGGCTACATCCATCACTATATGAGCTTGCTTTATAATCCTTATCTCAATCAGAAGCAGAAGATAATGAACATGGGGAAGAGGAATATTTCAAAAGAGATAATCCAAATACTAATAGTCCTTCCACCAAAGAGTTGGTCAAAACCTTCAGCATTGATAGTTATCATGTGAGAATGCAGTGCGATGGTGCCACAGATTTAATGAGTGATTTTGTGGTTAAGTCGGTCATGGGAAAATATTTTGACGCCTTCAAAAAAATACTTTGAGAACAAAATTTGGATGCTTTTTTCAGGGACAGCTGCTTTGGGTAATATCTTGATTTGCCGAAGGATAACAATCTTGTTTCCAAATAAAAATGGTATAGGATCTTCTCAAACGTAGGTGTATATATGAAAACAAAGATAAGATGGATGAGGTGTGGATAAATTACTGTGCCATACCTGTTTGTTTTAGTTGAAAGGTGTTTGCCATAGTTACTGGACTAAAATGTTATCCTCATTCTCCTTCTCAAGTTATACCTATTCTAACCCTAAAAAGTACCCTGCACACTCAAAAAGGGAAAAAACAAGTCAACTGATCATGAAGATTTGGTGTCCCTTGTTGGTCCAAGCTTCAAAAATAAAAATTTGATAAAAGCGTGGAAAGGTAAAAGACTTTCAAAGAAGCAGAAGAAATCATTGTGCTTGGTTTGGTTTGTATATAATATTCTTTGGGCGAGAGACATTAACAACAACATACCACTTGGTTTAATAAATCTCTTCGAGGATCTTGAGGCATTTAACAACTATTCTTGGAGTTATGAAAGCTTCAAAATGACTATCAAATATTTATTGACTCCGTTAGTGCCAAAGACAGTCAACTTATATGCCTTTCCATGGGTTTTCATGGTAAATATTTCTTTTATTATGATATGATTCATTATTTTTATTCAATAATGCTTTTAATTTATTGACATTATTTTATAGGCTTAGGCGTTTGAAGCTATTCCTTATTTGATACAACAAGTGAACTACCAGAAAGAAGTTTTATGTCTAAGAATCCTGAGATGGTTGTCAGCCAAAATTGATAAAAATGCAAAATTTCTTGATCTTTTCAGCCCTTCAAAGTATGCAGTAAGTCTAATTCTAATTAAATTTTTATTTTAATTAATAATTTTCTTGAATGATCTAATTATCATTCTAATATATGTACTAAATTATGTTAGACTGTGCATCCGTCATTTGTCTCGACAAATCGAGAGTTGAAAATACCATTTTTTTCTTACTATACGGTCTATGCAAACTTTATCGGACCCTAAGGTCATTACCAGAATAAAAATGGAATTGTTTGGAGCAACAACCATCATAAGAAAAATACTTTTTGGAAGGTGGGCATGTTATTATTGATGGTGTTATAGCTGAAGAGTTTGTTGTTGGTGGTAGTGGTGCTGCTGTTGGGGCTAATGATGCTCCTCTTATAGTTTTTAAAATTAACCAAAATGAGTATGATCATACTGGTTATACATATTTTGCTCCTTCTAGAGAATGTTCTGCATGCAAATGTCAAGACTGCAAGGTGAAACATAATGTAGTGATTAATGCTATTAGTGCATTAACTGCTTCTGAAAAGGAATAGACATCTAAGAGGGGTGTCATTCCATCAAAGATGTTTTCATATCCATTCACTCCATTAGAGACTAATCCTAAAAGAAGAAGGAAAGTAATTTCCAAGGCATTATCAGGCATCCAAAAAAGCAAAATTGTAACTCTGCTGTCTTTGTATTGCAATATGAGCAATGTACAAGGGCCACAGGAGAGCAGCATGAGCTAAAAAAGGTGAATATATAACATAGGTTCCAACTAACAAACAAACATATATCTTTTTCAACAGATGATACATCTGATGGAAATTATCAAATAGATATATACATCTATTGCAACAGTTGACTAACCTGTTGCATCGGATGTAGTATATTTTTCAACATATGTCTCATCTATATTAGCAAATCAAATAGCTCTATATACTATTTTTATTTGTACCAATAGATGACCTATCTACTGCAACAGATGGGTCATCTGTTGGGACAAATTAAATCAAGATTTCCTACTATTTCAGTATTTCCAAACAAATGAGTCATATGTTGCAACAGATGATTCATTCATTGGAAATTATAATACAGGTCTTTCTCATGTCTTAATTTGTCCCAGCAGATGATCCATATGTTGCAAGAGAAAGATAATCTGTTTGCTAAAACAGATGAGTTATCCTTTTCCCTTTTTTGGTATCTCTGTGGTTAGCATTGACAATTCTAGCTTTCCAGGTAAATGTCACAGTAGAAGCTACTACTGAACAACATTGACAATATGCTACTCCTTTTATGGAAATACAGAGAAGCAAAAGCACAGAAACCGTATACAAGCGACATTAAAGATACATGATGCCCAAAACCAAATTTCATAGCACCAGATGAAGAATAACTTGTTTATATTGAGTAGATCTTTATAGCTTGATTCTGTAAAAGTGAGAACCTCACCCCTCCTTAGGAATTTTTAGCATCAAAACTTAAATTATTGATTTATTTGTTGATATCTGTACCCATAATAATTTTTTTATATTTCATTTATTTGTTGATTTATTTCATGTAATTTTTGAAGGCTTTGATTTATTCTATGTTGTCTATGAATTTTATTTTATCCTTAGATTTGAACTTATTAATTGAAATGGAATACTAGATTCAAATATTGAAACAGATAAGGTGTTTGTTGCAATAGACGACATATCTGTTGGAAAATATCAAACATTTTAGATATATGTTGTAACATGTAGGTCATCCATTGAAAATTATCAAACAAGTCTTTCCAGTATTGCAACAGATAGACCTAGATAGATATATCGACATAATGCAACTAATGACCAACCTATTGCAACTGATAAAATATATGTCAGAATAGATAAAATATTTGTTACAAAAGATAGACAATCTGTTGCATTATAAAAAAATTCAACTTTCATTAAACATAAAAAATTTCCACTATATGTAAAGTGAAGTGACTTGAAATGAAAAAGGTGAAACCCATCGACAGGCACCTAAAGTTGCAGTGATCTTTCACTTTGGCACCTCAAGTAGACATTTTTCATTTTAAATACCTAAAATAGGCATCAAATGTGTTAGTTTGGAACTTTTTTCCCTGTTGGCAGCTCGTGTGTAATTCATGCAACCAAGGCACGTTGAACCCCTATTTTTCCTGACTTGGCATCTAATTTGGCCCACCTACGATTAATTTCCCCCCACTGTCCTATATATTCATCTTATTCATAAAATTTAACCCTAAATTCCTAAATCTTCTTTTTCATCAAATTTTTTTCTCTATCCAAATTCTTCAAATTATTTGTATTTGGTTTTTTTTCTCATCTTTTTTTTTTCAACTGAGCTTGCTCATCTTCCATTGTTTTTTGTGATAAAATTTTTTGATATTGTAAGTATGGTCATGAACCTCTATTGAAGACTTCTAGGATTCAACAAAATTCAGATAGTAGTTTTTTACATGTAAGATTTCAAAGGTAATATTTTCTTAATTTAATTAGTTGATTAATTATTGACTTGTAATTGTTTTATACTTGTAGTTTTATTTTTATAGAAATTTGGTGGATGTGATTACATTAATTGTTATGATGAACGACAACATTCACAAGAAAATTGTGTAATCTGGGGTTTGTTGGTTTGTTGAAGAAAGTCAAGGCTTTTGAAGAGAAACAAAATCGAGCAAGAAGATACTACATTGTTGACGTTATTGCAACTGGTTTGGTGTTTTTGGACACATGGATATTCAAGCGTAATTGCTAAAATTTTCATGGTGGTGTATTTTCTACTGTTTTGGTGTTGTTGGACACATGGATATTCAAGCGTAATTGCTGAAATTTTCATGGTGGGGTATTTTCGACTAGTTTGGTGTTGTTAGTACATGGATATTTAAGTGTAATTGCTGAACTTTTCATGGTGTAATTGCTACTGGTGAAATTCCATTATTGCAACAGATAGACTTAGATAGAAACATCGGCATAATGCAACAGATGACCAACCTATTGCAACAGATAAACTATCTGTCAAAACATATAGAAGTTACAATATATAGACAATCTATTGCATTATAAAAAATCCAACTTTCATTAGACAAAAAAGATTGCCACTACATGTAAAGTGAAGTGACTTGAAATAAAAAATTGTTATGGTGTTTGTGTTTCTACATCTTATTCTTTATAAATAAGCTCCAAGCGTCCAGTTATTATCCCATAAGCCCAGACCTATTGCATGTTTGCCAAAATATTATCGCATAGAAAGGTTGTTGGCTCAGCCATTTTGTGTCGGTCAGCAAATATTTGATGTGTGCAAGAGCGCACGACCCGCGCACGAAAGTGGTTTCATTTTTTGGAAGGTCCATGTCCCTGTTTCAACCTTCAAAATCCTATGTTTGCTTCATCAGCACTTCTGCTGGAAAATGATCCATTAGTTTACTCTGCCTCAATAAGTTGGGGAACAACTCCAACAGTAGTTGTATGTGGGTAACAAAAAGGGCCTCGTCAAAGGCAGGTAAGTTGTAGTCATAAAACTTGATCTTTACCTCCTCAAGTAGATCTCAACAACTATAAAATGTATGATGTACATGTTCATGACTGCAAAAATTCTCTTTGCCTTGGTACAAATCTTACGATATGGATATGGCCTCTCCCCTCTAAAATATTTAATCATTTTTTCATCCCATTAGAACCCAGAAACTAACGAATCAAATCTCGGGACACTAGGAGTTGACGCTAGCTTAATGATCACATCGTACCTATCCATGAAATTATTGTAGAAGTTGAGTTCCATTATCCTATCGACAACATTATAAGCTTTTGGGTACACTAATTGTCTGTCCCTCACGAGGTAGAGAATTTCTTCAACATACTATGATATAAGAAGATAATTTTTAAATAGGTTAGTAATTGTAAAGAAGGAAAATATAGTGGAAAGATATAACAGATGGTTCATCTGTTATAGAGGGTTCTCTGAATCTATTCACAGATTACCCATCTAATGGAACTTATGCAATAGATGGGTAATCTATTGCAACAGAACCACCACAAGTTGCACCAGAATACCCAGTTGTTGTAACAGATGACACATCTATTGCGTAGCTTCTTCTTCACGGATTAGATTAGAAGGCTAGGGTAGGAAAAGTAAACTTACCTTGTCCACATACCAGTTACTCATATCTGTCATATTCTTGAAGTCTTGGGCAGAAAAGGTATGCATGGGGTAATCTTGTACACGTTGCCTAGCATTCATGGCCCATTCCAGATCCCTCTTCTCTTTGGCACCAAGTTTCGCGTATATGTCCATCTTTTTCAATAACCTCTGAACTTTAACAACTTTTGGAGAGGGAGGAGTTGCAAGTTTTTTTGGTTTCCCATTGGAGAGTATTTGGCTAATTTCTCTTTTCTTCCTCCTAACCGCTACTGTAGGAGTGTATGGCTCCCTCACCTTTTTAGATGGTATAACACCTCTATTGGATTTCTATTTATTGATACCTTTAGTTATAGCCTTTACTTTTTCAAAGAGTTTATCCTGTCTGTCCTTGCACTCTTTGCATTTGCAATAAGAATATGAGGGTGAAGAGGGGTGAGAGAGACCATTATAAAGGTGGGAGGGACTGGTGTAAGGGTAAGAAGGACCTGTGAAAGAGGTGTTTCAAAACATATTTATTTTTTCTTAAGCATCAACATGCTCATCATCATGACTGGCAGCAGCATCAGCATTAGCATCGTTGCCATCACTATAAAAAACTCCACCAGTAACAACCACAGAAGCAGCACCCAAATCTGTTGTAGCAGGTTGGTCATAAAGAGCCTCAATATTAGGTTGAACTTTCCTAATTGATCTTCTTATGGCTATTGCACCAGCCAATTCCTTTTTTATTAACTCCACTATTGGGTCTGCTATTGTATCAACAAGCCCTAGAGTAATAAAAAAAAGTCATCCCCATCTTCTTCTCAGTAGGCACAATCTATGGATAGACAACCTATAAAATAAAGACAGATACATTTAAATTACCTAATAATTTATTGGGTTACATATAACACAGAAAACTTATACAATAAATCATCTTTCTGTCATAATAGATAATTTATATATCGCAACAGATTAAATATATGTTACATCATAGTACCCATCTGTTGCATAATTTATAGTAGATTGGTAATCTGTTGAGTAAAGTTTAGAGAACCAAAGCAATAGATGGGTAATCTGTTACGAAATATGAATCGTCTATCAAAATAGATTACCACTCTATTGCACCAATTAAAGTAGACGTATAATTTGTTGCAATAGATGAACCATCTATCGCAACAGATGGCACATCTGTTTTAATATCTTTCTTTGAGTTAAATTATTTTAGAAGACTTACTGCATCATTCAGAGGGTTAAAGGAGGAAGAGTAAACAAATAGTGATTAAATTTACCATGAAAGACCAAGGAAAGCCGTATAATATGATCGTCTTTGGGGATAACTTTGACAGTAAATATTTGATAGTCAAGTCGTAGCTATCATATCCCTAAGGATAATTGTTAAATTTCTCAAAATCCTCAGCAAGCTTCAACAAATCATTTTTTATGACTTTGTTGATGTATCTTGCCAATATAACGGAATGCGCAAACCAAACTAAGAATAATTGCTCCTTATACTTATTTGTTTTAGTTTTATCCTGGAGATTTTCTATCAACTTCATGGCTCTGTAGCGACGTCCATAAATGTCCAATAACCTATTGACTTTTTCCTTGCATTTATTGGTTTTGGTTGGTGGTCGCTTGGGCAATGCCTTCCCTCTCTTTGATTGTGGTAGTTTGGCTGTCCTGCTTTTCTTGAACCTTTTGTGGGGGTTTTTCTTGATGAGAGGTTCTTCTGGATGATCGCATCTCAAGCCTATCACTATGGCAAACTATTTCAAGCCAAAATAAATCGGCTTGCCACAGTATTTGATCCAGATTTCATCCATCTTTTATCCCTTTCCTTCAAATCATCCCCCATGTACTTGATCCTGTGCTTGAAAAGACCATATACCATGCGTATTTAGAAATGGGCAGTGATGTCCTCAGGCAACTCCAAAAAGTATCCAAAGCAACTCTTCTTAAAAAGTTCATCTATGTTTTTATTCTTCATAGTATTCTTAAATTCATCAAAAGGTTTCCCCAATTGACATTTAAGTACAAGATCACTAGTTAGTTCTGAAGGATCATCTATCGGCATCTCAACTTGAAACCTGTCAATACTAATAGTTTTGACAGCCTCATGCTGGGATTTTGATATTAATTCACACCCCATTGGTGATGCATTATTATCATATTGATCATCATTCGCTTTCTCACTTTCTTCTTCCTCCTCCCCACTTTCATTTTCATCATCACCATCTACAGACCCTTGTCAATCTCCCTCAATATCATTTTCATATCTTTCCTCAGCTTTACTTTTTCCTGACTGGGATTGTTCAGGAAGCTCCTCTAAATCCATCTGTACTCTAGCCTTTTTTGTTAGGTGGTTAGAAGTTGATCCACTTTCAATTTTTTTGGGAGACATGTTTTACCTACAAACAACAGAAAAATAAAAAAATACATTACAATTGATGTATGCATAAATTTTTTTTTAAAAAAAGGTAAGACAGATTTCAATAAGTTTTTATGCGCCATATTACAAAAAATATTCCAACAGACAACCTATCAGTTGAAACAGATGAATCATCTGTTACGATAGATGAATAACCAGTTGTAACTGATGAATAACTAGATGGATGAGATTAAACCAGTTTTGCTACTGATGAAATGCTAGTTGCAAATGATAGGAAATCTGTTTGAAGACCTATTTTAATATCTCCCAATAATTGTTCCACCTGTTGCAATAGATGAACCACCAACACCACAACAAACACTACCAATACTGGCACCACCAACCAATGCCACTAACACCAACACCAACAGTCACCCCAAACACCACCAATAGCCACCACAAACACCACCAATACTGACACCACCAACCTTTGCCACCAACACTAATAGCCACCAAAAACACCACCAATACTAACACCATCAACTAATTCAACCAACACCAACGCCACTACCAACCACCACCACAAACACTACCAATACCACCAACACCACCAATACTACTGCCACTATCACCAAACCATCAACACCAACACCAATGCCACCAATACCAACACCAAAACCACCAATGCCACCTCAACGACTACTAACTCCATCACCAACATACACCAACACCAACACCAATGCCACCGATACCACCAATACCAACACAACCACCAACACCACCTATAATGCCACCTATACTAACACCACCACCACCAACCACTAACAATACCATAAACATCATCCAATAATACAACAATAATCAATGGAACACTGCAATAAAAACTAGGGTTTTCTCTATTTCTTCCTATAATTTTAGCATCAAAACTCAAAATTGTTAACCCATTCTCGAAGATAATACAACTAAAAGTCTAATTTTTTATCATTAACTAAAAAGCCCTAATTTTTAGAAAAAATAACAAATATAGAGCTTTTCTCGAACTCTGTTACCTATGAAGATAGTGAAAATGATGGATTCAAGCGAGAGTGAAGTCGAAAATAATAACTATGTGGTCGAAAATGGAAAAAAAATGATTATTGTGAAGGGTTGAGCATTATGTTGAGTAGTTGTTGTCTATATTGTTAAGAGAGAAAGAAAAGAGCGAGAACTCGATATTTGAAATGATGAAACATTTTTCTCGCAAATGGATAGTTTGTATTTTGGAAAAGAATGACAAGTTTTAAAAATATTAATTTGGTCCGAATAATTTGCTCATCCCTAGTTGTAGCTAAACTAATTTAGGTATTTTAAATAATAAGCTAATATGAATCATTTCAACTTAGATTGGTTGATTGATGACTCGGATTAGGAGGAATGTAATACCAACATCATGTAATATAGTTGGCCCTATCAACTTATCCCTAGTTGTATCTAAATCAATTTAGGCATTTAAATAATAAGATAATATAAATTGTTTAAACTCAGATCGGTCGATTGACGGCTCAGTTCAGGAGGAGCATAATACCAACATCATGCAATATAGTTAACTCTATCAACTTATCCCTAGTTGTAGCTAAAAAAATTTAGGTATTTCAAATAATAAGCTAATATGAATCATTATAACTCAGTTTGGTCGATTGACAATATGGGTCTGGAGGAATGCAATACCAACATCATGCAATATAGTTGACCCTATTAATTCATCCCTGGTTGTAGCTAAATCAATTTAGGTATTTCAGATAATAAGCTAATATGAAATCATTCCAACTCAGATTAATCGATTGATGACTCGGGTCAGGAGGAGAGCAATACCGATATCATGCAATATTGTTGACCCTATCAATTCATCCCTAGTTATAGCTAAATAAATTTAGGTATTTCAAATAATAAGTTAATATGAATCATTTCAACTTATTTTGATCGATTGACAACTCAGGTCAGGAGGAACACAATACCAATATCATGCAATATAGTTGACCCTATCAACTCATCGTTAGTTTTAGTTAAATCAATTTAGATATTTTAAATAATAAGCTAATATAAATCATTTCAACTCAGATTGATCAATTTAGAACTCGGGTCAGGAGGAATGCAATACCAATATCATACAATCTAGTTGACCCTATCAATTCATCCTTAGTTGTAGCTAAATCAATTTAGGCATTTCAAATAATAAGCTAATATGAATTGTTTCAGCTTAGATTAGTCGATTGACGAATCGGGTCAGGAGGAACCCAATACCAACATCATGCAATATAGTAGGCCCTATCAACTCATCCCTAGTTGTAGTTGAACGTATGAACTCAATTGAAATTGTATAAAAATAAATGTTCAACTTGTTCCAACAGATGACTTATCTATTAAAATTTATCAAATAGATTAATGAATCTGTTGCAACGGATTTCCTATATGTTGTAAATTATCAAATAGACGTTAAAAATTTTCAAATAGAAATTGACATCTGTTGCAACAGATGACTTATATGTTTCAAGATCTTTTTTTAAAGCAATTTCCTGTCTGAGATGAAAAAAAATACTAAGGCAGTAAAAAATATTACTTGGATAACTCAAAAATCTCCTTCTTGAGTAGTTTTATCTTGTCTTTTCAATGTTACTGCCTCCTCATGCCCCTGAAAGTTATTAATGAATAATTAAAACCCATATCTAGAATTCTTTCTCCTTCAACCGTAAATTAACTCATCTATTTTTTTTCTTTCAGAATTCTCTCTCTCTTTTTTTTAGGGTAATCACAACCCATCTCTAGAATTCTCTTTTGCATGAGGATCTTTTCGAATCTTAACCGATCTATATCTTTTCTTAACTGAAATGGGTTTTCTGATCCCTTTTCTTTTTTGACATTGCAGGTATAGTTCACTATTACTCTTTCTTTCCCATCTTTTTCTTTGTTTTGTTATTTAAATTAGATATTTACATCTGTTATTTTTATTGATTTACCCATTACCAGTATCCTATTTATTGAGAAAATTAAAGGAGAGGTGACTTTTTAGTCTTATTGGGAGAACTTAAAAAGCCTTATTGTCAGTATCGTGTTTTTTATTTATTTCTTTACTGGTGGTGGTGTTTTTGGGGGTGTTGGTGTTGTTGGAACATGTGATGTTTGTGTTGTTAATGGTGTTGGAACACATGGTGTTGTTTCTTTATTGTTAATATTGTTGTTGATGTTGGTGGTGGTGTTGGTGGTGTTGCAACAGTTTCCTCAACTGTTGTAACTGATAAGTTAGCTATTAGAATAGATGGAGCAACTATTGGAAGAAATCAAACCAATAGCAATACTGGTTTGATTTATTCCAATAGATGACCCATTTATTGTAATATATCAGCCATTTATTGCCACAGATGCATCGCCTATTACAATAGATGACTCATCTGTTGAACAGATCTATTACAATAGATGGGTCAACTATTGGAACTCTTGTTGTAATGTGTTGTATTCATTCAATTTTGTGTTACCCTTTTATAATGTTCTTTTTGGTCTTCTCTTTTTTGACATCAAATGTTTTTCTCTTATTTGCAGATAAAAGGAAGTAAAAGTGGATTAATTTTTGCCTGACCAACATTAAAGGCTAGAGTAAAGATGGGTTTGAAAAAATAAGTTGCTTGCAAATAGAACCATTTCATATGTGGGAGGTATGTATTACTGATCAATCTATCATGAAAATACACATACAGTACACTAATTTTGTGAATGTTGGCTATTTACCTATATTAGTCATTAATCATTCAAACAATATATTGCATTTTACAGTTTATATTGTTAGGTTTGAACTAATAAGGATGAGGGACCAAGAAGGTGGTGTCAGTAACCTGTTACGGTTTAATAAAGATTTTGCTAATATTTATGTGTCAAGTTTGGAGAAGGGTTCAAGTTTTTGGTGACAGTGTAAATATTCAATATTGATTAGATTGATTTTAAGGAATCAATGGACTTTAGAAAGGCCTCTGAAGCCTCGCACTACTACAACAAAGAATGGAAATGAATATAGTTATTTCCCTAGTCCAAATTTATATATATGGGTTACTCGATGAGACTATTAAATAGAAGGAGGTGCTTCGGAGAATACCTGTGCGGGAAAGGGGAGGTATAAAAGACTATATATCAACTCAGACATTATTAAAGAAGAAACACAGGTTAAGAAAGAACTTTTAATGAATCTGGATGATAAAATTGATATGAAAATAAAAATATTGAATGAGCTGCAAATGTGAAAGTGTATTCAAAAATGAAAATCTATCAGTCCATTTTGAAAGAAAAATGCTGAAGTGGTCTGGAGTTATGCACTTTGTTAGGAAAATGCAACTAGCTAGCATGGCCTGAATAAAGACCCACAAAATGCAAGACTTAAAATCTAATGTTGTAGCTTTGCAAACACCGATGGTGGCAAGATTGTCGGTTAAAAAAGAAACCTGAACCAACAACTCCTAAAGTAAAATAAGGGATCAAGCCAAGGTTGCAAATTCTGAAGTTAAACTTGCATCCCAGGCCTTCTGTTTGTGGTTCTGGTCTAGTCAAAGGCAATGGAAACAACATGGCATGGGATTTTTGCCCAACTTCTGACCTTTTTGTTTCTATTACCATTAATCAGATCAAAACCACAAACAGAAGGCAGGGTATGCAAGTTAGACTTCAAAAATTGACACCTTGGCTTTCCTTATTTTTACTTCTGGAATTGTTGGTTTAGATTTCATTCTTGACTGAAAATCTTACCAATCCTCTGTGCTCTCCAAGCTGCTTCCTTAGAGTTCTGGTCCTGCATTTTGTGGGTCTTCATTCATTCCACACTAGCTAGTCGCAGTCCTTAGCAAAATGTCTAGCTCCAGTCCTCTTTAGCATTTTTATTTTTCAAGAACGAATGACATATTTTAATCTTTGGATACACTTTCACCTTTGCAGCTCATTCAATTTTTTCATCTTTCAAGTTAATTTCATTGGCTAGAAGTTCCTTACTTCTTCCCTGTGTTTCCTCTTAAATAAGGTCTGAGATGATATATGGTTTTCTCCACCACCCTTTTCCCGCATAAGTATTCTCCCAAGCACCTTCTACTGTATAATAGTCTCCTTGAGCAACCCATCCATATAAATTTGGACCAGGGGAATTTCTATTGGTTTTCCATTCTTGTTTTCTGCAGTGAAAGGCTTCGAAGTCCGTTTCAAAGTCTATTGCACCATTAAAATTGGTCCAATAACTATTGAATGTCTACAATGCCATCAAATATTGATCCCTTATCAGAACTTGACACATAAACATAAGCAAAACTGTTATTAAATTATAATGGGGTATCGACACCACCTTCTTGGAACCCTTCAGCCTTATCAGTTTATAAATATTAAACCAAACTATAAAATATAGGATCTTGTTTGAAGGATTAATGTCTAATCGATAAAAAACTTCATTAACAAAATCATTGTACTTTATGTGTATCTGTCACGAAAGCCTAATCAATAATACATAACTCTGACGCATGAAAGTGGATCCATCCATCTGTACGTACCTTATTATTCTAACCCAATCAATGTCAGACAATGTTTATTCTTCACTTCCCATCGTTAAGTAGTGTACAAGACTACGGAGGCTCAAAGGGTAACTATCTTTAATGTCAGAGGACTACATGCCTGTCAAGAAAAAACAAGTGCTACAAGTCGTGACTTTTTACCTTTTTTATTTTTAAATCTATTTTTTTTATTTTATATAGTAAAATAGTCACCAATTTGAATTAATTAAGGTATGTAATGACTATTAAAAAGAGGTGAGTAGTCGTGACTTTTAGTCTAACACATTCAAAACAACTGATGAATCAAATTCCCCATCTGTTGCAACTGATGAATCAGTTGTTAGAAGAAATCAAAATATGTCCTTCAATAGATGGTCCATCTGTCGCAACAGATAATTCATATGTTGCAACAAACATCTCATCTATTGCACACATAGACCGTCTGTTACAACAGATGGTAAATCTGTTGCGACAGATAGGTTATCTGTTGTAACAGATGAATTATCTGTTGAGATGAATCAATAATAACGATTGTTATTAAGAGAGAAACCATTTTGAAAAGGTGATAAGTTTGAATGTAAAAAAAAGTCATGACTTTTCACAAAAAATAAAAAGTCATCAGTTTGAATGTAATTAATACAATGGAGCTGAACAGTCGTGCCTTTTTACCTAACACATTCAGATTCAATCCTCTATAAATATGTCCCTCCTTAATCTTCATTCTACTCTATTTTATTTATTTCTTGCATTTTTTTTTCGTATTACATCTTCAACCACTTCTATTCAAAGAGCATATTCCTTTCTTATTGAGGTAAGTGTTTTTTTGTGTGTGTAAACCTACCAGTTGGTAGTATACATTGTATTACATTTGTACTCTTTTCTTTACTTTTGTGTTTATGTTTTTGTCAATTCATGTGTATTCTAGATATGACTGATCTTGTTTAGGACATTGTTATTCTGTGCAACACCGTGTGAGAACTTTAGAGGCAGGTTAACAACCTGAAGTAAGAGTTGGTCGCCGTGAGAGCAAGGATGTTCGGAGAGATGCACAGGCTGAGGAGGACCCTGCTGTTATCGGTTGACAATTGGTGGGCTGACAATAATCAAAATAATGATGATGATGATAATAATAGTTAGGTGATATTTTTTATTTTAGTGTATGTATTTTAATTTTTCTATATCGGATCTATACCTAATGTATTTTATTTTTTTAATAAAAAAATTATTTTTGATCGACTTTGGCTTTTTAATTCTTATTTAGTTTTCATTTTGTCTATTTCTTCTTCTCAACAAATATGTCGACGGTTGGACGTAAGGAGAAATTTTGAATCCAGTAGCAATAGCAAGAGTTTTAAGTTCTTGAAATAGATGGACCATCCATTGAAATAGATTGGTCATCGGTTGGGTTTCTGTCAGCAGATTATTCATCTGTTGCAACAGATTTATCATCTATTGGAGGAACACATTCCAGTTTGATGAGTTGTATCGTGTTCTTCCAGCTAATGTCCATCTATTGCAACAGATGGGTAATGTGCTGAAACTAATTTTGTGGTCTATTGTATTTATTTCCTGTTTTGCCTCTTTTTATTGATGCACAAGTTACTAAAAAAGATATTTTATATAATAAATGATAATATTTATATTCACAACAATGATTTAAATATATAAAAGTCCATAACAAACAACAATACAAGTTTTTTGCTATTACGACGATCATGGTGGATTACGATCCAAGCTTGTAGTCCTTTTGTGGCCAGCGTTCTTACATACAGAGCACTTGTTTTTTCTTGATGGAAATGATTCTCCAACTCCACGCCTTCTCTTATATGGCCTTCTTCCCAAATTGATAGTGCTTGGGTTAATATATGGAGGAGAAATTAATCTCTCCAAAACCTCTACAGGAACAACCTAAGATTCTTTGGGAGATACCGAATTAATATTCTCACTATATACCATTATATATTTTTCCACCGAATAATATGGGGAGGACCACTCATAAATTTTACTTCCATATTGTGCACCGTATTGAGCTCGAAGCGTTGCCACAACATGTGTGTAGGGTATTTTGTCCAAGTCAAAAACTCTGCACGTACAAGATCTTGTTTGAAGATTGACCGTGGAAACATCACCATGACCGTTGATACTGAACTTGTAATCTGCTATTTGATGAGCAAATAACCTATTCCCGAGACTGAGGTTCATTGATATTATTTTTTTCGCTTTTAGACAAATTTGGTTCCTGTGTTCTCGAACTTCATATGCCTTTCGTGAAAAAATTTGTCATACTTCTGGTTTATTATATCAAATAGAGCCACAATGGAAAATTTTCTTTCATCACCAAATAATGAATTCACCGATTCAACTATGTTTGACGTCATAATATTGTACCTATATAAAATAATCACTTAGTACGACATCATACTAAACTTGTAACTCAAACAAGACATTAAATTCATAAGAATGTACCTATTTGTCGGACAGAATGCCTGGCTCTATCTCTCAAAATTGACACATACGAGATGTTCTGCTTTCTTGGGATGCATATCTGTTATTTGATCGAAATGGTCTACAAACTCCTCTTTATTATATGTTCTAGGTGCTCTATAAAAAAGGGTAATGACCCTTTAGTTTTAAAAGTTGTTCCGAATATTATCTCCAAGATGCCTTATGCAACAACCAAAGTAAGCTGAAGTGTAGAAAATCGAACTCATTTTTGGAATACTTAGATGCCTATCCGAAACAAAACACAACTCTTTGGTATCTTCGATGCAGCTTCATATCTGTTCAAAATAATATCCAAAAGAGACATCACATTCCTTGTCCACTATACAAAAAGTGATAGAAAAGATGTGATTCTCTACATCCAGTGCCACCCCCACTAACAAAACTCCATTATACCTACTCCTCAAGAAGGTCCCGTCAATAGCTATGACTTTTATCAAATGTTGAAAACCTTGAATCCAAGCACCATAGAATATAAAAAGTAATTGAACCTTCTATATTCATCAGCATGCAATGCTGTCTTACTTTCGGGATTTGTGGACTCAAGCATATAACAGTAGGCATCGAGGACTGCATACCCGTGCTCGTGTGTCCCCCTAACCAAGTCCTTAGCAATTCCTATGGATGTATATATCTTCCAATAACTGACCATGAAACCCAATTTCATAAGAAGTTGATTGGCCATATCCCTTGTAGAATGGCCTTAGCCATTCGAGAATCTATTCTTGAAATATTGATCGAGGACCTTTGCCGTCGAGTGAGGATTTTGGCCTAAAATATGCTCCGAACCTCATGTGTGATACTTTTCATATTTATGAATAACGAATCTATCAGAACTTAAGTACTTCATCACTCTCAACTACTACTTGCAGTTCAGATTAGCACATCTAAAGCAAAAGACTTTGCTCGAATTAATCACCTTCATTATTCTGAAATCTTTTTTCAAGCAAGCAATAAAAAAAGAAGTAGATAGTTCATCCTTATCCTTGAATGGAATTCCCTTGTAAAATCCAGTCTCATCGTCTTGACGATTGCCAGACTATGTCGATCGAGAAGAACTTCCTACTATATTGCTCCAAGCAATAGGCGTAGGTGTTTGATCATCATCTAGAATATTCATGTCTAGATCATCCAACTTATCATCAAAGATATCATGTTGTTGTTCCTCTTCTCCATTCTGTCTTTCATTCTCTCTCGATTTTTCAACCACGTACACCCTTAACACCGGCTTGACTGAATCACTAAGATAAGCATGCAACCGAATATGAGCGGTTATCTTGAAAGGTAGTACCCTCTAATTTTCAAAGAAGTTATGCAGTAGCAGATAACGAATTCTTCCAGTTGATAATTCAGTCCACAATAGCTGATGATCAAGTTTACAAAATCATCATATAAAATATTACTTTGGACTATCATAGCTATCGTGTCTTGCATTTCACCCTCTTTCTAACTCCATACATATCGATTACTCTTCTCGATTCATTGATCATGATAATTCACCCCTATTGTTATTGATCCCTTAATTAGTGGTACCTAAATAAAGTCATTTGTTAAAAAAGTTAATAATGATTTCATAAAAAAATTACTAGTGATTTTATAGTGTCATAACATGAACCCCAACATATATGTAATCTGTTACAACAGGTGAAAAATATATTACAATAGGCAAGTGATCAGTTGCAATAGATTACTTATCTGTTGGGATTCATGTTATGCTCCTAAAGATGATTTTAACAAATGATTCATCTGTTGTAACAGGTGAATCATATATTGCAACAGACTATATATATATATATATATATATATATATATATTGCAATAGATGAAGTTTCTGTTGGGAGAAATGTTACAGTACTAAAGAACCTTTGAAGATGATTCCAACAGATGAGTGATATGTTGCGACAGATAACTAACCTGTTGCGACAGATGACTTACCTATTGCAACAGATGACATGTCTGTTGGAATCAAGTTCAGGTTCTTTTGCAACCGGTTTCTAATTTGTTGCAATAGATATTTATTCTATTGCAACAAATAACTAGTCTGTTACAACAGATAACTAGTCTGTTGCAACAGAGGGGTCATGTGTTGCAATAGATGACCCATCTGTTTGATTCATGTTACGGCATTATAGAACCATAAACATGAATCCAAAATATGAGTCTTCCGTTGCAACAGATGGCTCATCTATCGCAACAGATGAGTGATCTATTTAAATAGATGGCTCTTATGTTGTATTCATATCCGTGTGTTATCTATTGTTGAAAAAACAGCACAATAGCAGTTACCCAGATGAAAAATTCAACGAAAAATCATAATTTGACTTACCAAAGTCTCCTATGAAGTAATGTCAAAGTAGAAAGTGATGTACCAAATAAAATTTGACCTAAAAATTGGTCAAGTAGCAACAGTAGCAGTAATAACAACAACAACAACAACAATGGTCAACAAGAAAAAGATAAAGATGATAATGAAGTAGAAGATGATGATAATGAAGCAGAAGATGATGAATAAAGCAACAATAACAATGAAAAAAAATCGCTAAGAGAGAGAAAACAACAATGGATGAGAAGAGATTATATTAGGTTAACATTTGAATCAAAGTGTAAATTTAAAAACTTGTGGGTTATTCTCAAAATTCCCCAACTTTCTTAATTCATAATAAAGTAATTGTCACATACACTCAATTATTAACACTTGAATCACCTAAACCTCATTTTGAAACTCTTTTGTCACTTTTAACAAAATGCCCCTCTATCTTTATGCGTACGTAAACTTAGGGGATGTTAAAACATAATATTTGACTTAAACTCACTTTGTAGTAATTGGGGTTAATTATTATTATTATTATTATTATTTTACATAAATTTGGAAGGAGGGTTATTCGAAAATCTTATTTAGACATAGATAAAAAAAATTAGAAAATATGCCAGTCCTAAACAATTTTCATTAATCAAATTATTCTTGCAACAATCAAACATATATTTATTGGAGAGGAAATTATTCATTTAATTTTATCTTTTGCGGACAAGCTTCAACCTTGTTCTTAATGGACGTTGTACTTTGAAAAATTAAGAAATATACCGATATGCTTATTTCCTCTTAATTATACCACGTAGTTACAGGGAAGTTCTACTTCAGTAGTATTACATTTTTTACCGTGGCAACGGGGTTGAACCTAGAATAGACTTGCCATATGGGTTCGATGTAAATTTAAATTAACCGAGCTTCAGAACAAAAACTAAATATCGATGGAAAATTACTAAAATAAGCTTACTTCATAACGTGTGCACCCCTCTAAAAAATTGTTAGCTAGATGTTTGCAAGTTCTTTTTCTTGACCCACCCTCATCAACCATGTACGATGGTGTGGAGGTAGGTAGTGTCAATGGGTTCATTTCGAATATCTTTCGGTAAAAAATTATATTGTTTATACATGATTAAAATTATTTTTTATATATGTATGTATCTTAGATGTTGAACCCTCTTGAACTTCTTTGTGTGTTTACTTCTACATATTTTGTACCTTTTAACACAAATCCTAACTCCACTATTACATGGACATCACATACCTGCAATGAACTCATATCATCCTAAAGTTGTTCCAAAATCGTACTGCTTCGAGTCGGGTTTGAGGCCATGCTATCATAAATCATAGAGAAAAGACATAAAGTTACCACTGAACTTGTTCGAGATTTGCAAAAAGACATTTTAATTTTGCGAACAACCTATTACCCTCCTAAATCATTTCAAATTGATATTATTATGTCATTTTGGATCAAACCCAATTTTTAGAAATAGGTATCCATGCACCAATTACTAATTGACATGTATTTTTTTAATTTTAAATAATATCTTTTTATTTATTGTATACTTTTCTCTTTTTCTTTTAGTTTTTTTCTCTCCTACTCACGATCTTCCTCAAATATCTCTTCTTCAATCAACTCCATACCGGACCTTGTTTTCTCTTTTTCTTTAACCAAGCCCCATTTTCCTCCACTGTCCTAACTCTATCATTTTTTATCCTCTAAAAAAAAGTTATACAGATTCAATTATATTTGTCCAAAATTTTCTTTTTGATAAATTAGCAAAGCTGCATATTTAAGCAAAATTTTCTTATTGATAAATTAGCGAAATTATATGACTTTTATCGCTTTTGTATTGTGAAAATTAAGGTTCTATTTGTTAACCTTTAAAAATAGTAAAATAGGTTGTCTTTTTTTTTTTTGTCTTTTTCAAAACAAAAAAAAATAAAATTGAGAAAAATGAGAGAGAAAAAGAGAAAAGGGGTGTTTAATTAGCACATGAGTCGGACAAATATAGGAGAGTTAAGGTGGTCACTAGTTTTTTTTTTCAAAGCTTCAATTGCATTTCAATGGAGATACGAAGAAGATGGAAGAGAAAATGAATTTTAAAAAGAATTGAAAAAAATATTGACATGTGACACTTTTTTCTTTTTTTTAGTAGTCAATTTTTCGATCACGCGCTTCATTTGCGTGGAACACAAACCTAGACTGAAATTCAATCAAAATGGATCATTTATGATGATTTTTATAACTTATGTGGGGTAATAGGTCGTCTACAAAGTTAAAGTATTTTTTTACAAATCTCGAACAAGTGCAGTGGTGACTTTATGTCTTTCTCTAAATCATAATCTAAATTCAAAAGGATATCATATAAACTTATTATTTAGCTTATAAAATACCTGATTTCCCTCCTCATTTTCTATGTGAAATTTGTCTTTAATAACTTAGCATCCTAAAAATATACTGATCATTCTTCATACCTATCAACAAGGATTATGGTGGAGTGGTAAGTATTCTTCCATTCTTAATTAAAGGTCTTGGATTTAGGTCCACCCGAATACGGAGTCACCTTTTGTAAGGAGCTCTTTATTTTTCAATATGAAACTTTCCGTCACAGATTCAAATTTAATCGAGCTCTAGTGCAAATATCGAACCTCCAGTAGGAAAACAGAAAAAAAAATCACCTTACAACCCATCTCATTAGCCTTCCCAGCTTCACACTTATTTAAAGATCCTTCTAATCACGAATTCAATCAATTAGTGGTATAAAAATAATTATTCTCATCATGACTCATTTTAAACTGACTTGATTTTTTTAATGAAAAAAATTACAGAAAGTAGCATATCTAAAACTATAATTATAATAAATAGAAACACTTTCTCAAAATTACAGTTTATAGCAAAAATAATATTTTTTTGTTCATAAATTTTAAACACGCGTGTTTCACTACATCTCTTATAATTTCACTCCATTACTTTTTCTCTCTCCTATTTTCACTCCATTATTTTACCTTTCTCTAATCTTACCATCTTTTTTAAAATTGCGCTTATTTTTCGAATTCCACTTCAATTTCTTACTTGTTTATCACACCTTTTTCACATTGTTGATAAATATCATGCTCCATTAAATAAGGTAACTATCAAATTACAATTATTGCATGCTATCTCTTCCACATATTTATAAATTTTGTATTTTTTTTTATTCAACGTTGTTCTTGCAATTTTCCTTTGGGATTTTATTAATTTTTTGTTGTAAGATTGTGGCGGATTAATACAAGACGAAGATATTAAATTTGTTTCTACGCCTATTCAATCGAAGAAAATAGTAAGCATAGAAGAGGTGAGATTGAAGAATCGTAATAATTCAGAGAAAATTACGAAAATTATGAAACAAAGAGGATTGAGAAAAGTTTCATCTCCAAATCCCCAAAAATGCACAGATTTGAGAAAAAAAGAAAGTTAAAGAAAATGGTAGAATTAAGTAAAATTTCACGTCCTGTTGATTAAAATTCTTCTAAATATGATTTCAAAGAAATAAAATTGAAGATATATTTGTATTTATAATTTTATTAGCTTATGGATCATGTGTAGTATATATGTATTTTTTATATACATATAGCTATTGTTGATATATTTTTTTAGAGGGTAACATATATATATATATATATATATATATATATATATATATATATATATATATATATATATATATATATATATATATAGTATTTTTGCATATTGAATTGGTTCAAATTGCCTTTAAGCCCTTAACCTTTATAGGGTTACCAGAGACATTTTTAGCAGCTCTCCGAGATGCTAGAAATCTGAATTTCAGCCAGTCTCTAATGAGATAGATTGAATCCACAGTGGCATATGGCCAAGTTTATTTCAACACGCAGCCAAATTTGCAATTATCTTTAACTGATATGAATATTCTTGATGCTCTAACATTAAATGTAAAAATGCATGGTTATAATTATGCGCCTGGATCTGAACTAATCTGTCTGTCATATAGAATTTATTATAGATTGTTATCTACTTTGAATCCTCGATGTAAGTTATACAATACATCGGATCAGACTATATTAGTCGAAATAAATTTTGCAAGGTCTAAGGTCACCACAAGGAGACCGATTAAATGGGATAAGATTGAATTTCCATCCACTTGGACCTTAAATTCGATTATATCACCTAGTCAGGTTACTAATAACTTCAAAAATAGTGAATTGTCACATATTACTCAAAATTCGGATGGTAGGATTTGCATTCAGTTTGATGATAAATTTACTGCTTATACAGACAATCATTTTCCATGCCTAGATGATTACCTGCCACGCATCATATTTCTCCTTTAGAACCATCATATGCTCCAGCTAGGAGTCGTGCAGCATCTTTGCATACTATTGACTCTACAAGATTTGTAGAAAAAGTAAAAATTGATCCTCGAACAAATATTGTTCAAGATAATGATAACATCTCTGATAGGGATGTTCCTACTGCTTCAGAAATGAACTTTGATGTAAATAATATTTAAATGATTCCACACCAAATAAATTTTAGTCCTGGATCCTAAGCAAGAAATTATATTAAAAAGGAATTTTTTAATAAAAAATGGAACCAGTTTAGAGCTTGGTTTTTTGAGACTTATAGTCCAGATGAGTTAAATAATATCTCTCAAGAATTCTATGAAATGTGGGCATTGATAATCAAATTATGTATTTTGTTCCGTGGTTTATAACCACTTATTTGCCTTTATATGTTAAGGTATTAGAAAGATCATATCAATATGTGAGTGGTAATATAGTTATGACCGTATACCCTCCCCAAGTACCTTTCATTTTACCAAATAATACTGGTATCACATTCTCTGCATTTCAAAAATTCATTGATAATGAAGTTGCTAAGGTAACTGTTGCATTAATTAATAATTAGATTTCTCAAAATAATCATTTAAGCTTATATGTGAAAGTCTTAGGAGAACATATTTCTTCTCTTGATAAAAAACTCGATGATCTAATTGATTTTATAAAAAAACTGAGTATTAGTCCAAACTCTACTGATATTGCTTCCTCTTCTAAAAGCAAAACAGAAGATTTAATGACTAAAATCAGTATTCAAAGGCCTCTCGATATTGATGGATTTAAATTTAAAATCGCCTTTGCATGATTTAGAACAGCTTCTTGATAAAAAGCTTTCTGGTTTAAATATTAGACCCATTGATTTGTCTAATGCTTTTGCTGATAGCCTAGAATCCACCCCTGATTTGAAAAATCAGACCAAATCCGAGCTTAATAAGCTTAAAGGAATAATTAGAAAAAAGTCGGGTAGAAATCTCAGATATGTCGATTCACCCTGCATGCAAACTTATTACTACCCACGACTAACTCTTTAAGATGTTTTGATAGAAGAAAGAGATTGTAATCAGACTAATACATCGTATAGCGGAGATGATATTTATGAATGGAATCTTGATGGCTTAACCGAGAGGAAATTAAAAATTCTTGTACACCGAATAATGATGTATTCAATGGGGTACAAATCCACTGGTGATAGAAAAAATAGAACTGATAAAGTTATATGTAAAATGATAGTTGCTGGTTTTACTGGCTAACTTCGTGGCTGGTGGGACAATTTTTTGACTAATGATCAAATAGAGGTAATCTTTAATACTATATCTACTAGTCAAGGGGTTGATAACCTAGGAATACCCCTTTTTGCCAATAGGAAAGATGTTGTTTATACTCTCGTTCTTATAATTTTAGAATATTTTAATGATAGATTCACCAATCAGTACAAAAATATTCGTACTCTCTTAAATGGGCTTAGATGTAAGACCCTAGGATAATTTAGGTGGTATAAAGGCACTTTTCTAAGTTGGGTTATGGAATTACCCAAAAATAGATATGCTCATTGGAAGATCAAGTTTATAGACGGACTTCCTTCATTATTTATTGAAAGAGTTAAAAAGGCTCTTAGAGGTTCCGCTGGTGAAATCTCTTAGAAAAAATATACCTATGGTCAATTGATAGTAGCTTGTACTCAAGAAGGGTTAAACTTGTGTAACGATTTAAAAATGTCTAGAAAACTTAAGATTAATACGCTTAGAGAAAAATCACAGATAGGAGATTTCTATGTCCGATTTGGTATACCTGAACCAGCTTTCACTACTAGGAAGAAAGGACATCGATATTCCTAAGATGAACATCCTTATAGGAAAAAAAGATCTAGATATAGGTCCAAAGAAGAACGTGAAACTAGAAAAGCTTATAGAAAATCTGCTAGATTTTCCAAAAATAGCTCTAAGCGAGATCTTACTAAAATTAAGTGCTACAGATGTGGTAACTTTGGGCATATTGCTCCAAATTATAAGCTTCAAAAGCTTAAATATTTAGGTATTATTGATGATGTGCATGATCAAGTTTATGATTTGTTATACATTTCAGGTTCGGAATCTGATTATAATGCTGAATCTGAATCAGAAAATGATATTGAATTGCCTGATTCATCTGATAATGAAAATGCTAATGCTTGTTCTGATTGCCAAGGTGATACCTGCACTTGTGATGACACATTTTATAATTTACAATCCCAGTTTGAAGACTTAGACTAAATGCTCAAACATTACTTCTGACAATGTGTTAGAACTTTTGAAAGAAGTTTCGAATGAAAAACTTCGTGAAAAGATTATAAATTTGTTTACTAGTTCAATACTGAGTACTTCCAAAACTGTTGATAGCCGTGCCTTTACTCCTAAAACTGCTGATAGCAATTATTTTGTGCCTTATTCTATATCAGAAGTTAATAAACGTCTTGCTATGAGTTATACTCCCGATAAAGATACTTCTTTTGATAATTTAAAAATTGAAGTTGAAAACTTAAAAAAGGAGATTAAATCTCTTAAACAAAATCAAATGATTTGTGATCACAAGATTTCGCAAATTGAGAAAGATATTTCTCCCATACAGATTTCCAAAGGAAAAGAAAATTTTTTCAAAGAAAGTGATACAGATGATATTTTTCAAAATTCTCTTGATTTGAAAAATGATTATTTCTTGAAAATGATGCAAATTGTTACCGCCCACAAATGATATATTAAATGTACTATTTTGATTAATAATCATTTTTCTGTAACTAATATTGCTATGATTAATAGTGGCGCGGATGTTAGTTGCATACAGGAAGGATTAATTCCCACAAGATATTTTCAAAAAACTACTCATATAGTTAAATCTGCATCTGGACATGCTCTTGATATAGAGTATAAATTGCCTAATACTCATATTTGCCAAAATAAAGTATGCATACCGCATTTCTTCTTTTAAAAATCAGTTATACCCTCCGATTATACTTGGAACTCCTTTCATAAATGCTATTTATCCTTATACTGATCTTGATGCAAAAGGATTTATCGCTACTTATAAGAATAAAGAGATATCTTATTCTTTAGTTACAGATTCCGTAACTAGAGATATAAATACTTTGATTGATATGAAGCAAAAACATGTTGATTTTTTACAGCTCGAATTGCTCAGGAGGAATATCTGTGATACTATGAAATCTGCTAAGATACAAGAAAAAATTAAATTAATTTCTGAACAAATAGCTGTTGATATTTGTGTCGATCACCCTAGTGCTTTTTGGAATCGCAAAGAGCATATAGTTACTCTTTCATATGAAGATAATTTCCCTGAGGATAATATTCCAACAAAATCACAACCTTGCCAAATGAATGTTGAATTAGTTGAGTTCTGCAAAAAAAAAAATTGATAATCTGTTACAAAAGGGTTTGATAAAACTTGCAAAATCTTCATGGTCTTGTACCGCTTTTTATGTTAATAATGCAGCAGAAAAAGAACGAGGTGTTCCCAGATTAGTAATAAATTACAAACCTTTGAATAAATATTTAAAATGGATTAGGTATCCTATTCCCAATAAAATAGATCTATTATCTCGGTTATACGATGCCAATATATTTTTTAAATTTTATTTAAAATCTGGATATTGAAAGATTCAAATATTTAAAGAACATACTTATAGAACTGACTTTAATGTTCCTTTTGGGCAGCATGAATGGAATGGCATGCCATTTGGTTTGAAAAATGCCCCATCGAAATTCCAGAAAATAATGAATGATATATTTAATCCTTACGTGGATTTCATCATCGTTTATATTGATGATATTTTAGTGTTTTCAAAAATCTTTGAATTACATATTAAGCATCTTGATATTTTAAAAAAAATTGCAATATAGAATGGTTTGGTGATATCTAAACCAAAAATGAGTTTGTTTCAAACTAATGTTAGATTTTTAGGACACAACATTTATAAAGGAAAGATCATTCCTATCCAGCGATCTATTGATTTTGCTGAAAAATTTCCTGATGTTATAACTGATAGAACTCAATTACAAAGATTCTTAGGAAGTCTGAATTATTTTTTCCCTTTTTATGAGCATTTAGCTAGTAATTTAGCCCCATTATACAATAGGCTAAAAATGATTATAAAGGTTCTTGGATAGATAGTCACACTAATCTTGTTAAACGTATTAAACAGAAGGTTAAATCTTTACCCTATTTAACTATAGTCAATCCTGCTTGGCAAAAAATTATCGAGACTGATGCGTCAAATATTGGTTATGGAGGAATAATGAAACAAGTCAATCCCCATAGTAAAACTGAAAGCTTGGTAAGATTTCATTCAGGTAAATGGACTAATAGTCAGAAAAAATATGCTACGGTGGCTCATGAAATGCTAACCATTGTTAAATGTGTTCTGAAATTTTAGGATGACCTTTATAATCAAAAATTTTTGATAAAAACAGATGCTCAATCTATAAAATATATGTTTGATAAAGATTTTAAACATGATGCTTCAAAATTAGTATTTGCAAGGTGGCAAACTCAGTTAGGCCCTTTTGATTTTGAGATTCAATATAAAAAAGGAATTGATAATTCTCTCCCCAATTTTTTATCTAGGAAATATCTCAATTAAAATAATTTTTTATACATTATTTTTTACTAAAAAAACTTTAATCACCATTTTAAAGGTAATATCGTTATACAAGGACATTCAAAATCTCATAATTGATAAAATAATCCATGATATGATTGAAGAAGAATTTTCAGTCTTTAATTATGAATAAATTAGAGATATTGACTAGTATGATTTGAAACTATCTGATTAATTGACCTCTTTGTAGTATGGCTGCTGACCCACTATAATACTAGCTAGAGGGAAAGGACAGGGTAGATCAGCAGGAAGATCAGGGATCATCATACGAATCGTCATCAAATTCTCCAGTGCTACAAATGGAAATAGGATTTTGATAAACTCCAAGATTTTGCAGAAAGGCGAACCCTCATTTTCTCAATCAATTCATCTGGAAGATATTCCAGAAGATCATCCGTTATACGAACAATTACAATCATACTTATCAGCACAAAGACAAAGTGATACATTTGCTTCCATCGCCAGGGAAAATGATAATATCAAACCTTACGAACAACTTAAAAATAGAGCAATGATATTTCTCGTCGAGAATTCTGAGATTCAAAAATGGAATGAACCGTGGAAGATACTCTGCAAATATTTAACAAATAATTTATATTTCCCGGGTAAGTCATACAAAAGTCATACTTATTACGAAACCATCTTAATAACCACAGGATGTTCAGATTTTGAATACTTTTCTGCGTACAAAGCAGAACTTGGTGTTCATGGATTCTTCAAAGTTGTGATTAAGCAGATTATATCCGCTGAAGATTGGGGTATGACCTTAATGACTGAAAGGCAGAAAATTCTTAAAGGTTCCAAAATTAATTTTACCTATTGGGACTACAGTTAGGCTTTTACTAAAGCCCTCTATTATAACAATGATAAACATAGGCATACTTGGTTCATAAAAGTATGTGCAAAGATTTTTGACGGACCAATTCCTAATTGATTTATACATTGGTGGTTTTATCATGGCCCGACCGTTTAGATATTACCTGATGCATTCCTCAAGTTATACAAGCAATGGACCAAAGTGTCCCCTTTTCTAAATGAATTATATCACGTAGATCATATCTGCAACTTAGATAAAATTGACCAAATGTATTTCTTTATCGAATTTTCTATTTCATAAATCCATAAATGGACTTCAGAATTTGGGTTCACCAATGAATAGGTCCCTTGTTTATACCGAGTATTCTTTAATAATTTTTGGTATAAACTCATGAGGAAAGACCTAAAAACAAAATTATTGAATGGACAAGAGATATTTGACTCTATTGAAAATAAAGTCCGAGAATATTCCACCACTCCTCAAAAGGAAATTATTGAGAATAAATCATTAAAGCATATTGTTAGAAGAATCTCTATTCATGACGGAGATAGGATCGAGATGATTGAAAAATATTTGGAAGAAGTTTGAAGAAGTCAGTTTATAATCATGATAAGTCAGATACTTCCATGAAAAGTATAACTAGCGATGATATTGCCAACTACGAAGAAGTTCAGGATTCTCGACCTGTTTCCTTGGATAAACTGCTAAATGATGAAGCCATAGCAAGAGCTGGAGAATTTATTAGAAAACTAAAAGGGAAAAATAAAGTGTGATACACATTTACTTTGCACGGGACCCGAATGTGGGACCCTGAATACTGTTACTATGCAGTAGATCCACTGTACATAGGACCCAGATGTGGGACCCATAATACTATTTGTAGATTCTTTTTAAACTCTATAAATAGATGCCTTCATTTGTTAGGGGAGGCAAGAAAAGTTCTCAATTTTCTCTTTTTCATTTCTCTCTCTAGCTTGTAATACTCTCCCTTCTCTCTTGTAAATTTCTCTCCAAGTTTGAATAAAGGCTTGCTGTTAAATACTATTCCGGCCTTGCATCTAGACATTAAAGGTATTTTACTTATTTTATTTTAAGATTATATATTCACTCTCTCTCTTTGGTCATGACTATGTTCGGTTAAAATAATTTTCATGTCTATGCTAGAGATCTAATTTCTTTTATATAATAATTATGAAAGAGCCAGACTCTATCAAAATATAAAGAAATTCTTCTATAGTTTCTTAGCTTAGTTCTGAGATAGTGGTACAGTTGAAGTTAGTACTAGTTTTGTTGGCTTTGTTTTAGTGACTACGTCTAGCAAGCTGTGACTTTTAAGCCCGTTAAAAGATGAGAAAAAGGGCGTCCATCTTCACGGTTAGAATTACTAGATCATGGGCTCAACTAAAGTATGTATTAAATTCTGACATGCCCTTTGCTTGGGGAAAAAGCTTCCACACAGTCAATAAACTATATGAAATTCCTATATATTTTGATTGATTTTCCGATTTGATTTTTCGATATTAGTCTATAGGTCTGATGGTCGCGCGGACTACCACCCGCCCTCAGATCCTGTAATCTGTACCGCCCTCCCTCAGATCCTTGTTATAGATTTTTTGTGTCCAATATGTTTATATATAAATATGAGTGAGATATTTATTTATGTAAATACATATGCAAATATTTATATATGTATGTTTTGTACTGTAAATACATATCCAGATCTGTATGTCTATGTATTTTGTATATTTTTTTGAATATTTGTATGTGATATACATATTTGTCTTTTAAAAATAAAAGTTAGAGATAGAATAGTAAAGAAAAAACAAAAACAGAAAAAGAAAAAAAGAAAAAAAAGAAGCGCAAAAGGGAAAAAAGAAGAAGAAAGAGAAATAAAAGCAAGAAATAGAAGTGTAAATATAAAAGAAAAACAAAAGAAACAAAAAAATAGAAAAAAGAAGAAACGAAAATAGGAAAAGAAAAAAAATATGAGAAAGGAAAAAAAATAAAAACAAAAAAATATAGAAAAAAATGAAAAAGGAAAAAAAAGAAGAGAAATTGAAAAAAAATGAAATGAAAAAAATGAAAAAGAAATATAATAAAAAACTTTAAAAAATGAAAAAAGATGAAAAAAACTAACAAGAAAAAAATTAGATATATAAGAGAGTGAAAGAGAGGAAAAAATAGTAATAATGCTTTATTTCAAAATTTTGAAGATCGTGAAGATAATAGGGGAAAGGATAAAAATGGTACTTCAAATTAAACTACTTTCATGAAAATGACCATTGAATTTAAATTTCACTCTCTAGCCATTTCAATTTAGTGGTTTGTTTTATACCGTTTCTACATACCTTCTATACAGTTTCTATACAAATCTTATACATATAAATATTCTATACGAAAATTATATATTTTTTATACATAATTTATACAATAACTGTACAGTTTTTTTACATGTTTTATACAACAATTCTATAATTTTCATACACTTTCTATACATTTTTTATATATATTTTATTGATATAATATTTGATGGAACTATATAATTTTTATACATAGATCTTATATAGATACATATTCTATTTAACAGTTATATCTTTTTTATATAATTTAATTATTATTTCTAAATAATAAAAAGGCAAAATATTTTATCATTTTAAAAATTTATAGTAAAAAAAAATTGAAATACTTTTAAAAGAGCCGAATTCCCAAGTTGAATACTATATCAGTATTGTATATATGGACTATATATGGACTACGTAGGCTAAAATGACCCAAATTAGAAAATGGCTATAAAGCGAAAATAGTATATCCGACTGGCCACTTTTTGGAAAGTTTTCAAACTTGAAATATTTATTTTAAAAAATGTTATAGAGTGTCCTTTTCCCAAGATAATAATCTTTAGACTTGAGTTTGATTTGAAAAAGGAATCTACTAGTTAAAGAAAAATATGAGAAAGGAAAAAAAATGAAAAAGAAAAAAAAAAAGAAAAAACAAAAAAGAAAAAGAAGAAGAAAAATATAAGAGAAAAAATAAAGTGGAAAAGAAAAAACGAAATTAAAATAAAAAAATAAAATGATAAAAAAATAAGATGAAAAAAACTAGCAACAAAAGTTAGATTATAAAAGAGTGAAAGGGAAAAAAACAGTAATGATATTTTATTTTGAAATTTTGAAAATCAATAATAATCTTTGAATTTGATTTGGAAAAGGAATCTATTAGTTTAAGTAAGAGTAGTTTATGAAAAAAGAATCTACTGTTTTAAATAAGAAGAGTAATTTATGAAAACAGAATTTACTATTTTAAATACTTGGGTAATTATTTCTTCTTTAACTCAACTGATTTAGGTAAAAGAAGGACATTAAATCTTGTTTGTATATGTATTTATATAGCAAATTTTACTTAAAACATAAAATACAACTTGTTAATATTCTTAATTATGAAATAGTTGTTATGAAACTTCTAATTATGAGATTAAGTTTGCTATTTATGAAATTTTCTCTTTTTAATTTGATCTTAATACAACAAATTAAAAGCTGACAGCTGGTACAAGAGCGTATATTTTTTTTACAAAAATGGTAGATCACTACTATGCCATTTTCTTGATTAACTAACCACAAAAAATATATACTCCAGAAAACCAAAAAACTAACCACAAAAAATATATACTCCAGAAAACCAAAAAAGTGACTAGGGTATAACGCAAGAGTAGGATTGAACTAAATTCAGATAATTTTGAAGAAAATTGATGAAAAATAACATCAGAATGAATTAGTAAAAATATTATATTTAAAAGTTATGTAATGTTGGCAGATCAAGAATGCGACTTTCACGAGATAAAAGTTGTGGAAATGAGAATGTTGAGATGGATATGTGAGCATATTATGAAAGATAGGATTAGAAAATAAGATATTCGAGACAAGATGGGAGTGACCCTGTGACGGACAAGATGAGAGAGATGGTTCAACCAAAGAGAAGATACGTAGATGTCCAAGTAAGGAGGTGCAAAAGGTTTATTATGATAGTATGAGGAGAGGTAGAGGTAGGCCAAAGAAGCATTATGGAGAAGTAATTAGACAGGATATGACACACTTGCAGCTTCCCAAAGACATGAGCATAGATAAGAGAATATCAAAGTCGACTAGTAGGTAGTCGAACAGTGTATAGTTTTACTTGGCAATATTGATATTATTACTCACTATTATCTTCTTTGATTTTATTAATACATGTTGTTTCCTTTTTTTTAGTTATCGTATTATTTGTTGTTTATTGTTGTTCTGTTCTTCATTGTTCAGCATGACTGCTTCGCTGCTTGACTTATTATATACTCCCTCCATCTCAAATTATCCGTCCTAAATTTTCTAATTTGATTTCTCATTTTACTTGTCTTTTTTCATTAATTAAGAAGAGATAATTTTTTTTTCATGTTTTACCCTTTGCATTAACTGTTTTTTCTTCAAATTAAAATGTAAACATCATTTAATAGGGGCAAACTAGACATGTTATTAATTATTTTTCTTAATCAATGTGTCATCTCAATTTGGGACGGGTAATTTATAACGGAGAAAGTATATGTTTTACTTGAGCCGAAAGTCTATCGAAAAAACTTCTCTATCTTCACAAGATAACTCCGTGCACACTATTCGTACCAGGTTTTACTTCTGAGATTAAATTGAATATATATTATTGTCGTATTATTTGAAGTTCTCAATCAGGCAACAGATGAAAATTATTGTCAGAAATGCCCAAATTATGGATTAAATCTTGAGATGCCCAAATTAGTGTGAAAAGAGCAATAAACTAATCAAAACAGCAGAAATACCCAAATTATGGATTAACTCTTCAAAAGCGCAAATTAATGTGAAAAGAGCAATAAACTAATCAAAATAGCAGAAGATTACTCAAATAAGTCTAGTTCTCACATTAAACCTAGTTCTCACATTAAACTAAACATTTTGGATCAAATGTTTCTTTTTTTTTAATAACCAAAGAAAATTCTCATCAAATTACTAATTAAAATTATGTCAGGTTAGCAAAGGGACATAACAAGAAACAATTCAAAAACTAAATTTTATTCGATTTGAGTATCATATTATATCTGTGCAGAGAATATACGAAGCATATTATGAAATTCGGATCAGTATCCGCACTGGAAATTGTAATTAATTATTTAGACATGTCATTTAATAAAGCTGACGTTTTCCCGAGACACCAAAAAGTTATGACGTACACTTCATATAAATATTAGTAGTTGAAAAAAAGCACATGAAGCAGTCCAAAATGTAACTCTTTTTTTTTTTTTTCCATTTTTTCTTTTTATAGAAATATTAGTATTAAAAAAAGTTGTAGCTTGCCCAAATTAATGTATGCGTCGGAGGGTAGCCGTCCAGTTTGATTATTAATTTTTTTGAAAAATAGGTCATATCGACTTATAATATTACTCCCTCTGTTTAAAAAAGAATGATCTACTTTTTTTTTAGTCCGTTTAAAAAAGAATCATCCCTTTCCTTTTTTGACAATATTTTAATTTTAACTTTCCACGTGACATATTTAAGATCATAAGATTAAAGGCTATTTTGGTACATTTAACACAACTTTAATCTAAGGCTATAAGATTCAAAAGTCTTCTTTATTTTTTTAAAATTTATGTTAAATCAAAGTAGATCATTTTTTTAAAACGAAGGAAGTAATTAATATCCCTTAACTATCAATATTGATAGTTTATTGACACCTTGGAAAAAATGTCAGATGTCAATGGCGCGCTTTAAAGTCATGCACATCTAACCTCAAAAAAGATAGTACTCCCTAAGTTTCACAATAAGTGAATTGTTGGGGTATTTATTGGTGTGTCAAAATAAGTGAACCGTTAAATTTATTTTCAATTTTACCCTCGTGATTTTGACAACACACTTTTTTCTATGGTACTCTTAACTGCAGTCGCCTATTCCCTATGTACCAAAATGTCAACTTTTTCCTCTTATTAAGAGAGCTGCCAACTTCTTTCTATTCCCTATGTGCCAAAATGTCAATTTTTTCCTCTTGATAAGAGAGCTGCCAACTCCCAGAATACAGCTACTCCAACATTACTCCTCCATTAATTGCACACTCTCTTCTATATATAATTTCGCTTTTGCATGTCCATTCTACTTCATTGACGCCACTATTTTCGTAACTCCTTTTTTTTAGTTTATCATCGGCACATTTTTGTTGCAACATTTCATATATTGCAACACGTGTTTCATTGCTTAAATTTTTTTTCGGCCGTTGTGATTGTGATAAATCTTCAATTGAATCTGCTTATTAAACAAAAAAAATAAGTAAATATAAATTCAAAAAATTTTTCAAAGGAATGCACATAACGAGTGATTATTTACCATAATTTAGGTTTGAATCTTCTGTCGGTTCTTGTAATCTCTCATCAAATTGTATATCATCATTTTCATTTGAATTCAAATTCAAGTCGGGAATTGAATATTCATCGACATCATTCTCAAATGAAAAATTTAGATCTATTGATATTGAAGCCTGTTAAAAAACATATTGAATGTAAATCTATTTATAGACTAAATTGAGAGGGAAATGAAAATTTTTAACATATTTTACCTCTAAAAAAATTTACTAGGACTAGCAATTTTAAAATTTTAAAAATTGGAATGAACAAAAAATTTTGCCACCTTAAGATAAAATTTTGCCACCTTAAGATAAAATTTGCATGCAATGAAGTTATTTTGCCACCATAAATTAAAGCATGCATGCAAAAAATGTTGGAAAGGGTAAAAATGAAAATTTATGTGAAATATATACCTTTGATGCTTTTTCCTTATTATTTGTGCCAAAATCCAACATTTCACTTATTACGAAACGAAGAGAGTATAATACTTTCTTCATTTAAAAAAGAATGACATGCTTTCCCTTTTAGTTCGTTTTAAAAGAATGATCTTTTTTTTTTTCGACAATACTTTAGTTTCAACTTTTCAAGATTAATTAATATTTTAATATATTTGACATAACTTTAATTTAAGATCACAAGATTAAAACATCTTTTTTATTTTCTTAAACTCCATACCAAATCAAAATAGATCATTCTTTTTAAAACAAAGGAAATATATCACTATCTGGCTGAATTGTTGTGGATAATATTGGAGTCGCTCCACATGCAACCTTGGGTTATAGTGAGCTAACATTACGTTCAACTGTGTTTAGGAGAATCCCACATCTTTGAGGCAGTGGAGAGGCAAGCCTCGGTGAGGACGGTCCTTTGATACATAATTTTGTAATAAAGTTTAGGATTAACTTTATCTCATATTTGATATGAGGTATTCACTAATCTCGAGATTATTTTATCTAATCATTAGAATAAAAATGATGGAATTACAATCCCATATAAAATGTGAGATAAACTAATCTTATGAAATATCTCAACTCATAAGATATTCCTACTTATCCAATCCGATGGACAAAATGACTCAGTTACATAAAGGACCAGGAACATTGTCATTGAAGAGGTAGTCTATTCAAAAAATGGCCTTTCGTACTCACGAAGAGTTGTTATACAGAATTGTGATATGATCCAAGTGCATAATCGATATCGTTTCAATCTTGAAAGACACCTGGGATTTCTATTTAAATATTCAACAATATTTTTATTCACTTATATGTGTTATCTAGTGATTTAAATTTGAATAACTATGATAGAAATATTTTAGTCTACTACTCGACAGTATAGGAAGTATTTTCCTTGTAGGAATAATTTTGTCATATTTCAATTTTTAAATTTACAAAGCACCACTTGAGTAGGGGTATTTGAACTCTATTTTATGTGCTTATCTAGGTTGATGATGCATTTAAATATAGCAATGATCAGCTGAGAAGGTTCGACTTTGATGGAAAATAAATTATCAGTCACAACATTGAAACAGGGAGCTGCAAGCCTCGAAAGCCTTGGTACTTTGGTGGCGAGTCACCTTTTTTTTTATTTTTTTATTTCTAATGCATTTTATTTTTTTATTTGGCTCAGATTATAAAAATGAGGGAAGCACTGTTATTTTATGGTGTTTGGGTACAAGAATCTGTATACATGTAGCACCAACTTTAACTCTAGTTCAAGTCTAAGACAAAAACACGTTTGAAGTTACTTAACATCTTCAACATTAGATTATGAATAATCTATCTAAGAAGTGTGTTTATTTTCAGAAAATAGATGAAATAGAATTTGTAAGGCCAAGTCCCCCGACTTCATGGAGTGTCCTTAAGGAATAATTTCTCTTATTGTACTCGAGATTATGGAATCTTCCTCCCAGGATAAAATGGCTTTCAATCCGAACAATAGCGTTACCTCAATTTATTGGATTCAACGAACTCACTCAACAGTTTGATTGATCACAAAGAATGTTTTGACGACAAGAAGAGAGTTTGTAATTCAGAAAATTCGTATCTAAACCTGTGGATGAAAGCAGGTTTATATAGCCTTCATATGCCTTTTCTGAAAAGTGACAATGGTTCACTTAAAAGGTGTGACCTTTCCTGAAAAATCATGTCCGTTCGTCCAAAGATTGCATATTTTCTGAACAGGCATGCTATTGCATGAATTAGTGTGTCATTTCGTTGAAGGATTGCATCCTTCTGAAGCATCAGTTCGAAACAGTGCATCCTTCTGAAGCATCAGTTCGAAATAGTGCATCCTTTTGAAGCATCTGTTCGAAACACTGCATGCATGCATATAACTGAAGGATCAAAACACAGAAAAAAATTTACTGCGTTTATATTTTCCCTTCGGATTAAATTTCTGTCAAATAAATTTTGTCCAAAAAGATCGATCTCATCGATCGATCATTTGCCAAATCCAAATCCAAATCCAAATCCGAAGCTGAGCTGAGTGAGCAATGACAACGACGACACGAGACATCTCTTATTTCTTGCCTCACTTACCAAGCGGAATAAGTGTTTCTTAATATAAATACTTGAAAGTCACATTCTCCCACCAATATGGGAGAAATAGTATACTTTTCATTTTAGAGTACACTTTCCATTTTAGTGTTTTCTTCCACTTGATTTCCTCCATTTTTCATCCATACTTTTCATATACTTTGAACCTAACAATCCCCCACATGAATGGAAATGACTATTTTTCATAAAAATTTTACGGACAAGTATGTGATCATCAAGCAAAGACTGATTACATCTGGATAAGTGGTTTCCCTTTGAACTTTTCGTAGTGAACATGCATCGGATGCACTCGGTCAATTGGTAGATTTGATATCTTTGAACCGTCGAGCTTTAATGTACACTTAGACAACACATGTCACACAATCAGCCTTTTACCGTTTATGGTTCTCACGGTTTTGTTCTTTTCAGCCATGAACACGTCCCGATTTCATGAGAGCTTAGAGAATAGGCCTTTACTAACATTATCCTTGAAGCGGCTTCCACTTCGCCCTCACATAGGTGATTTATAAACGTTCAATCCTATAGATTAAACTATTTGGTCAAATCTGCCAAATTTAGATAATCATTAAAAAAAATTTCACCTTAAGTCTTATCCTTGTTTACTAAACATTGTCTACATCATGAGAATGGGTTGGGTAATTGACAATGT
>NC_061122.1:35946761-36045416 GCF_002878395.1 Capsicum annuum
AGATTTGACCAAATAGTTCAATCCTATAGATTAAACTATTTGGTCAAATCTGCCAAATTTAGATAATCATTAAAAAAAATTTCACCTTAAGTCTTATCCTTGTTTACTAAACATTGTCTACATCATGAGAATGGGTTGGGTAATTGACAATGTTGAACCTGTCAGACACAACTTTTTTTGATCTCCTTGAACCTAGCTCTTGGGATCTCTAGTCTGCTAGGTAGAGTTACCGCCATGCTGACTTGTAACCCATTCCCTTGGATGTGCTTTCCACTCCTTCTCCAGATAGGCCTTTTATAAGTGGATCCGACACATTATCCTTTGAATTTACATAGTCAACAGTGATAATTTCACTAGAGAGAAGTTCTCTAACGGTATTATGTCTCCGTCGTATGTGACGAGATTTATCGTTATACATTATGCTCCCTGCCCTACCTATTACCTCTTGGCTATCACAGTGTATACATATTAGTGCCACTGGTTTGGGCCAATAAGGAATATCTTCCAAGAAATTTTAGAGCCATTCTTCTTCTTCACCGGCTTTATCTAATGCGATAAATTCAGATTTCATTGTAGAGCGAGCAATACAAATCTATTTGGATGATTTCCAAGAGAATGCTCTTCCACCGATAGTAAATACATATCCACTTGTGGATTTTACTTTGTTCGATCCGGTGATCCAATTTGCATCACTATATTCTTCGAGTACCACGAGATATTTATTATAATGCAAGGGATAGTCTTGAGTGTATTTAAAATATCCTAAAACTCTTTTCATTGCCATACAATGAGTTTTGTTGGGATTACTCGTGTACCGACTCAATTTACTAATAACGTATGCTATGTCTGGTCGCATACAATTTATTATATACATTAAACACCCCAATACTCTTGCGTGCTCCAATTGTGAGTCATTTTCACCTTCATTCTTTCGAAGTGCAAAGCTCAGATCTAATGGAGTCTTGGCAATACCAAATTCCATATACTTGAATTTTTCAAGTACATTTTTGATATAATGAGACTGTGACAATGCTAACCCTTGTGGATTTCTATGAATTCTTATTCCTAAGATCACATCCGCAACTCCAAGGTCTTTCATATCGAACTTACTCTCAAGCATTCTTTTTGTTGCATTTTTGTCAGAAATGTCTCTACTGATGATCAATATATCATCCACATATAAACAGACAATGACTTGGTGATTCAGAATGTCTTAATATAAACACATTTATCATATTCCGTTTGCCAACATGGTTTGATCAAACTTTTCATGGCATTGTTTAGGTGTTTTCTTTAGTCCATACAACGACTTAATAAGTTTACACACCTTATTCTCCTTTCCTGGAACCACAAAACCCTCAGGTTGTTCCATGTAAATTTCTTCCTCCAATTCTCTATTTAGGAATGCGGTTTTCACATCCATTTAATGGATTTCAAGATCATATATCGCCGTCAAGGAAATTAAGATTCTTATCGATATTATCCTTGTTACTAGAGAGTATGTATCAAAGTAATCTGGGCCTTCTTTTTGTTTGAAGTCTTTTACTACAAGTCTTGCCTTGTATTTGTCAATAGTACCATCCGCTTTCATTTTTCTTTTGAAGATCCATTTAGAACCTATTTACTGGAGGAAGATCAACTAATTCCCACGTATGGTTGCTTAAGATTGAATCAATTTCACCATTGACTGCTTCTTTCCAAAAGGATGAGTCCGACGACGACATCGCTTCTTTAAATGTTTGAGGCTCACTTTCTAAGAGAAATGTTCCAAAATTTGAACCAAACGAAGTAGACGTTCTTTGACGTGTACTATGTCTTGGATTCTCTTCATTATGTACATTCTCAGTTGGTTCATCTCGAGGTCGTTTAGATCCTCCACAAGAATGTTCATGTCTAATTTTATATGGGTAAATGTTTTCAAAGAATTCAACATTATCTGATTCAAGTACTGTATTTTTATTTATATCTGGATGTTCGAATTTATGAACCAAAGACCAACATGCTTTACTACTTTTAGGATATCCTATGAGCACGCAGTCTACAGTCTTAGGTCCTATCTTAACCCTTTTAGGAATAGGAACTTGGACCTTTGCTAGACACCCCCACACTTTGAAATATTTCAAGTTGGGTTTCCTTCCTTTCTATTTTTCATAAGGAATTGATTGTGTCTTACTATGGGGAACTCTATTAAGTATACGATTGGCTGTAAGGATAGCCTCCCCCCACAAGTTTTGCAGTAAACCAGAACTTATAAGTAAGACATTTATCATTTTCTTCAACGTTCGTTTTTTTCTTTCTGCAATTCCATTAGATTGAGGTGAATACGGGGCCATAGTTTGATGGACAATTCCATTCTCTACATATATATCGGCGAAGAGAGATTTATATTCTCCATCCCTATCACTTCTTATCATTTTTTATATTTTCTCTAACTAATTTTCTACTTCAGTTTTGTATTGCCTAAATGCATCTATTGCTTCATCCTTACTATTTAGCAAGTAGACATAACAATATCTAGTGCAATCATCAATAAAAGTTACTAAATAATTTTTTTCACCACGTGATGGTGTTGACTTCATAACACAAATGTCAGTGTGTATTAAGTGTAATGGATTGGAATTCCTTTCAACGGACTTATAAGGATCCTTTGCATACTTTGATTCTACACACGTTTGAACTTTGATTTATTACACTCAAAGTTTAGAAAAACCTCTAAGTTAATCAATTTTCGTAATATTTTGTAATTAACATGGCCTAAACGTTCATGCCACAAATTATAAGACTCAAGCAAGTAAGAAGAATTTAAATTTTTATTGATTTCAACATTCATTACATTCATCTTATAAAGGCCCTCGATGAGATAGCCTTTTCCTACATACACTTCTCCTTTGTTAATTATAATTTTTTCGGAAACGATTACACATTTGAATCTGTTCTTGTCTAGAAGTGAAACAGAAATCAAGTTCCTACGTAATTCCAGAATGTACAAGACATTGTTAAGTGTCAAGACCTTTCCTGAAGTCATTTTCAAGCCTATTTTTCCTGTAGCCGTAGCGAAGTTAGCTATGTAGATCATTTCTTCTACTTGAGCTGGAACGAATGACGAAAACAACTCTTTGTTGGCATAAACATGGCGGGTGGCACCAGAACGACAATCCAGATATAAATAAATCTTTGTTGGCATAAACAGATCATCACATTCTTTGTTGGACTCAATCATATTTGCTTGGTCCTTTTTCTTGCCTTTCTTAGGGGCACGACAATCCGTAGACTTATGACCAATCTTGCCACAGTTGAAGCACTTTCCCTTGAATTTCTTCTTGGGTTAATTACTTTCTTGTTTAACTTTCTTCCTTTTCTTAGAATTGTTTTGGTCATCTTCTACAATATGTGCACCATTAATTGTAGAATTCCCTTTTTACCTTCTCTCGGCATCCTTATTATCCTCTTCAATACGCAGTCAGGCAATAAGATCTTTGATAGTCATCTCCTTGCATTTGTGCTTCAAGTAGTTTTTGAAGTCTTTCCATATAGGTGGTAACTTCTCAATGATCGCTTTTACATGAAATGCATTATTCACAATCAAACCTACAAAACAGTTTATGTGAGTACTAAGAACATTTTCAATTTGTTCAACTAAGGTATTTTTCAAAGATATACCTTCCGCTAGGAGATTGTGGATGATTACTTTCAATTCCTGCACTTGAGAGACAACCGATTTGCTATCTATCATTTTAAAGTCTAGGAACCTTGCAACAAAGAATTTCTTAATTCCCGCATCCTCTATCTTGTATTTTTGTTCTAGTGCCCCCCACAATTTCTTCGATGTCTTAGTTCCACTATAAATATTATAGAGGTCGTCTTGGAGACCACTCAAGATATAATTCCTGCAAAGAAAGTCCGAGTGTTTTCAAGCCTCTATAATTATGAAACGCTCTTTGTCCGAGGTTCCCTCGGGCACCTCAAGAGCATCCTCACTAGTGAACCTTTGAAGACATAGTATTGTGAGGTAGAAGAACATCTTTTGCTACCAGCACTTAAAGTCAATGCCTGCAAATTTTTCGGACTTCTCCTTAGGTGCCATTAATTGCTGAGCATTTGCTCGACTTGTTGAGGCAATACTAGTTGCCCCCACAGTCGTAGCCGGATCTTGTATTTGACTTTCGTTAGTCATTTTTCTCGTCACTATAATACAATAAAATTTAGTGTTTTCAGAATACTACTTATAAAGTTAAGCAACTTTAAACTCTTCTTTTTGTTTCTAGTTAACGATGAAGTTTTTATGACTTTCAATCGTCAAACGAGTTATCTTTAGCTTGTTATGAAGATTTTATGTCTTCGAATCACTAGTTAAGTTCAAACGGAGTAGAAAGCTTAAAGCTTTAAAATCCAAAATCAAGCAATACAGTTTCTGCAAATTATTCCTTAAGATTGTTATTTTATGGTGTTCGGGAACAAGAATCTGTATACATGCAACACCAACTTCAACTCTAGTTCAAGTCTAAGACAAGAACACTTTTGAAGTTACTTAACACCTTCAACACTAGATTATAAATAATCTATCTAAGAAGTGTGTTTATTTTCAGAAAATAGATGAAATAGAATTTTTAAAGCCAAATCCCCCGACTTCACGGAGTGTCCTTAAGAAATAATTTCCCTCACTGTACCCGAGGTTATGGAATCTTTCTCCCAGGATAAAATGGCTTTCAATCCAAAAAATAACGGTACCTCAAATTATTGGATTCAACGAACTCACTCAACAGTTTGATTGATCATACAGAATGTTTTGAAGACAAGAAGAGAGTTTGTAATTCAGAAAATTTTTGTCTAAACCTGTGGATGAAAGCAGGTTTATATAGCCTTCATATGCCTCTTTTGAAAAGTGGCAATGGTTCACTTAAAAGGTGTGACCTTTTCGAACAGGCATGCCATTTCTTGAATTAATGTGTTATTTCGTTAAAGGATTGTATCCTTCTGAAGCATCTATTCGAAATAATGCATCCTTCTGAAGTATCAATTCAAAACAGTGCATCATTTTGAAGCATCAGTTCGAAACGCTGCATGCATGCATAGAGGATCAAAACATAGAAAAAAAATTTATTGCATTTATATTTTTCCTTCGAATTAAATTTCTGTCGAATAAATTTTGTCCAAAAAGATAGATCTCATCGATCGATCATTTGCCAAATTCAAATCCAAATCCAAAGCCGAAGCCGAGTCGAGCGAGGATGACGACGGCGCGAGACATCTCTTATTTCTTACCTCACTTACCAAGTGGAATAAGTGTTTCTTAATATAAACACTTGAAAGTTACATTCTCCCACCAATGTGAGAGAAATAGTATACTTTCCATTTTAGAGTATACTTTCCATTTTAATGTTTTCTTCTTTATTTTTCCTTTAACTTGGTTTCCTTCATTTTTCCTTCATACTTTTCATATACTTTGAACTCAACAAGAACTTCGCCCTTTATCATATCTAACCTCTTAATTAGGATATTTGAACTCTATTTAATGTGCTTATCTAGGTTGATGATGCATATAAATATAACAATGATCAGCTGAGAAGGTTCGAGTTTGATAGAAAATAAATTATCAATCAAAATATTCAAACAGAGGTGTAAGTCTTGAAAGTCTTTGATACTTTGGTGGCGAGTGGCCTTTTCCTATTTCTAATGCATTTCATTTTTTTAATTTGGTCCAGTTGACAAAAAATGAGGAAAAAAGGAGAGTGGAGGTAGGGGTGGGGACGAGGGAACTTCGCCATTTATCATATCTAACCCCTTAAGACATACAACAACACTCTAACATAATTATTTTAGATAGCAAAAATAGTAATACTTTGAGAGACCCTTTATGTTTTTTTTTCCTAGTCTTTTTTAATTATTGTAGATGTATAAATTTTGTTGGATTAAATTCATACAAAAATTAGATTTAATTCATGTTCATTTGGGTTGATTAACTAATTTGGGCTCTATAAATTAATTAGTTTATTATATTAAATTTAAAATCAAGGTCCATTATACCTTCAAGTCCAAACCATGCCACGTACAAAGGTGACTTGGTGTCCTCGTCAAATGCAAGGGCAACAAGATGATGCCACGTGTCTAGATGATGTGGAAAACCCATTCACATTTAAGAACAAGTCAACAACCGTCAAGTGTCAAAAAGATATGTTTTGACCCATCACAAGCCACCTAACCTACTCCCTACAACTATAAATAGGGGAGTTACATAACATTCTAAGGGGATCTAGAAAAACCTCTACAAGCATTGGAGCAACATTGTCATCGACTGCTAAGTTCTTCCAAGAAGCAATCAATAACATAGTTCTTCCCGGAGATTTTTTCAAAGAAACAAAATACTTTTCATTATTTCCGGTGGTTGAAATACATTTTTAGGAATCAAAATCATCTTACAATTCGAGAAATATGTTACTAAAGGCCCTCAAATCATTCATAAGTTTAGGACAGAAGAATCAAGAGAGTTACAGAATTGTACTCACAAGATTTATCAATAAAAAATACTTTTTCTTTTATTTATGTTTTATTGTAGTTAATTTTTGGCATTTTAAAAATTTATTGCGAACAAATTTTGGCACGCTTAATGGAATCATTCTGTTCTTCATCTCTTCCTCCTGCAAATCGGAACTACAAATTCAACTATTACAATGAACTTTAAAAAAAAACAAATGATATTACATAGAAGGGCTTTACTACTGCTGCATCTGCTAACCTTAGTCATGTTGGGCCGATAACTCGATAAAACTTCAAGACTAGTGGCTTGAAGATGGATCTGAATACTACACCTCTTTGGAGATGGCAAAAAACAGTAACTCCCATATGGCATCTGCAACTTCAACCCCTAGGGGAAATCTTGCATCCATGTTCTTTGACGACTTTCTCAAACTGACTACAACTTTGGTGAACCTGAGGATTCCAGGTTCTCCAATTTTGACGAAGGTCAATTGCCTTAATGATTGAATCAACTGACATGGATGAGAAGCTCGCAGTGATGGAGCAAACCATTGAAGTTTTGAAGAAGTCTGTTGACGATAAGAATCTTCATATCGCTCAACTCATGAAAAAACTGGAGGCCTTCGAACTTAGAGAGTCCAGTCATGTTCCCATTTGTCTACTTGGATTTACTCTATAAGATAATGATGTTGAAGAATCACTTTTTAATACCCCAGGAAATTTTTCGTTGAAATTTTATGCGTAAATGTGTTGGGTTCTATCTTCTAGAATGAATTATAAATTTTCCGTGCGGAATGTCTTAGATTATGACCCACCATTGCGTACAGTATCAAATAAGCTTTCCATATTTGGATCATCCAAAACGGACACCCGAGCGATGAGTTATGAACATTTCAATTGAACCGTGAATAGTAGTGAACAATAAAACCTGCAGGAAAAAAAGTACTGAGGCTTGGTGTATTTTTGCTCCAACTTTAAATGATCATAACTCCTTGTACATAATGATATGGGTGATCTACTATATATCAACAAAAATCTCTGCAAGTCCTCTTTTCGATGAAATTGGTTTCATCCAATATGTCTATTGGAGCAAAATGTTATAGTCGATCTACTTCATCCTATCAAAAGTGAATTTTTGGGTCAACTTCAAACGATCATAAATCCTCATACACAATGATCTGGGTGAGATACTATATATCAATGGAAAGATATAAGAGTCCTCTTTCTAATGAAATTGGTTTCATCCAATTTGGATATTGGAGTAAAACGTTATGGTTCATCTACTTCAGACTATCAAAATAGTCCACCAAAGGGATTCAAGAATTATTTGATTTTTAAGGGCATTTTGGTCATTATGCCTTCACTTCATGGACGAAAATTGTCCATTTATACCTATATTGAGCCATAAAATTCATGTTCTTCCATAAAAAACATTGAGATAACTAAACCCTAGGTCCATTTTGAGCTCCAAATATCTTCCAATTTCACCGTAGAAATTCAAATTTGATTCGATAATCGAACTCATCATCTCGAGACCTTCGAGGAGCACCCCTTATTTGTGTGAATAGGATTCCATAATCAAGAGGTCAATTTCAAGGTATGTGGGTTTTTGAACAAGATTATCCTTTCGATCTTGTGCCCGGAATTTTATTTACTTATGTTGATATAAGATTTTACATGTTTTTCCATGGATTGGAAATATGATTTTATAGCTCATATTGTTATCCATGAAATATGGAATTTTGTAAATTGGTACATATATGATTTTGAAATGGAATTCTGTCCAAAATTACTTGGTTATGAATATACGATGATTTGAATTATTAAACCTTGATTTGTACAATTATACCATTACTTCCTTATTATGACTTGATAATTGTTATCGAGAATTATGTATCCCTACTATTGATTATTGTTACAAGTGTCTTTAAAATGTGAGTTGGATTGTAAATTGAGGCGTGTTGATGTTGAAGTTGAAGGGCTATGATGAGCCTTGGCATTGTTTTGGTGTTATTGATGTTGTGGTGGTTTAAAAAGGTGATACGTTTCGATGTTGGAAAATATTCTTGATTTGAGTCGAGTTAGGGATCCACAAATGATTATTTAATAATTTGAGAAATATACATGATTTTGGTCATCATTGTTGACCCTTGAGATGTTTTGCAGCGGAATTCCTAACGCGTTCTGAGCTTGTCGGGGAGTATTACTTAGCACCGAGAGGGAAATTTGGTATTTCCCCAAACCTATGTGCCACCGTAGGGTTGTTTGATGATGATATTATTGGCCAGAGAGCCCGATTGTGATTATTGCAGTTTTAAGGTCGTACTCCCTGGCAAAGAGTATGACGCTCTCGCCAATGGGGGTTTCAAACGTTGGTATTCCACGTAGCTCACGTGGAGTTGTCGGTTATAGGAAACTCCCATGTCCATAAGAGTCATGTTTATTGAAATACCGAGTTACTCCGAGTTTTGATGTGGTAAGTCAAGTTGCCTATGATAATCTATAATGATTTATGAGGTTTTTCTCCTACATTTCCTATCTAAGGTGTTATGAGTTGCATGACTCAATGTCACTCAAGCCAGGGGTGTCATTATGGTCCGTATGTACGTTTTTACAAAATTTATGATATTATTTATATTTTGCATGCGCCCCCACATACTCAGTACGTATCTTGTGCTGACCGACATATTTCTCTATGGGCTACATTCTTACCATAATGTAGGTTCAGGTACTCAGCCGCAGCCGCGACAGTGATATTCGAGTACCGCATCTACGTTCCTTTAGTGGTGAGTCCTCATGGTTCGAGGACCAAGTTGCTAGTTTTGGTGCTGTTGTTTTGTGATCCCTTTGGTCTATTGAGTCAGTTGGGGGTTTTTCCCAATGGCTCGTTGATTTTGCTGTGTAGAGGCTATATCAGACTAGTGTATTGTTGGGTTGGTTTGTGTATAAACATTCTATTTATGTACAGTCTAACAATATTCCGTGCCATGTGCGATGTGATATGATATGTACTTATATACATATCCTTAGCGTAGCGTGGATGTTGTTGTGTTGGAACCCAAGGGTAGTGTTTTGGCTTAAAGGGTTAGATTGAGGCTACGTGTAGCTTGGGCACCGTGTGGCGTCTCGGGATGATATTTTGGGGCGTTACACACTTGCTAAGTTTAAATTTCAAAAGGAGAAACAATCTATTTTAGTTGTAGCATTATCTGTCCAACAGTTGCAAGACATGATAACTAACACCGTTCGGGCTCAATATGATGGAGCACCACAGAGTTCATTGTATTACTCCAAGCCTTACATAAGATGAATTAATCGTCTATCATGCTAACGAACTATCAACTACCAAAATTGCAATAATTTGATGAAAAGAAAAACTTGAGGCAATATATTACCCACTTTATCGAAACTTATAGCAACCCTGGAACCAATGGTGACCTCTTGGTAAAACAGTTTGTTCATTCATTGAAAGGAAACACATTCGACTAGTAAATCTACCTAGAGCATGAGTCAATTGATAAATGAGAGCAGCTCGAGTAGGGATTTCTCAAATGATTTTACAACACTCGATGAATGACAGCGCCCAAACGTACATGCAAGTGTACGTGGTCTTATCAAGTAATATAGTGGATTCAAGGAAGCCCAAGTATCGATCTCTCAGGGACTTACGTTCGCCGTCTATCTAATTCTAGTCTAACTAATTGAGAAAAAAAAATAAACAAGAAGAGTTTTGAATTTTGTAAATTAAAAATAAAATAATGCGTAAAAGTAAAATTCTTGGGATGATCAATGGAGTAAAACTCAGGGTTAAAGCACTCCGAACAATCATACTATGTTATTGACTCTCATCCGTTAATTTGTTTATTTTGGTTGTTGATTCGTAGGGTTAATTGAATGATCATGGTTTTCCAACCTATACTCTTTTACCTAATGTGGATATTACAATTATATCGTTGAGCGGGGATGTAATAATCCAATTAAATTACTTAAAGTTATCATCCTACGTATGAATCAAGTGAGGCATCTAAGTACATCTCTATCGTAGATGCTAAGTTTAATTCTTTATTTTATAAAAAATAAAAACCCAAACTTTATTTATTCCCGTGTTCTATCTCCCTATTCCCTCTCTTGAGATCAAAAGGTCGACAATATATGTATTATGGGTAATCAATCCACAAAATAATTAAAGCAAGAATAAACAAATAACCAAATATAATAAGCAAAATTAATGAATTTAATCCAAAACAATAGTACTTATGTTCTTGGTTTTAACCTCGAAAGGAGGTTTTTAGCCACTAATATTCATAATCACAATCCAAATAATTGAATACATGATATGAAAAATTAAAGACTAAAAATAAAATTAAAACCTAATAAACCGTGCAGCAGCTCCTCCGCTTTTTCTCCCAAAACAGTCCCGCCGTGTGTTATTGTCCCCCATCCAATCCGTGTCCAGATCTTCACTTTAATATATATATATATATATATATATATATATATATATATATATTGTCCAAAAATTTTCCAACTTTTAATAGTAAATGTGTCCAGCCGTCCAGCGATTCGTACTCCTTATTTTTGTGGAATTTGAAGCTAGAACGTGGGCCCCAAGGAAATTCCCACCAAAGTGACCAAAATAACATTGTCCAACCGCCTTTCTTTAATTGTCAATCTGATTAAAAATGGGACAAGTCCCATCTGTGTCGGCGGACTTTAAGTTATCTTTGGTCATTGAACATCAACGCGACGCGTCAGTTAACGCGTTGGGTACATCAATGAGACGTGTTAACTTTACATCACCTCACTAAAATTTGTGTCTAAAAATCTGGTTAATTGTAAAATGTTCTATCATTTACCTATGCTTTTTTAGTGTATTTCTAACGAATTTTTGAGTTTTTTTTATTATCAATATATCACCGTATTTAATTTACCAAGCCTCCTACAGTATCATACATCACATATTAAAGGTCAAAACAACACAATTTTCTCAACATCAAATCAAAACAAAAGCTAAGATAAGAAAAATTTGCAATAATCTTTCACTTATTATTTTGACTCTTAACTTAATTAAATTAAACTTTGCACATTACAAATAAGTTTTTCCACTCATAATTACACATTTAAAATATTTGAAAAAAATTAAACACATTAGAATCCACCGAGACCAATTAGAGACACATCTAACTCAAGCTAGTAAAACTAGTTTTCTAGGTTGAACTCTAAATTACTCAATTAAGCACAACCTTATTTGAAAAATACTTTGGACATTGTAATTACACACTTGGACACTTAAATGCTTATTTATATCAATATGAACACGTTAAGCACACGAATTACTCTCAAAACAAGGCGAAATAAGCTAAAATAATAATACAAAAGTGTATAAAACCACCTCAGATCACCACCCTACACTTAAACTCTTGTTCATCCTCGAACAACTCTTTACTCTAAGAATAAAAATCTAATGTGATGCTACACTTCTACTAAATGCAAGACACTCAAGCCAATACTACAATGACTACACGGAATGCAAGTTTGCTCATGAACACTACTCTAAAACTTCTTAACCTCAAGAATTGACTCACCTAAGTGGAAAATGCATGCATATTGCTCAATCAAGAACATCATACAAATCACCCATATTCATCAAATATTTGCTCTCACAACAAGAGAGTTACCCATAATCACTCACAATAATGCAATTTATAACATAATGGGAACAAGAATCAAATTACACTCACTCTTACAAAGAATTCAGAAGTTACACAGAATGAACCATAGGCTTGCCTTTAGTGTAATGCTCCACTAATAGTCGAATGTAAAACTTAGGATCAATTAGGTCTTTTCCGAATTATAATGTAGGCTAAGGGACGGGTAGGAATTATTTTGGCCAAAAATAGTGACTAACCTCTCTAAGTGCTTTAATACACTACATCATACATTTAAAATAAATCTCTAATAACCAAATTACACCATTTTTGTCTACCTAATTCTTTTATTTTTGCCCCATCTCTTTTAAGCATTTTCACAAATACTTGATGGACGCATAGTTTACTGCCACAAGAATCATTTTTTTTTTCTATTTTCACAATCATGGAAATATTTTTAGCATACTTTATATCACAACCATCCACCGCACATCAATTATACACCAATAACTATTACCTTGGGGCATCAATTTCATCTTTTCTTCTTCAATTTTTCAAAATCCTTACTAATTTTGTTTTCAGTTAAAGCACTTAGGAGCCTTTTGGATCAAATTATGATTTATCAAAGAAGGGATTAGGCTACATATGAGGCTACCAAAGAAAAAGCTAAAGGCTCAATAGGGGTTAACTAGGATTTTGCACAAGGAATAGGACAAATATAAGGTAAAAACACGGCTATTAAAGAAATGCCTAAATCATCTTCTAAACCCACATTCTTTATTTCGCTTCACACACACACTAGGCAAGTTCTAGACATCAAATGCAACAAGGAATGAACAAAAAATCTTACATACATATGGTACATGCTCAACTCAATAGGATCATCATAGACTCCCAACCAACAATAACATAAATTCAAAATTAAGACAAAAAGTACAAGAGTCATAAACTTGAGCCTAAGAGTTTGAAAAATAACAATTCACAGAATTTAACATGCTTTTACAAACAAATTCACTTGCATTATGTAATCAAAAATAGCATCAATCAGAATATCTCACTTATTCCTAACCTAAAAAATAAATAAATTTAATTGAGCCAAAATTTGGAAATTTTCCCACTCCCCACTTAAAAATTTACTTTATCCCCAAAGTGAATTTAAAGGTAAGAGATAGAAATACTCCGTAAGGCCTCTAGGACTAGCTAGTAGCATCTTATACATAGAGGAGATCCATGGGACCCCATACTTAATCTTTGCCATGCTTCAAGCTCAAAATTATGGTACTCAAATTTTCCATTAAACTGTAACTCAACCAAAAACAAAAACTACGTGAAATAAAAACTATGAAAAACTAAAAAGAAAACATACCTAATTAAATTAGGTTAGCTCCCAAAAAGCGCCTGATTTAGTATCGTGGTACGACCCAATCAATCTTTTTCTCCACCTTGAGAATATGAATTTCATCCCCAATATCGCATCCATCTTTTTGCATCGCTCATAGGGTGGTGGTACAAAAATTAATGAACCGAGTAATAGAATATGCATGGTAAACCACTCAACCTTGAGGTGAGGTATGTTTTTATATTGCTTAACCGGTGCAAAATCAAGAATATAGGATTCTCTTTTCTCATCTTCACACTTTTCCACTATTTTAAATAATTTCACAGACAAGGCATCATCTAAACATAATGTAAAAAAGTGCTTTAAGTGAGACCCAACAACTTCTACTTCTAAATTTACACTATCAATAACACACTCACTCTCATTCATCTTCTCAATTTTAGTCTCAAGATAAAGACGACAACTGAGTGGCTGTGATTCTTGTGTTTTTCTCTGCCTCTGTGGAGATGATGGTGATGGTATTTCCTGAACCTCCTTAGTTATTTGTTGAGCATTTCCCACAAACATGACTGAATCAGGATTAAAAGGATATATATCTACAGAGTGATTTCACAAGTCGCACACCAACTTGTAGTCTCTTACATAGGATGGAAAGAAGCAGGTCCCTTCCAAACGCTTGAATCAAAATTTGGACAAAAAATCTCATGGTGGATTCCTCCACAATAATGACAAAAATCATCATCCCTCGAAAACCATCTATCTAAGAATGACATCTCAAGAAGAGTGTGAGAAAAATAGGAATAAGGGATAATAAAAAGAAACTAAACAAAAACTATTTACAACTTAATATAGAAAAACTAAAAATAAGATAGTTGCTAATAACAAGTCCCCGACAACGATGCCAAAAACTTGAAAGCGCCCAAGCGCACACGCAAGTGTATGTGGTCTTATCAAGTAATATAGTGGCTTCAAGAAAGCCCAAGTATCTATCTCTCAGGGACTTGCGTTCGCCGTCTATCTAATTTTAGTCTAACTAATTGAGAAAGAAAATAAACAAAAAGAGTTTTGAATTTTGTAAATTGAAAATAAAATAATGCGTAAAATTAGAATTCTTAGGATAATCAATGGAGTAAAGCCCAAGGTTAAAGCACTTCGAACAATCATACTATGTTATTGAATCTCATCCGTTAATTTGCTTATCTTGGTTGTTGATTCATAGGATTAATTGCATGATCATGGTTTTCCAACCTATACTCTTTTACCTAATGTGGATATTACAACTACATCATTGATCGGGGGTGTAATAATAGAATTAAGTTACTTAAAGCTACCATCCTACGTATGAATCAAGTGAGATATCTAAGTACATCCTTGTCCTAGACTCTAAGTTTAATTCTTTATTTTATAAAAGAATAAAAACCCAAACTTTATTTATTCCTATGTTCTATCACCCTATTCCCTCTCTCGAGATCAAAAGGTCAACAATATATGTATTTTATGGATGATCAATCCACAAAATAATTAAAAGCAAGAATAAATAAATAACCAAATATGATAAGCAAAATTAATGAATTTAATCCAAAACAATAGTACTTATGTTCTTGGCTTTAACCCTGAAAGAAGGTTTTTAGCCACTAATATTCATAATCACGATCCAAATAATTAAATACATGATATGAAAAATTAAAGACTAAAAATAAAATTAAAACCTAATAAACCGTGTAGCAGCAACTCTGCTTTTCACCAAAAACAATCCAATCGTGTGTAATTGTCCACCCCATCCAATCCGTGTCTAGGTCTTCATTTTAATATATATAGGCAAAATGACCATTTGGACCTAGTTGGACACTTCTATTTACATGTTTATCATCTGGACCCTTAAACCCATTAAAAAGTAACATTTTGCACCATTTGACCATTGACCTTGCCTATGTGGCATTGAAATGGTGACTAGGACAAAAAAAGTGTAGCCACTAGCCTGGGGGTGCGAGTGGGGGGGGAGGGTCAATTTTTGGCCAATTTTACATTAAAATAATTAAAATAAATAAAAAATATATTAAAATTAAAAAATTAAAAAAGAATTCTTTTTTTCCCTTCATTTTTTTAATTTAAAAATATTTTTAAATTTTTAAAAATAATTTAAAAATATTTTTAAAAATTTAAAAATAATGTTTTTTCAAATAAAAAAATAAAAATATTTTTTTCCCTCCCCAACCTACCCCAGCCCGTCCCCACCCCCACACCTCACCCACCCCCCCCCCACCCTCCCCCAGCCCCGTCCCCACTCCCCACACCTCACCAGCCCCTCCCCACCCCACCCCAGCCCCCACCCCTTTCATTCCCATCCCCACCTCACCCCCAGCCCCCACCCCACGCCAACACTCTTCCAGCCCCCGCACCTTCACTTTTTATTTTTTATTTTGATTTTCCCTTAATTCAATTTTTTTCATTTTTTTTAATAAAATTTTAAATTTGAAATTTATTTTTTTGGGGATTAAAATCTAAATTTGAATTGAAAGTAAGTGATAGTGAATATTGAAAAAAATTAGTGAATTTCGCTTGAACAAAATTATACTTTTTGTGAAATTTTTAAAGATATTCAAATTTAAAAATAAAAAATTTATTATGTTTGTGTATATGAATTTATAGTTAAAAATTTAAATTAGTTGGAGTAGAATTTTAATTATTTGGAATGAATTTGATGTTTAATTTGTGAGCAAAAATAAAAACATGATTATTCAAATTTTTCTACAGTTATAATTTTTTTTATTTAATTGAATTAATTTAATATTTAATTTGTTATTTAGCATTTTAAAAATGACTTGAAATTTAATGTAATATTTTTTTTAAATTTTTTTAATTTTTTAAATGATGTGGCAGATGATGTGGTAGATGAGACAGACGTGACAGTTGACGAGGCAACTGACGTGGCAGCTGAAGTGGGGAGAGTGTGTTACACTCACCAAAAAATGATTTAAAATATTATTTTTTAATGGGTTCAAGAGTCCAAATGACAAACATATAAGTAGAAGTATCCAACTTACAAAATCGACTTAGTATAAGAGTTCAGAAGGCCATTTTGTCATATATATATATATATATATCTGTCCAGCAATTCATACTCCTTATTTTTGTGGAATTTGGAGCTAGCACGTGGGCCCAAGGAAATTCCCACCAAAGTGACCAAAATAACATTGTCCAACCGCCTTTCTCTAATTGCCAATCTGATTAAAAGTGGGACAAGTCCCATATGTGTCGGCGGACTTTAAGTTATCTTTGGTGATTGAACATCAATGCGATGCGTCAGTTAACGCGTTGGGCACATCGACATGACGCATTGAATTCACGTCGTCTCATTGGAATTGGCATTAAAAATCTGGTTAAGTGTAGAATGTCCTATCTTTTGTTCATTTTTTTTGTAGTGTATTTCTAACGAATTTTTGAGTCTTTTTATCATTAATATATCACTGTATTTAATTCACCAAGCCTCCTACAATATCATACACCACATATTAAAGATCAAAACAACATAATATTCTCAATAGCAAATCAAAACAAAAGCTAAGATAAGGCAAATTTGCAATGATCTTTCACTTATTTTTTTGACTCTCGACTTCATTAAATTAAACTTTGCACATTACAAATAAGTTATTTCACTCATAATTACATAGTTAAAATATTTGGAACAAATTAAATACATTAGAATCCACCGAGACCAAGTAGATACACGCCTAGCTCAAGCTAGTAAAACTAATTTTTCGGGTTGAACTCTAAATTACTCAATTAAGCACAACTTTGTTTGAAAAATACTTTGGACATTGTAATTACATACTTGGACACTTAAATGCTTATTTATATCAATATGAACACATTAAGCACACGAATTGCTCTCAAAATAAGGCGAAATAAGCTAAAATAATAATACCAAAGTGTATAAAACTACCTCAGATCAATGAATTGTGAACATGATAGAGTTGACTGACACTAAGCAAAGAGAGGATGATACTATGATGGATTACACCAATCAATGGAGATTGTTGAGTTTGGACTGCAAAGATCGTCTTTCTAAAGTATTTGTTGTATAAATATGCGTTCAAGGAATGCATTGGGTCCTTCTATACATATAACAAGGAATCAAATAGTGAATATTTAAATAACTTGCTACATGAGCACATGATAAGGAGTTGAGCATCATAAGCCATGGGAAGACGTCTCATTTTGTTGATCTTTCAAATAAAAAAGAGTTCAAGAAAGGTACGACCTTAAAGATCCAGACTAAAGAATCTATGGCGGTGAAAGCAACTTTTATGAGGGTCACAATCAAGAAAAATGTAAGGAAGATGAAGCCTCAAGGCAATATCCAAGGGATGATAATTGTAGTCCAATCTTAAAAGAGTTAAAAGCAAAGGTTTACCCATTTTCAGATTCAGATGTACCTATGATACTTAATGAATTGATAGATAAGAAAATCATTGATCTTCATGAATTAAGGAGTCCAGAGGAAATCCATAAGGTCAATGATCCCAAATACTACAAGTTTCATACTGTCATTGGCCACCCGATACGAAAGTGCTTCATCTTGAAAGAGAGAATCATGATGCTAGTGAGTGAAGGAAAAATTATCATCGATATGGATGAAATAGTGAAACAAATCATGATAGTATTGTACCCGATAAAAAGAAATGTTCAATGTCGCGAATGACGCTAAGCTCAATATTCTTGCATCTAGTCGGTTTAGTGGATTTTCCAACGAAAACTCTTAAAGGTTCACCGTGAACCAACAATTCAAAAGATAATGATGACGGTGGTTACACCTTGGTTTCTTGTAAGAAAAGGAGACATCAAGAAGTTCCAAGGATATGGCTTCCTAAGCCAAGAGTAATGAGGAGTAACTTGAAGCAGCTATGACCATTAAAATTTATTAAGTTTGGTACTAGCAAGAAGATTGATGGTTCCTTGTCATAGAAGGTTCAAAAGCCAATTACATTATATGAGTTCTTTCCAAAAAAAATTCCTTGAAGATAGTTAAATTAGTGCCACACATGTAATTTCCAGCATAGATAAAATAATGAAAACCAAAGATGAGTGTTGTCTAATAATAGCACGAGAATATCATACTAATAAAGAAGTCACATCATGTTTTGCTGTAATTTCTATCACAGATGATAATTTGTTGTTAGGGTCTGAACTACATAACAAACCTTTGTTTGTCGTATGAACTATTTGAGAACAACATCTCAATCACATATTGATCGATGATGGTTCGATAGTCAATATCATGCCAAAAACGACACTTTAAAGTCTTGTAATCTCTATTAATGAATTGTCCAAAAGTAACATAACAAGTCAAGGCTTCAATTAAGGAGGATAACGAGCCATAAGAAAGTTTCATATAGGATTATCCATTGTCAACATGAAATCAAAACATTATACAACTTGATTATTGAATGCCTCTAGATATATGAAAATAGAGTGATGTCATCTACTTTGTATCAATGCGTAAAGTGTATGAAAGATGGTGAAATGGTTAAAATTGATGTGGATATCAATCTTTTCACTTTGATAGAGTCATACTTTGCAGATGCAAAATTCTACTTTGATTATTGTGAACCAGATATAGAGAAACCAACACTAACCAACCCAACTAATGTTGTTTCAAAGAAGAAGTGGAGGTTAAATGGATTGTTGTTAAGATGTCTAAGGAGATAACTAAAAAATTTTTGAAAGAGACATGCAAACAAAGATAAATGAAGAGTATCTAATTTTTTTTACATCCCATGTGAGCATTGAGAGATGGATAACCTTTGATAGAAGTATGTACTCAATAAGTCCACCCTCTAGGAAGAGAAATGAGCCATAAAGCATTTCGAGATTTGAAGAAGATTATGACTATACCAATTGTATAACTCCCATCTATCACTCTCGAGTCTTCAGAAATCAACAGTTTGTATAATAAGATAAAATATCACTTTGATGGAAAAGACTTCACATAACTTGAAAAATCAGGTTATGACTTCTACAATTCGGCAAAGCTAGGCGAGCTCAAAGATGAGGTCACTTGTGAGAAGATACATGGTATTATAGAGTCCCGAATGAAGTTAAGAAACCAAGGGCCACTCTTAAGTTTGGTATGGGATTCAAATTTCCAGAGCCTATTTGAATTTTTGCTAAGAAGGGTAAGAAAACAACTTTACTACATTATACCTAAATAGAAAAAACCAAGGAATCTTAAGAAGAGAAAATACCACAACCACCTTTGGTGTTTGAATACTTTGAAAAATTGCCATCTCGTGTCTTTGTATTTAAAAGATTGGGTTACAAGAACGAAACTAGAGCCTCTACACAAATGGAAGGAGAGTCCAACATATCAAAAACCTTTTTCTTTAATTGCCTGGGAACCACAAGAAAGTCATTATAAAAAAAAGGGTACTAGAGAAAAAAAGCAAGGTTTCTGTGAAGGAATAAATGACCAAGACATTTATAGTGTTTTCCCATCACATATGAAGAGAAATACTATGTTTTCAATCACCAAGATAGTTCATTAAAAATGAAAAGAAGCACCATTATTTTTGCTAACCAGTTTTGTAGAGAAATAAAGAAGGATCAAGAAGAATCCATTACAACCTCCGAAGAAAGTCATAGGGAAAATTTAAACTTTATAAAAGCATCCTATCACATAACAGTGGAAGAAACTCCACACCTTTGATGATGTTCAATAGGATCCACCCCAACTATAGGATGGTATATAATCAACTATAAATAAACTTAATGAAATTTATCTCAGCACTCTGGAAAACCAATACCCAATCTTCATTAGTGCACTTTTTAAATATCAAGATAAGAGGGACTACTTTAAGTTATTAGTTGAGTTTAAATATGTACTTTCTTGATCATACAAAAAAATATTAGTCCTTAGTTGTAAGACTCCGCAAAATTCTAAGATTAGTTCAGTTCGTTAAAGCCTGAAAAGAGGTCCAGACTTAGAATCTCGTAGCCAAGTATTTAAAGTTAGTGCTATTTTAGCCTTTGAAAGCTTGCATTCTTATTAGATGACCTTTCCATCCATAAAATTTTGATATCATAGCTAATTCATGATCAGAAAGGTCAATAGGTGTTTTCGGACGAGTTTTGAATTTTTAGGACCTCGTTTAGACCATGTTTGGAATTCCAAAATAGTGGACGAATGCGATCTTGGAGCGCCGCATCGTCTATCGCATTGGTCGATATTATTCCAGGACTACCAGTTCAAAGTACTGAGGCTTGACGCGATTATGGCACGACGCGTCGAGTATTGCATCGATGCCATCGATGCATCGTGTCGTCCAATGCATCGGTGCCCAGTTATTTGTCATTAAAATAGTCGCGACCCCAGGGTTATTTCAGTCAATTTCCCTTCACCCTATTTATCCCTAAACACAAAATTAAACCCCAAGTAACCCATTATTCCATTATTTTTCTCCTTTTTTCTAAAAAATAAAGTCACACTCTCTCAAGGAGGCAAGAACACTAGTTTAAGAAATCAAGGCCAACCCCAAGAATCCCTCCAAGAACTTTCAATAAAGAGTCTCTTAAGGTATGCTAGATGTTTATTCATGGGCCCCTTTCGCCTATGAAGTCCAAGAATCCTTTTTCAAAGATTAAAGATTGTGTATTTATGATTTTCATGTGTGAATTGGAATGAAGTAATGCCTTATGGTATTAATTGAGTTTTAATCCATGATTAGTGATAGATTTCATGAAATTAAATAGTATGTGTAATGAATTGAGAAATCCCCATATTATAATCAATGAATTTTCAAGTGTGGACATTGAATTTGTCATAATTATGTGTTATCTATGAATTAGATTCTAAGTTTCCAAGAATTGATCCTAATATATGTTGAACTACCTGATATGCATGGTAAACCCCTTTTAATTTGCAAGTTGATCTTGGTATCCATGTTAACCCCAAGTGTTTGTGATTTAATGAACAAGTATGTTTCCTATATGTTTGATAAAATGTCTATGAGAAGGAACAATGTCATTATAGCATGTTAATATGAAATCCCTAAGTATGTGTAAGTTAATGCATGCCAAGTGTTTGTTGAAAGACATTAGTGAATGAAATACGAGACATTAGTATGAATCCCTATATATGTACATAATTAAGACTTTCAAGTACTTGAAGTGATGTCTCATTAATTGTATTGTGAATGATAGTCCATTGTCATGTTATTCAAGAGTTGTCACATCTTGTATTATTTATGCTATCGAATTCTGGGGGTATTTAATACCCGGCAATTTAGCTGTGTGCCTAGAGCCGAGTCAGTTTTCAAGATAATCTAAGTCATGCTATGATTAGTAGTACTCAACCAGTTACAAAATTTAGAAAGACTTAGTAATCTCAGCATCAGTCCATTCCAGTTGAGTATTTAGTTTAGACCCCAGTAGTATTCAAGTATTCAGTCCAGAACTCAATAACAGTCAATCTAGATAATAGAATTCAATAGTATTCCATCAGTTAATGAAACTCAATAATATTAGTTCAACTCAGTTAAATAGTATGATCAGTAACAGATTCAGCTCAGTCTAGCACAGTTTAAGAATTAGTTCAGTGTCTATTCAGTTGGGAGTAGGATTCAGCACCGAGCGAGGGCAGGGATGATGACTTCCCCGTTAGAGAGGCAGTCATTAGTAGTAATCCCTATACTCCAGAACTGTGTAGCCAGCGCAGGATGAGGAGTCACCCATTAGAATAAGGCTTGGTACCTCCCAGGAGTCACCCATTAGATCAGGCTTGACTTTCTGTTTAGGGTCACCCATTAGACAGGCTTAACCATAGTAGATGTCTTTACCCGTAGCAGGGTATTGACACCCTTTCAGCTAGGGTTACAGGTTGGACCCTACTAGTACAAATTTAAGGTATGTCAGTTAGATGACTACCTCCCACAGTCTCAGTTTTAGATGCAGTCTCAGTAATAGAACTCAGTTCAGCTATACAAAAATTAGGACTATCAGATACAATCAATCATCTTAATAAAGAACTTAGATAGTTTCATAGATTCAGAGATCACCCATTAGATAGATTTGATCTCATAATTTATTAGTCCTTTACATTACCAATAGATATAGAGGTCAACCGCTAGATTGGCTTGATCTCAAATTTAGTTAATTAAGATTCAGATGCCAGTATTAGTAGATCTAGAGATCACCCACTAGATAGGCTTGATCTTAGATTTTAGAAATTGTAGACCCAGTTATTAGAATTCAGTATCAGCAAGCTCTAAAATACTGTAATAGTAGATATCAGTTATCAGTAAACCCAGTATCAGTAATCTAGTTATTAGAACCTAGTGTTCAGTATTACTATGATTTTAGTTATAGTTTACGCATTCATGCATGTATTCCTTATTCAGTATATTCATGTTATTCAGTCAGCTATACTTCATGCATATGAGCCTTTGCAGTTAGCCTTACCTCATCTAGCGCACTAGTATATTCTTACGTACTGACGCATACTTTTCTCTTGCACTAAGGTGTCTTATACCATAGGTTCAGAAGCACAAGATCTAGAATACCCTTAGCAGTTAAGTTTTAGTCAGCAGCAGTAGACCCAGCAGTGAGTCCTCATCATTCGTGGATGGTTTTATTACTTTATTATATTTCTAGATTTAGTATTTTAGTAGATGGAGTTAGTTAGGGGATTGTCTCATCATCTCCACAGTTCAGATAGTTTAGAGGCTTTCAGACTATACTTTTCAGACAGTTGTATTAGTATTCAGTTTTTAGTTATATTTTTGATATTTGAACCTTATGGCAAGTTTTCTCCAATTTTTTTGTCTTTTACAGTATATTATGTAGTGCTTAGTTACAGATATCAAGTAAGGGTTAGCTTATGGTCTTTCAGGATCAGAAACACCGTGTAGCATCCTGGGTACCAGACTCGGGGTGTTACAAACTTGGTATCAGAGATAGGTTCAATAGTGTCCTAGAAAGTTTGAAAGCCGTATCTAGTAGAGTCTTGTGCATGGGTATGTTGCGCGCCATATTTATGTATAGGAGGCTATGGGATATTTTAGGAAAAGTTTCCCTTCTCTCAGTATTCATGTTGTGAGAGAGAGCATGAGTTCAAGTTGAACTCTTAGTCTAATCTATTTCTTCTTTTTATTTACAAAATATGCCTCCTCGTAGAGCTAATTCCCATAGAAATAATAACCAGCCACCTCAGTCCGAAGACCTTTTGAGTGAGAATATGTCACATACAGAGTTTTGGCCAGCTTTTTAGGTGCTATCCTAAGCTATAATGACTAATGTTTAGGGTAACCATCATGCTGCAACCTTATCTCAGCAAGATAGGGATTCATCTGTAGCCAGGATTAGAAACTTCATGAGAATGAAACTGCCAGAATTCTTTGGGTTAGTAGCAGGTGAGGAGAGTGTTGATTTGGCATCCTATAGTTTGAAGGATGTTGCTCATGATTGGGTAGTGATGTGGAAGAAGAGTAGAGGAGAGGATGCAACTCTCATGACTTGGCAGATATTTCAGGATGCTTTCTTAGATAAGTTATTACCACTTGAGATGAGGGAAACTAAGGTAGAAGAGTTCATGAACCTAAGGCAAGGATCCATGATAGTGAAGGAGTATTGCTTCAAGATCAATCAGTTTTCTAAGTATGTCCCTGAGCAGATAGCTGACCTTAGATCAAGCATGAGTAAGTTTATGATCGGTGTGTCTGGGTTAGTGATTAAGAAGTGTAGGACTGCTATGCTTAATAGAGATATGGATCTTTCTAGATTGATGATGCACACTCAATAGATTGAGGGAGAGAAATCTAAGGAAAGGGAGAGAGTGAATAAGAAAGCCAGAGCAAGTAGTTATAGTTTTTCTCAGCTAGGGTCGTAGGGTGGTAACCATTCTTAGCATAGTCAGAAGTTTTTAGTCCAAGCTCCATCCTCAGCTAGTGAAGCAGTACCAAAGTTTAGGGATGATAGTCATGATGAGGTGCCAGGCTCTAAATCCTAGGATAGTGTGAGAAGTGGTCGTACTTATCCGCTTTGTGAAGAGTGTGGTAAGAATCACCTAGGTGCTTGTAGAACAGGAAGCGAGGTATATTTTAGATATGGCAAGCCAAGTAACAGGTTGCAGGAGTGTAGAGTTATGGCTCAGAGGGGTAGAAAATTACGTTAGTAGGGAACTACTCTCAGTACCTCTAGTGGTCAGAGTCAGAACAGGTTCTATGCACTCCAGACTCGTCATGATCAGGGAGGTTCCCCTAACATAGATTCGGGTATGCTATAAGTCCTTCATCTTTATGATATGCATTATTAGATCCTTCTCCCTTATTTGAGCTTAAGTTTCATCTTGAGTTAGTTAGTAAATCCCGCGATTCAGTTTAGCAGTCAGACAGTCAGATTTGTATAGTTTGTTTTCTCACCTTCCCATCTAGTCATACTATCAGAAATCTCAGTAATATAACTATTACAAGATAGAACATCCTAGTAGTTGCGAGTTCAGTTAAGTTCATGAGTTATGTATTAGTTTCAGATCCTAGATGTTCAGTCATGGTCCAGTTCATAGGTGCCTCGTGCATCGCCAAAGTTTTCCTCAAGTGTCTCAGTGAAGTAAGCATTCTTAGTAGGACATAGTGTCCCAAGGGGGAGATACCCCATAATTCGTTGATGCTCTCATGTCCTTAAACCCATTCAGATGCATATTCAGATATTCCTAACAGAGTTAGTATTACTTATCATTGCATATTTAGTCATGCATTGAAAATTTAGCTCAGTCAGATATTCGTGCATTAGATATGTATGCTCAGTATAAGAACTCAGTTACATATCCATACATCAGATATGCATGTTCAGTATGAAGTTTTAGTATATCAGAAGTTTCAGTTATGTAGTCATGTTTCGGATGTTCATGTCTAATAAATAAGTTTAGTCTATCAGTATTCCCAGCTTAGTCAATCCCATTCAAGGATGAATGTTCCGAAGGGGGAGATATTGTAAGACCCCGCAAAATTCTAAGCTTAGTTCAATTCGTTAAAGCCTAAAAAGAGGTCCCACACTTAGAATTCCTAGCCAAGTATTCAAAGTTAGTGTTATTTTAGCGTTCAAAAGCTTGCATTCTTATTTCATGACCTTTGTGTCCATTAAATTTTGATATCATAGCTAATTCATAATCAGGAAGGTAATACGTATTCCCAAATGAGTTTCGGATTTTTTGGACCTCATTTAGACCATGTTTGGAATTCCAAAATAGTGGACCAAGCGATCTTGGCACGCCGCGTCGCCTATCACGTTGGTTGATATTGTTCAAGGACTGCCAGTCAAAAGTACTGAGGCCTGACGTGATTATGGAACAACGCATAGAGTATCGTGTTGATACCATTGACGCGCTGTGTCATCCAATGCATCGGTGCCCAGTTATTAGTCATTAAAATAGTCGTGACCCCATGGTTATTTCAGTCAATTTCCCTTCACCCTATTCAACCCTAAACACAAAATTAAACCCAAAGTAACCTCTTGTCCCATTATTTTCTCCCTTTCTCTCAAAAACAAAGTCACTCTCTCTCAAGAAGGCAAGAACCCTAGTTTAAGAAATCAAGGACAACCCCAAGAATACCTCCAATAACTTTCAAGAAAGAGTCTCCAAAGGTATTCTAGATGTTCATTCATGGGCCCCTTCATGAAGTCCAAGAATCCTTTTTTCAAAGATTAACGATTGTGTATTTATGATTTCCATGTGTGAATTGGAATGAAGTCATGACTTATGGTATTAATTGAGTTTTAATCCATTATTAGTGATAAATTTCATAAAACTGAATAGTATGTGCAATGAATTGAGAAATCCCCATGTTATAATCCATGAATTTACAAGTGTGGACATTGAATTTGTCATAATTATGTGTTATCTATGAATTAGATTCTAAGTTTTCAAGAATTAATCCTAATATGTGTTGGACTACCTGATATGCATGGTAAACCCCCTTTAATTTGCAAGTTGATCTTGGTATCCATGTTAACCCCAAGTGTTTGTGATTTAACGAACAAGCATGTTTCCCATGTGTTTGATAAAATATCTATGAGAAGGAACAATGTCATTATAGCATGTTATTTTGAAATCCCCAAGTATGTATAAGTTAATGCATGTCAAGTGTTTGTTGAAAGACCTTAGTGAATGAAATACGAGACATTAGTATGGATCCCTGTACATTTGCATGAGTAAGACTTTCAAGTACTTGAAGTGATATCTCATTGATTGTATTGTGAATGATAGACCATTGTCATGTTATTCAAGAGTTGTCACATCTTGTATTATTTATGATATCGAGTCCTGGGGGTATTTAATACTCGATAATTTAGGTGTGTGCCTAGAGCCGAGTTAGTTTTCAAGATAATCTCAATCATGCTATGATCAGTCAAACTCAATCAGTTACAAAATTTAGAAAGACTTAGTAATCTCAGTATCAGTCCATTTTAGTTGAGTATTCAGTTTAGACCTCAGTAGTATTCAAGTATTCAGTTCACAACTCAGTATCATTCAATTAGATAGTAGAATTTAGTAGTATTTCGTCAGTTAATGGAACTTAGTAATTTCTGTTCAGCTCAATTAAATAGTTTGATCAGTAAAAGATTCATCTTAGTCTAGCACAATCTAAGAGTCAGTTCAGTGTTTATTCAGTTGGGAGTAGGATTCAGCACTAAGCAAAGGCAGGGATGATAGCTTCCCCGTTAAAGAGGCAGAGTCGTTAGTAGCAATCCCTGTACTCCAGAACTGCGTAGCCAGTGTAGGATGAGGAGTCACCCATTAGATTAAGGCTTGGCTACCTCCCAGGAGTCACCTGTTAGATTAGGTTTGACTTCATGTTTAGGTTCACCCATTTGACAGGCTTAACCATAGTAGATGTCTTTACTCATGGCACGGTACTTATACCCTTTCTGCTGGGGTTACAGGTTGGACCCCACTAGTTCAGATTTGGGGCATGTCAGTGAGATGACACCTCCTACAGTTTTAGATGCAGTCTTAGTAATAGAACTCAGTTTAGCTACACAGAAATCAGGACTGTCAGATACAGTCAATCAGCTCAGTAAAGAACTTAGATAGTTCTAGAGATTCAGGGATCACCCGTTAGATAGGTTAGATCTTAGATTTAATTAATCCTTTTTATTACCAATAGATACAGAGGTCACCCGCTAGATAGGCTTGATCTCTAATTCAGTTAATCAAGATTCAGATGCCAATATCAGTAGATCCAAAGATCACCTGCTAGATAGGCCTGATCTCAGATTTTAGAAATTATAGACCCAGTTATTAGAATTCAGTATCAGTATGCTTAGAAATACAGTAATAGTAGATATCAATTATTAGTAAACCCAATATCAGTAATCCAGTTATTAGAACCCAGTGTTCAGTATTACTAAGATTTCAGTTATAGTTTACGCATTCATTCATGTATTTCTCATTCAATATATTTATGTTATTCATTTAGCTATAGTTCATGCATATGAGCCTTTGTACTTAGCCTTACCTCATCTAGCACACCAGTACATTCTCACGTACTGGCGCATACAATGACTTGAGCTTATCAATTATTAGTTAACAGTATATGCACCAATTAGTATTCTAGTGTCATTCAATTGGGAGTAGGATTCAGCACCGAGAGAACCCAGGGATGGGGGTATTTCTGCTAGTTTTGGGTTTGACCCTTAGTAGCAATACCTAATTATAGAACTACATAGCCTACTAAGGTTTGAGATGTCTTTCTGCCAGGTTAGGGTTGGCACAAATCTTATGAGTTTCCTTTCATTATAGGGCTCCTTAGTCCTCCAGGACACCAATTTAGTGGATCCATACAGCCAACATTAGTACCCATGGCACGGTACTAGCACTCTTCCAACTGGGGTTCTAGGTTGGACCACAATTAGCTCAGATTGGGGCATGTATGTTAGATGATACCTCCCAAAGTCTCAGTTACAGTCTTAGTTATAGTCTCAGTTATAGTCTTAGTTCAGTATTCAGTTTATAATTTAGTTCAATTCTTCTTAACCATAACATACAATTATTACTTATTCAGTTATCAGCATTTTAGTTTATAGAATATTCCAGAATTATGTTATATTCTTGGTCTTGCATTCTTAGATAATACATTTACACATATTCATGCTCAGTTATCTCATGTTTCTCAGTTGGTCCTTACCTCATATGCATAGTACTCTGCAGTTTTAGTCCAGTTATTCAGACTAAGTACAGTTCAGTCTTACATGACCAGTATTCAACTATCAGTTATTCTGTTAATCAGATAAGTTGGTATGTTTATGAATTCATGCTCAATGTGATTGTATATTCAAATCCTTGATTTATTCTAGTCTCCATCACATAGTTTCAAACCCAGCATCCATACAATATTCATATTTTACCGTATCCCAGCTTCAGTTCTACTTATATTATTAAAGTAAAGTTTTACAGAAACTAAGTGTAGAGATTCACCATCTTATCAGAGTATGTTTGTCACTCATGCTTTAAGATATTTTTAGCTTTTAGTTTATTCCAGCCTATTGGTGAGTCTACTTACACTTAGCATGAATGTTTTAAGATTACGTATGAAATCAGTTTTACTTATTGCATTCACCCCTGCATACTCAGTACATTCCAGAGGTACTGATCAACATATATGTCTATATGGCTACATTATTTCATAATATAGGTACCATTTGTAGCCTACACATCATGATCAGACAGTTGCAGAATTCAGCCAGCAGGTGATGAGTTCTCCTACTTTAGGAACTCCAAACAATTTTAGTTCATGTATAGTTCATTTATTTTCATATTTATTAATTAGTGGTAGTTGAAGGAATGTCCCAACTATATATAGTCAGTATAGTAGAGGCTTCATAGATGTCAGTCAAAGTCAGTCATATAAATTTCAGTTTCTTCCTTTGGTTTTATCAGATTGTAAACTTTATCAGTAATGTATATTCAGATTATTCCATGAACATGTTTCTGCTCAACAGAACTTGTTATTTATTATATTATAATTCAGTTTCTTAACAGTATGTCAGTTCATGGGTTAGCTTGGGATCACTTGTGGTTCCAAGCATCGTGTGACGACTAGGGGGTAGTCTCAGGTCGTTACATTATGGATGGGTATTTTAGATATAATTAAATTAGAACATCTCTAAAGATAAAGAATTCATTGTCTTTCGAACTCTAAATGAGATATATTATTACAAGGTGATGCCTTTTGGTCTACAAAATATGGGTGCCCCTACCAACGTGTAATGCAAAACATTTTTAATGGCATATTACATAAGAGGGTGGAATGTTACATTGATAACTTGGTGAGAAAGACAAAGTGTAAGGATGACCATCTTAAGATCTTTGCTTTACTTTTGAGAGGTTAAGAAATTTGACTCGAAGCTGAACCCACTAAAATGTGCATTTGGAGTTTCTTCAGGAAAATTTCATGGCTTTATTATGTGTCACTGTGTTCTTAAAGTTGATCCTAAAAAGATTAATGCCATTCAGAAATTTCCTGAGCCAAAGAACTTAAGAGACCTCCACAGTCTAAAAGAAAATTTGGTATTCATTCAGAGATATATCTGAAACTTGGCTGGATGATGTCAACCCTTTAACCATCTAATAAAGAAATATGCACCTTTCCACTGAGATCAATCATGTTAAAATTCTTTTGAAAGCATCAAAAGATACTTGATGAATCCACCTGTATTAGGGATACCAACTCTTGGGAGGCCATTGATTCTCTACATTGCATCACAAGAGAGATCACTTCTTGCTCTAGAGAATAAAGCTAAGAAGGAACAATCACTATACTATCTAAGTTGAACCTTGATAGGAATTGAGTTGAATAATACCCCCATTGATAAGATGTACTTAGCTTTGCTTTATGCGATAAAGAAACTAAGGCATTATTTTGAAGCATACACCATAAAGTTAACTTCTCAAGTTGATCTCATAAAGTGTACAATGACTCGACCAGTTCTCTCATTGTTTAACTGATATTATATTGGATACATGCCTCAAAAAGGCTGTGTAGGGGCAAGCACTTGTCAATTTTCTTGTTGATCACCCTCTGCCAAAAGAATGGGAAATCTTAGATGTTTAATTAAGGTGCATTATTTACTAAAGAACTGCTGACATGGACAATGTTCTTTGATGTATCTACACATCGAGATGGTTTCGGGGCAGGCTTCATGTTGATATCATAAAAAATGCTACTCTAACCATTTTTATTTATTTTGGGTGAAATTTGTCCCAATAACTCCGCAAAGTACCAAACTTTAATGATTGGATTTGAAATGGCATTAGGTATAAATATCCCAAAATTGGATATCTATGGTGACTCTAAGTTGATCATTAATCAACTCTTGGAGAGTTACTAGGTGAAGAAGAAAGATCTTTTACTCTATCACTAATATGCTATATTTTTGCTTAAAAGGCTTGATCAGGTGTTCCTAAACCACATCCCAAGAGAAGATAATCATATGTTAGATGCTTTGGATAACTTAGCCACAATGATGGTACTCAAAGAGAATGAGTCAACAAAGGTGAAAGTATGTATGAGCCAACAAAGGTGAAGGTATGTCATCGGTGGGTTATTATGGTTGTCTTGATCTTCAAATAAGTAAAATCCACCATACATCTATTTAAGTGGTTGAAGAAGGAGGTTGGAGAAAACCACTAATTCAGTATCCCAAACATGGGAGGTTGCTTGAGGATCCATGGAAAAGAGCAGATAGTAAGAGAAGGTCACAATGATTCATCTTCCACGAGGGAATATTATTTCACCGTTCTTATGATGGATTATTCCTGTGATGTCTTAACAAAGAATAAGCTCAATAAATAATGAAGGAAGCACATTCCGGAACATATGGAGCACACCAATGAGGGCCTAAACTTCATTTTCACATCAACAGAATTGGCTAATATTGGCCAACAATGGTGATGGACTATCTAGAGCATACCAAAAGGTATCAAGCATGTCGATTCCATGCTAATTACATCCATCAACCTCTAGAGCCTCTTCATTCAACTATAACCTCATGACCTTTTGATGCATGGAGACTTGATGTTGTTGGGCCTTTTCCAAAGTCGTCAAAAGAGAAATTGTACATCTTGGATGCTATTGACTGTTTCTTAAGATGAGATAAAGCTGTGCTATTAAAAAAAGTGAAAAGGGAAAATATTTTTGATTTTATCAAGTCAAACATAATTTTTAGGTATGGCATTCCAAGATCCATATTTTCTGATAATGGAATACCTTCAATAATAACCTCCTGTGAGAGAAGTTCAATTTTAAGCAACACAAGTCTTCTATGTACATTACACCTACTAATGGACTTGTCAAAACTTTTAACAAGACACTTAGTAACCTATTGAAGAAAGTTGTTGCAAAAAATAAAAGTGATTAGCATGAGAGGATTGGTTAAGCTTTGTGGGAATATCATACAACCTTTAGAACTGCTATGCAAATGTCCCCATATTCATTAATGTATGTAGTAGAAACAATCCTTCCATTAAAGCAACAAATTTCATTATTGCAAATAGCAATTCAAGAACAACTTATAATTAGAAATGATACTCAACTTTGTCTAGAAGAGTTGGAGGCATTGGATGAGAAGAGATTAGAAGCACAACAAAGGTTGGAGAGTTATTAAGATCAACTTTCTAGATCTTTCAATAAGATGGTGCGACCACACTCATTTCATGTAGGATACCTGGTCTTAGTAGTTCAAAGACCCATATCCTTAACAAATGCATTGGTGACAAGCTTACATCAAAATGAGATGGGTCATATATTGAGAAATAAGCATATTCAAGTTGAGTTTATAAAATTATCGACCAAGATGATTTAAGATTTGGTCAAATCAATGACAAGTTTTTAAAGAAATACTTCCCAAAAAGGTCGCATACGCTCTTTCAGGCAAGAGTTTAAAAAATGTGTTACTCCTGGCCCTCAGTGTAAATTGTGTACGTTCTAAGAAATCATCCATTAGGTTGAAAAACTCAAAAAATGAGGCCTAAGAAAGAATAGGACACAAAAAATTTAACGTGAAGAATACTTTGTTAGGTTTAAAACCTCGAAAGAGGCAACCTAAGCAAAAATTAGGACATAAAAAAATAATGGAAGAAAATAAAAAATAAGTCTGCTAGGTTAAAAACCTCAAAAGAGGAACCTAGGAAAAAGATAGGACAAAAAAAATATAACTAATCTTCTTGAACTACGTTATGCCTTGATATCTTCTCTGAGGTACGTAGGCATCTTTGATTATGTACTCTAGGTTTAGTCACATGATTTGAAAAACAATTCTGTGCCATTTGATGTACGTCCAAACTATACCTCCTTATGAGGATAAAGCGGTCTCTATCAAAATATAGTAATCCAACTAGGTTGGGGTCTAACTTAAGGGAAGATGTGGACTTGTATCTTTAGCTTGCTAAACTCAATGGGCAGAATTGAAAGTAAATGGGGGGTTTGTATTTGTAATCTCTAACAAGTAACTAGAACTTAACTTTGGTTGTAATCAGTTGGAAATGAACACTAGGATTGTGTTCCCCTTGGCTTCTCAAATCCGTAGGTTTATCGTGTTTTGTTGAACCAACCCAATATCTTGCATGCAAAATCTGATAAGTTATGTACCATCAACTATCTTATGGACTCATTCTAGGATTTACCCTTTACCTTTTGAGTCTCAGGATGTCACATTACTAACCCTTATCCTTGATCCCAGTTAACTATCACCTTTTGAGTCTCAAGTTATTAGATGAAAGCTAATCATCTTAGGAAGATAATACCAGTAAGCTTTTTTCGACAATTAACTCCAAATTACTGTTGTGATTATCTTTTCCTAGTCACTACTCCTCTTGTGGAGTAAGTAGTGATATTTTAGGTGGGATCCTAACATTTGCAACTTCTAAGACATCTACTAATCAAAGATAATACAATACATGTAAGAATACTAGTTCAGCACAACTTTGCTTTTCCCCTACTTCATCAATCTGCCAGGGTTCCCATAACCCTAGCTACAGGGTTTAGCCACTCATTTTTGTGAAACAAATAATAGGATTCATGATTGAAGACATTAAAATAATATCACAATAATCAATAAATAAAAACTGAAGTCTCAAACTAAATTATCAACCAAAATCAGTACAAAGCAATCCCAAGATCATAAGCCGAATCTTGGAATTAAATATATATTTTTAAGTGTACAAGTGTGTAATCTAACTAAAAAATGTCAAAAGGGTATTTATAGGATACAAGGAATCCCTAAAAATTAAAACCCAAATGAAAAAGGAAAATTGAGGTCTGTGGCCACTTACTTAGGCCATCAACGAATTGTAGGTAGTACGTGCCAGACCTCTTGCACAACTCTTGAAACTTTCTGGACTTGGAATTTTAACACTTACTAAGGCCACCTACGGACCATAGGTTCTGGGAGTAAGTTTCAGTCTTTTTTTCATGCATCCTAGCCTCTAGATTTCAAGTTCTGGCACCTACATTGGTCACCTATGCCCGATAAGTGGCACATATGCCAAAAATTGCCTTGGTAAGTAGATAAAGACTTCCATTTCCATCCTTTTCTTTAGTTTAACATCCAAAATATGATTATCTACAAAACATACCCAAAACACATTATGTCTCACAAAACAACCTAAGAAACTTGCATATTTTCATTATTTTAAGAGTCGAACGTGCTATAAATCCATAGAACATCACCATCCTCAACATAGAATGTTTGCATGTCCTTAGGCAACACAACACAACAAAACAAAAACACAACTCTTAACTAGGAGAATCTAAGATATCCAAGCCAGTCAATTATCACTTTAGGCTTAAACACATTACCCCTTCCTATTTCATCAATTCAAAACCAACTGTGTATAAACATAAAGCAGAACAGTGTGACACAAGGGAATCAAGATATAGTAATTATATTACCAATAGACAACCATGCATATGTACAAGTTACACTACTCAAACAAGTATGCATCTAGCAATGCAACCTGTATGCCCTCACATCAAAAAAGTCCTACTCACTCATATGAAATCATGCATGTCAATGCAGGTATAGTAAAGAGACACTCACACTTACAAGAGAAGTTCCACCAAAGCGTATCAAATACCATAGGCTTTCCCTTATTTTCTTTACCTTAGCTTTCAGATAGTCAAGTTAGGTTCACTATAGGACTTAATTCAACTTGTAATGTAGGGTAGGGGATTGGTATGGTACATATGGATATATCAAGTGACTAAGCCTCCTTGGAACTACACTTAATTTTGGATCCACACATTGACCAATTTTATTTTATTCCATCTTTATTTCTCCCTTTTATTCTTTATTGTACATTCAGGTTGGGTGTGGTTTCTCTTATTCATTCTTTTACTTTTTCTTTTCTTTTTCATATTTTTATTTTCATTTTCTTTTCTTTTTCTACCACATCTAGCCTTACTATATTTTTCTCATATTTTACCGTTCTTCATACCCACTTTACATTACACACCCCTATGATAGCCACCCTCAACTTAGGCGCTTTGCCTGAGTTAAGGTGTACAATATCCAAGGAGGACTAGGGCCAAAACAGGTTCATTGTAACACAAATGGGAAGGTGAAAGATGTAATAAGAAAATTAGGCACACAGGCTCAAAAATAGGGATCAAGAGATACTTAAGCACATTAGAAGGTCATTTAGGCTAAAAGTGGACTAATATCAAAACGATCTCTGATCCTTTCCTAAGCGACTATCCTACAACCTAGGAAAGACTAATTGGACAAGTTCTGAATTTAACACACCAAAAAACAAAGTAGTGTCTCTCACACACATGGAACAGGTCACTCACAAACTACTAATTTTCCGGTTCATGCAATTGTTTGCTCTGATTATTATGTACCTAATTCGCCATATCAAGATCTATAATGGTCCTACATATATACATTCACATATTTCTAAAAACAAAATTTTTGGAGGGGCATCAATTTTCTCAAAATCAACAAAAATATGTCAGCTACCCTAGATAATAAAAAATCTCCCAATTACATAAAAACTAACACAATATAAAATAAAACATTATACGGCACAAAATTAACCTAGACATGCCGATTCTACAATCATACCGCGATCGATAGGAAAAGAAGCACGATTGTAGAATCGCCATGTCATACATAGGATGCCCTATCCCCAGTATGTGTAAATAATACAAAGAAAGGGAATAATGACATATATAGGATGCACTAGGAGTCCGTGTTATGATTGCCCCCAGGTAAGGTTATCTCAACTAAAGGAGGGAGTGGTGCTGGTGGTGCACTACTTGAAGATGCACCCATATCTAACTCAGCATGCCTCTACCTATAAGCAAAATCATTCTCTCTCAAATCATATCTTGCTAATTTTAAAGCCTAGTCAAACAACATATCGGGATAGTAAAGCTCTACCTCTTAACCTCTATTGATCCCAACTACAGGGACTGCTTTATATCCTCCATGAATAAGTCAAAGAATATAGATCCATGCAGAGGTACTAGTTGAATAACTAGAGGGATGGCTAATATGTGGCTCTCTGTGGGAGAGCATACCTCTGCTCTAAGTACATCCACCTTCTCCCTAATACCTCCTAGATCCAGAATCTTCACGCTGCTAAATTAGGCCGATACTTAACCCTTAAAAGCATATCTCTGTGTATGAAAAATAGCCTATAGGTCTGACATCATATCCCGGTATGCAGATTCTAATCTAACCTCAGCTGTCTCCAATGTAGTCCTGACCCATGGCTGAATCTGCCCATATAAAGTCACCAGCTCGACCTTAACATTCTTAGTTGAGTGTTGGTAATGCTCTTACTGTATACCAAGCTCTACAAGAACTCATAGGAAACTAACATCATAACTAAAGTAGAAACTAAAGTGGATAGGCGAGGTAGCATTAGAGATACACCCACCGACTATAAAGTAGAAGCCAGGGCTGATGTAGATGTAGCTGGGGTCCCCTCACCTTATGTAATAAAATTTATGGACTCTATCTACTATCCCATCTTACACTACATATTAAATCCCGCATCACCTCCCTGAGTATCACTAGTCTCTACAAGGATTGATGGGCCCTCAGTCTAGGCTAGAGGCTCTGTATTGGGTGCACAGGTATCCTAGGAAGGACTGGGTGAGCCAGATCCTTCATTATATTAGTCTGTGCCACAGTCATTGCCCCTACTTTCTCATCAACACCTAGTACCTCTGGCACACCAGGCTCATCATATAATCTCAGGACAAGACATGGGAACAACAAATTCATTGTCTCACCAAAAGCTCTCTCATGAAGCTTATGCCGAATAATAGTTGTAAAGTAAATATCTTATTTGACCATTATGCTCGCAGTTAATGTAGCTTCATCCCAAGTCAATAAGTTGTTTGTAGCAGTCAGATATAATCTATATCTAATAAGAAACCACCAAAACTTTGCAGAAAAAGTCAGTGTCACGTTCTTAATGATTCTTTGCCCCTTAATCTAAGGGGTATCATCATACAGAGGTGAAATATAGCTGGCGATCCATCTTGACATCTCAATTTTCTCTCTTCTATGCTTAGTATCACACGTAATGTTTCTTTTAAATGTAACTCTTAATCTATAATCACACTCTGCTATGGATGCTGTAGCAACATAATTTAGCCCAAAAAGAACTCGATGAATGGCCGCTGCTAAAATATCCATCATAACCCCTCTTACAAGTTTCTTCTCTAGCTAGGGTTGCTCAGTATACCTCAAAATACCTATGCCTCTAGGCATAGTCAATGATACGATAGAGTGGTATAAGGCGTAGAATTTTCGCACCAATGCCAGGCTTTAAGAACCTAGGGATCTGGCCATCCACCTAACTGATAATTCTCTAAAACTTTCTATAACTGTGGTGCTCTTCTCAACCCAGACCGCTTTATCCTTGCTCCTTATAAATAGCCCTCTTACGCCGATCAATCTCAGTAATATGACTGTCTCTCTAAAAAATAATCCGAAGTCCCTTCATTCACTATTTTGGGTTTACCTTATAAATAGATTTCATCGAGAAACATATGAGGTCAGATGTAAGATCATGCTAAGCTGGTCCCTCTGAGTTAGGAGATGACACCTAGTGTAAAGATGTTTTTACCCTCCGCAGACTGGGGTACAATTAGTGGCTTCTTTTTAACTGCGATACCCTCAGACTGGGGTACTGTTGATGACTCCCCTTGATCCGCAGCCTCAAAATCATTCTCATTTTATGACCCCTTCTTAGATTAGGGGTCTTATGCATCTACCTCTAGTGTTGTATCCAAATCTACCTCCTCCTCATCATCATTACCATTCTCAACAGGCTGGGGAGAGTGTGATGGTGATCTCTTGGCCGACTTTATCCCCAGCCTGGCTATAGCCTGGATAGCCTCGGTATGGGTCCTAGACCGAGTAAAAGCAGACTGTCTACCCCACATTGATTTATCTACAAGTGGTATGCCCAATTTTGCCATAATAATAGGCTCAACTACAGTATACCTCTGGCCCCTATTCACTAGACGTGTCACTCTGGTCGAGCCTACTCTAGTCTGGGCAACTGGGTATTTCTCCTCTGAGCAACTACTCTCGAAAGAGTAAACCCATCACCTAAAAGGTGGAACCTTCTTCTTTGAAGCCTTTTATGCCATTTGTACCTTAAAAAGCAAGTGTTAGTTTCTTAAAGATAGTGAGAGAGTGTAAAACATGAAGAAAAACTCAAAATTTGAAAGCTTTAAATTTTACCTTAATTTTTTCATCCTTATAACTTATAATAAGTCCCAATAAGTCGAATATGCACACATTCAACTAGAATCAACTTTTCACACAAACTAGCATTCAAAACTTTTTGTATTCCTTTACCTTATCAAATTTAACTTTCATTTAGGGCATGATAATAAGGTTTAATTAGTGGAAAATGCCCCATTTTAAGATTTTAGGCTAATTCAAGGCTCCTACATACAAGAATGATGGTTTCTATGCATTTTACATGAGAATTGACATACCAACTTACTTATTTCAAGTTTAGCATTAGATAATACTATTTGGAGCCAAGAAAGTTACCTTTTATTCGAAGAAACGGAGTTGAAATATGAAAAAGTGAAGCAAAACCCAAGATTGAATGCATAGTTAGTGATTTTGGAAAAGTTGGTACCAAGAACAAGTGACTTATTTGCCTTTTCTTAAGTGTGGGGAAGTGGGGTAGTGGGGTAGTTTGAATTTGAGAGAGAAGAATGAATTTTAAGGTTCTATAAGTTAAAATAAATTATGAGGGATTAAATAGGTGGGGGAGGGGGGGTTAGGGTTATTATAAGGCAAGGTGGGCCTAAAATTTTAAATAAAAAATGGGCGCAAAACTAGCCACTTACGACAACCACCTATGGGCCATAGGTGGGCTACTTTTTGGCCAAATTTTCTGCTCTTTAGACTTTGTATTCTAATGCTTTCTATACTACTTATGAGATCATAAGTGATATTTATGACTCTATGAGTAAGTTCATAGGTTAAAGTATAGAAATTCCCTAAATAATCCTCAAAATTCCATCTTTTCAGTTAATACATAACTTACCTGGCCAAGTAGGACTTATAAACTTTGTGAGTTGGTCACAAAGTCCCCTTACCTAGAAGATTATGAATTGGCTAATTTTACCTCATTCCAAGTCATTCCGCATACCATTAAACCTATAAAAAAGAAAAACAAACCTGAACACTAAAATAGTGGGTTGCCTCCTACCCAATGCTTGATTTAACGTCGTGGCACGATGTGGCTATGTTGGTTACTTAGAATTCACCAAAAAGACAATGGGTTGCCTCCATATAATGCTTTATTTAACATCGTGGTACAATGCAGGTACCTTGGTTACTTAGAATTCATAAAGGTACCCAAAAGAATACCCTCCTGGGTCATCAACACAATGAATCACCAACACTGCTCTTATGTTAATTGGTTACTTCATAGTTCTTCAGACGTTGAATGTGACTTCTTTATTATTGACCTTGAACCTGAGCTCTCCCTTCTCCATGTTAACCATCGCTCTACCCGTGGCCATAAAAGGTATTCCCAATATAATGGGAATCTTGAAGTCAACTTTACAATCCAAAATGAGAAAGTCAACCGAAAGGATAAAGATTTCAACTTTCACCAATACATCAAATGAAATGCCCACAGGTTCTTTTACAGTGCAATCTGCCATCAACAATTACATAGTAATTGGTTCTGGAGGGCTTAAGCCCAACTGCTTAAATACAGCCAAGGACATTAGACTAATGCTGGCTCCTAAGTCACATAAATCTCTGGCGAATCTGGATGTACCAATGGTACATGGGATAGTGAATGCATTGGGATCACTCTTTTTCTAGGCCAGAGACTTAAAAGTGACTTCACTATAGTTGTACAATCAACCAACGTCTTCAAAACTAGATGCCCACTTCTTCACCAGTAATTCTTTCATAAACTTGGCATATATAGGCATCTATTCCAAAAACTCAAGGTGAGGGATGTTTAAGATTAGATTTTTCATCATCTTAATAAATCTCTTGAACTTTTCTTCTTTTTTTCTTGTTTCAATCGTTGAGGAAAAGGTGGGGCGGTTTTGGAATTTGTCTAACTGTAGGATCATCAACCTTTTCGTTACCTCACTAACATTAGCATCAACACTTGTCGCCTTGTCATCTCCACAATATATGTCTCATCACCCATAATACTATCATTCTTTGGTACCTCATAAGTAGAAAATAGAGGATCAGTAGTAGACTTACCACTTCGGGTGTTGATAGCAAGATAATGACCATCATTCTTTGGATTTTGAACCATGTTACTCAGAAAGATACCTGGCTGTCTCTGATTCAAAGTAGCTGACACCTACCTAAATTGGGTCAAACCTAAGATATCAGCCTTGATCTATTTATGGCTATCCTTATAACTTTCTTTCCCCTTTACCAGTTTGGTCAACATTTCCCCCATTCTCGATTTAGTATCACAACTGCCCTATGGAATATACCTATCTCTCTGCTCTTTTTAATCACCCCTTTTTCTCCAGTCACTATCACACACCCTACTGCAATATCTGTATCTATATCTATTGTAGTTTTGACCTTGGTTTTATTTCCTTTTGGCTCTATAACCCACTAATTCTCAATCAAGATACTTAGTCTCCTCTTCTATGTTAGACTCATATGCTCTAGCAGCCACACCCTATGACCCTACTATATTCACCTTCTCAAAATTCATTATTGTAAACTGCTTAATCAGCAACTCAATATCATTTTTTAGTCGTGCAATCTCTTATTCTATAGAATCATTAACTACTTTATGTTCACCGAAAACTCCAATAATGTAACACCCCAAGTTTGTACCCCAAATTCTACATGGTGCTAGTGACCCCGAAGGACTACCAGCTAACCTATGACTGGTACTAGCTGTGAGCACTGAATAATAGTAACATTGTAATAATAATATAATTAAAATAAATGTAGAAGTAAGGGCTGTAAATTCTATAAGGTTCATAACTAAAACAAATACTGAGTACTAAAATCTGAATAATGAAATATCTATCTGAAATACTCTAGTTTGAAAGCTTCTAATTGAATCAGTTTGGATTTGATGGTACAAGCCCCCAACTAACTCCGACTACTGTATACTGAAATATTGAAATAATACAATAACTTTGTCCTCAAACTACGAGGACTCGCCCAAGGCCTGCTGCTAAAATAGTGGGCTGCTAAGTGCGGTCGGGTGCCCATACGTCTGAACCTATGATATAAAACATCATAGCATAAAAGAAAGGTATGTGTCAGTACTCTGAATATACTGGTATGCTAAGTGAGTTAGGCTGATATGCATGGGTACATATGCATGAGCAAATAACTGACTGGGTAGCATAAATATAACTGAATGAGAGTATATACATAAATACATAAGCTGTAACTGAGATCATATCAATACTGGATGCTGAATTCTGAACACTGATTAACTGATATTATAGCTTATTGATATTGTAATACTAATAACTTAATGACTATTTTTTGAAAGTCCTAAATCTATAGAACAGAACTGTGTTGAGTTCTATACTGAGTTGTGTAACTGTGTCTGACAGTCCTGATTCTGTAGAACTGGACTAAGTTCTATGCTGAGATTGAAACTGAAACTATGGGAGATCTAACCGATATGCCCTAAATGAGGTAACTGAGTTGGGGTCCAATTTGTAACCCCAATTGGAAGGGTGTCAGTACCGTGCCACGGGTAAAGACAAGTGCTGGGTCACCCTCATTTGGTAGGTGCTCTGAAAAAGAATTGTGGTACCCTCAACTGGCAGGTAGAACACCACATCAACCCTCAACTGCTAGGTTGATGTCTCAACCTACACTGGCTATGTAGTTCTGGAACACAAGGACTGCTTCTAAGGATCACACCCTCTACTGGCAGGTGAGTCCCCATCCTTGGGTTAATTCGGTGCTGAATTCTTCTCACAACTGAATAGACACAAAACTAATTTCTAAACTGTGCTAGGCCAGACTAAACTATTACTGATCATGCTGTCTATCTAAATCAAACTAAATTCATTAGGATTCGTTAACTAATGACGTACTTCTAAGTTCTATTAGCTGACTAAGTTTACTGAGTTTTGAACTGAATAATACTAAGTTAAGTTCTGAATTGAACACTACTGAGTGCTGGACTGAATACTGAATTGGTACTAATTACTAAGGTACTACTATTCATGAAGCTACTGAGAGTGTTTTGTAAATATTGTAACTCTAGATAAACAGCTAGATTTTCGGGTATTGAATACCCCCAGGACTCGATAGCATGAAAAGTAAAGCACTGCATGACTTTAATAGCACAATAGTACTTGTTTACCAATAATGCATTCATTTAGATATTTTTGTCAAACACTAGATATACATGGGCTTGTGTATGATTGAAATCACATAATAACATGACATGCTTGCACTAGTTAATTCATATAAACATTTCGTCAAACACTTGGGAGGCATTGGAATTTCACATATCAATTAATATGTAATACTATCATGGATACTATATTCACTTGAAATTTAAGAGTTCAACATAAAGTTCACATAATTCAATCCACATCTAACTAGTTTTCATGAAACTTGTGATAAATCATGGAATTGAAAACCCATTCAATAACATAGTCAAGATTACATTCAAATCCATCATAAAAATCATGAGATCAATTAACTTGTAGTTTAAAAGAGTTTCCTAAACTCCAAGGGTGGAAGTAAACCCTTGGATAAACACTTCACATACCTTGGTATTCGAATTTGTGAAGAATAATGGAGTGTTCTTTAAGCTTGCTCTTGAAATCAAAGGCCCTAGGGTTTGTTCTTGAGAGAAATTTGAGAGAAAATGGATGTTTTTACCCTAGGAATGACTTAATATTGTGTTTTTGGGGCTGAATAGGGGTGAAAAAAGATACAATTACCCCTAAGGACGCGGGATTTTAATGACTGAAAAAGTGTCCAGTGATGTGCAGCTCGATGTGCCGTATTTATGGGATCTATGCTATGGCCGCCGCGTCACGTAGAGTCTACATCAGCTTACTGGAATTTGATACTGGGAGATGGGGAAAACATTTATCGATGCAATAGTCGATGTGGCGTGTCGATATTATGTCGATCCACTGGTTTAAACTCCTAAACTTGATTCAAACTAGGTCTAAAAAATTCAAAACTTTTTTTGGGATATCTATTGGCATTCCTGATCATGAATCAACCTAAAAATTGATACTTTAAGGTCACAAGGGTTGGGAAATAGGATTGCCAACTTATGAGGCTAAAATAGATTCTAAGTGTAAACACTTAGCTGAAATTTCTAAGTCTGGAACCTATTTTCAAGCTTTAACAGGCTGAGTTAAGCTTAGAATTTTGTGGGGTCTTACAAATAACATATGTGTAGACAACCCTATTAGCATCCCGAGTATGCCACCCTCAATTAGTGAGAGAGATTTGGTCTAGAACCTCAGAAGTTGTTTTCCAACATAATCTCATAAATGCTCATCAAGTGATTGTGTCTGCCATGACTTGAGAACTGATATCCAGGGATTTGTAAAATATCTCAAACATATACTTTCCTTAAATACGATAATTGGATACCATGCTTAAGTTCTTAAATCGAAACCAAGACTCGTACATTAACTCAGAATGTAGATATCTGTAAGTGTATATCTCATCTTTAAGTTGCAATATCCCGACTGGAGGAAAAAAATAGTTTAAGAATTGCCTGAGAAACTCATTCCATGTGGTGATCGATCCTCTCGTAAGTTCTCCCAACCATACAAAAGCTTCTCCAGTCAATGATAAAGGGAACAACCTCAATCTGAGCGCCTCCTGGTCTACCCATGGAATAGTATTAGAAGTGCAGATTCCAACAAAATTAGAAAGATGCATATTTGCATCATCTGTAGCCAAGCCCAAAAATACACCTTTCAAGTTCAAGAGCTGGATCATGGCACTGGTTATGTCAAACTTCACATTATGGGGCAGATCAGGAGGAATGATAGCTCATGTTTCTGTCAGCTCAACGTATGCATATCGTCTTCATCATAATACGACTGAAAATAATGGTATGATAGGATCACTTAAGGTAGACCACCTTAAAATCTATCTCAATTACCATCGAGTGTTACTTGATGATCAATAACCGATCTAAGCCAAGCTAACTCTAACTTCTGAGCTAGTCGGGCCTCCTCTCCCCTTCTCTAGTTAGAAGTATCTACTAATAACTGCTCTATTTTCCTATCCAAGATATTTTAGCGGTCACCCAGAGAAGGTGAAGGTACCGCATTAGGATCATCCCGAACCCCTTTTAAATAGCCTGTGTGTACTAGCTCTGTCATTATATGATTAGGTTGTAGGATTGTCTTTGGGTTAGGATGCAGTAGGAGTGAGAAATTTTCTTAATTCCTTGTGTTTGGCATAACCAGTGTATACCCAACTAAGAATAGAAAAATAAAGACCTGAAAACTCTAACAAACTTCAATCGACAACTCAACACCGTCTTTCCTAGTAATGGCACAAAAATTTTGATGTACACTTAAACTACACCTCCTTATAATGATAAAACGGTCGCTGTTAAAATATAGTAACCCAAATAGGTTGGGTTTGAATCCAAGGGAAGACATAGACTTGTATCTCTAGCTTGCTGAACTCAACGGGCAGAACTGAAAGTAAATGGGGTGTTAGTAGTTGTAATCTCGAACAAGTAACCAGAACTTAAGTTTGATTGTAATCAGTCGAAAATGAGAACTAGGACTGTGTTTCCCCTGGCTTCTCAAATCTGTAGGTTTATCAGGCTTTATTGAACCAACCTAATATCTTACATGCAAAATTTGATAAGTTATGTACCTTCAACTGTCTCATAGACTCATTGACATATTTCACTCTTTACCTTTTGAGTCTCAGGATGCCTCATTACTAACCCTTATCCTAGATCCCAGTTAACTATCACCTTTTGAGTCTCAAGTTATTAGATGAAAACTAATTGTCTTAAGTAGTTAATACTGGTAAGCTTCTTTTGATAATTAACTCCAAATTATTGTTATGATTATCTTTTCCTAGTCATTACTCCTTTGATGGAGTAAGTAGTGATATTCTAGGTGAGACCCTAACAGTTTTAATGCTAATCCATCTATTAAACCAAAGATAATACAATACATGAAAGAATATTGGTTTAGCACAACTTCACACTTGCCTTACATCATTAATCCATCGGGGTTTCCATAACCCTAACAATAGGGTTTAGCTACTTATTTTTGTGAAATTAATAATGGGATTCATGATTGAAGTCATTAAAACAACATCACAATAATCAACAAATAAAAACTAAAGTCTGAAACTGAATTATCAACCAAAATCAGTACAAAGTAATCCCAAGATCAAAATCTAAATCTTGGAATCAAATATATGCTTGTAAGTGTTAAGAGTGTGTAGCCTAACTAAAAAATGTCAAAAGGGTATTTTTAGCATACAAGGAAACTCTAAAAATTAAAAACCAAACAAAAAAAGTAAAATTACAGCCGGTGGCCACTTACTTAGGCCACCTTCAGACCATAGTTGGTCCTTGGTCAGTTCCATACCTCCTGCACAACTCCTAAAGCTCTCTGGGCTTGTAATTGTAGCATTTACTATATCCACCTATGGACCGTAGGTGCCAGGGGTAAGTTCTAGTGTCTTCTTTTTTTCTGCATCTGAACCTCTGGACTTCATTTTTTGGTACCTACTTTGGTCACCTATGCTCGTTAAGTGGCCCATACACCTAAAAATACCTTGATAAGTAGCAATAAACTTTTATTTTCATCTTTTTCTTTAGTTTAGCATTCAAAATATGGTTTACTAAAAAACTTACCCAAAATACATTATAACTCATGATAACTGAATGGTTGTTTTCTGATAGTCCTGATTCTGTAGAACAAAATTGTGCCGAGTTCTATACTGAGCTGTGTGACTGTGTCTGAATGTCTTGATTCTGTAGAACTAGACTGAGTTCTATACTGAGATTGAAATTAAAATTATGGGAGATAATCATCTAACCGACATGCCCCAAAAGAGGTAACTGAGTTGGGGTCCTATCTGTAACCCCAATTAAAAGGGTTTCAGTACCGAACCATAGGTAAAGACAAGTGCTGAGTCACCCTCATCTGGAAAGTGCTCTGAATGAGAATGGTGGTACCCTCAACTGGCAGGTAGAACACCACATCAACCCTCAACTGGAAGGTTGATGTCTCAATCTAAGCTGGCTACATAGTCGTGGAACAGAAGGACTACTTTTAAGATCACACCCTATACTGGCAAGCGAGTCCCCATCCCTGGTTTCACTCGGTGCTCAATCGTACTCCCAACTTAATAGACACTAAACTGATTTCTAAACTGTGTTAGGCTGGACTGAACTATTACTGACCGTGCTAGCTATCTGAACCGAACTAAATTCATTGGGTTTTGTTAACTGATAGAGTATATCTGAGTTTTGTTAGCTACTACTATGGCCTCATCCACTTCAAACCAGCCAATGGGAGATCTATATCTCCTCTTATAAAGCACCTCAAACAGAGCCATCTGAATGCTTGAATGTAACTGTTGTTATAGGCAAACTCTATCAAAGGCATGTGGTTATCCCAACTACCCTTAAATTTAATGGAACACGACCTTAACATATTTTCCATAGTCTAAATGGTCCTTTCTGCTTGACCGTCTGTCTGAGGGTAGAAGGTTGTAGTAAGGTGAACTTGGGTACCAAGACCCTTTTGGAAGGCCTTCCAAAAGTGAGAGGTGAACTGTGTACCTCTATCTGAGATAATGGATAACGGAACTCCATTCAATCTGACCAACTCTCTAACATAGGCTTGGCATAATCCTCGACTGAATAAGAGGTATGGATTGGTAAGAAATGAGCTGATTTGGTTATCCTGTCTACAATGACCCAAATCAAATCATATAGAATACGAGTACGAGGCAAACTCATCACAAAATCCATATTCACCTCCTCCCATATCCAAGTGGGACTACTGAACTCCAGTATAGACCCACTAGGCTTCTATTGCTTGATCTTAACCTGTTGACATATCGATCACTTAGCCATAAAATCTGTAATATCCCTCGTTATCAAACTCTACCAATAAACTTCCCTTCAAGTCATGGTATATCTTGGTGGCCCTCGGATGAATTGCGTAGCGTGCACCATGCACTTCTGTAAGAATCCGCTGCCTCAAGTCATCTATGCCTGGCACACATAGCCGACCTAGCAACACAACACGCCATCTCCCCCTTGGGAGAAAACCTCTACCTTCTTATATTTGACTAGTTCTTTTAACTTAACTAGACTAGGATACTATCCTACCTTTTACTTACTTTGGAAAACAAAGATGATTCTAAACTACTCTACACCCATACACTACCTTCTACTGAATCAACTGAGTGGACACCTAGTTGGGCAAGCTGATGGACTTCCTGAACTAACTTCTTCTTATCATCTTCCACGTAAGCAACAGTACCCATAAACATCATTTTGAGAGCATTAGCCACTACATTGGCCTTGCTCAGAGTTATAGAATACTTATGTCATAGTCTTTTGACAACTCTAAGCATCTTCTCTGATGCAAGTTTTGGTCTTTCTAAGAAAATACATATTGCAGGCTCTTATGGTCAGTGAACACATCAACGTGCACTCCATACAAATAGTACCTCTAAATATTTAAGGCAAAAACTACAACTGCTAACTCAAGATCATTAGTGGGATTGTTCTTTTCATGGGGCTTGAGCTATCTAGAGGCATAGGCTATGACCTTACCTCTCTGCATCAAAACACACCCCAAACATACTATGGAAGTATCATAATATAACATAAATCCATTTAAACCATCTGGTAAAGTCAAAACTGGGGCTGTAGTGAGTCGAGTCTTCAACTCCTAAAAACTCTTCTCACAAGAATCTGACCACTAGAATTTGACTTTCTTCTGAATCAATCTGGACATGAGGGATACAATAGTGAAAAATCCCTTAACAAATTATCGATAATTGCCGGCCAAGCCTAAGAATATCCTAATATCTGATGGAAAAATAGGTTTGGGCCAGTTTCTTACTGCTTTAGTCTTTTGGGGATCAACTCTTATGCCATCACTAGAAATGATATGGCCAAGAAAAGCTACTAAACTTAACCAAAATTTGCACTTACTGAATTTGGCGAACAACTGATGATTTCTGAGTGTCTGCAATACTATTCTAAGATGGTCTGCGTGATCATGCTCACTATGGGAGTAGACAAAAATATCATCTATGAAGACTATGATGAACATGTCCAAGTAATGATTGAACACATGATTTATCAAGTCCATGAAAGCTGCTAGGGCATTGGTAAGACCAAATGACATGACTAAAAATTTTAAGTGACCATATCTAGTTTTAAAGGCTATCTTGGGAATGTCACATTCTCTGACTCTGAGCTGATGATTGCCTGATCTGAAGTCTATCTTAGATAAGTAACTGGCACCCTAAAGTTGGTCAAACAAGTCATTGAGTCTGGGAAGTGAATACTTGTTCTTGACCATGAATTTATTTAGCTGACCATAGTCAATGCACATTCTGAGAGAACCATCTTTCTTACACATGAATGGTGTACCCCACGGGGATATGCTTGGTCTGATAAATCCCTTATCTAGGAGATATTTCAATTGTTCTTCTAACTCCTTGAGTTCTTCTAGAGCCATTCTGTATGGCGGAATAGAGATAGGCTGGATATCTAGAAGAAGGTCAATTCAAAAGTCAATTTCCCTTTCGGGAGGAACTCTGAGAAGATCTTTGGTAAACACATCAGGGAATTCACATGCTACTGACACTGGTTCAAGATTAGGGGTTTCTAAACTAGAGTCTTAGACTCGAACGAAATGGTAGACACATCCCTTAGATATCATTCTCCTTGCGCTAAGTTATTAAACAAGCTGACCCCTAAGTGCTGAAGTACTACCCCTCCACTCTAGGATAGGTTATTCAAAATTTAAAATTGAACAATTCAATTTTTGCAGTCAATTGAAACATAGCATAAATGAAGCCAATCCATGCTGCGAATGTCATTAAAATCTATCATCTCTAATTCTACTAAGTCTGTTGAAGTAACTTTCTGAGACACCATAACCGGACACTTCCTATATACCCGATGGGCTATGATATATTTACCCACTAGGGTAGAAATTGAGAAAGGCTCTGCTAGAATTTTGGGACTGACTCTGAAATCAACGGCTATATATGGAGTTACAAAGGACAGAGAAACTCCTAGATCTAGCAGAGCATAAATATATAAATGATAAATTTGTAATGTAATAGTGACCACATCAAGATAATTTTCCTGATGCTGTCGAGATTGAAGTACATAGAGTCTGTTTGGGCGTTGCCTACTGGTGGCACTAGAAGCCGCACCGTACTGATTTTAGTAACCGGACTGAGATGGGGCATGATTATACTAACCCTGGAAACTTGATTGAGGACATTATCTAACCCTGTGTCCTAGCTTGCCATATTCAAAACATACATCGCTGCCAGATCTGTAGATACCCTGATGGTTTTTACCATATTTCTAGCAAAGTGGTTTGGTTCGAGCACTGCTAATACTACCCTGAGGCTTTGGGCATAGAGCCTTATCTTTGGGTTCATCTCTGAATTTTAGTGCTGGAGCACTGGCTGAGAACGGAGCTGGAACTGAGGATTTTAGGTGAAATTAAGAGCGATTCCCACCCTCTGACTTAGGCTGAGTGGAGTTAAAGCTACCTATTATCGCTCTTTTGTTCTCTCTCTCTCTCTCTCTCTCTCTCTCTCTCCCTATTATTAGCCTTCTTTAATTGCTGAGAATGAACCATAAACCTTGATATATCCATCTTCTTAATCAGCATTGCGGTCCTACATTCCTTGACCACACTATTAGACATACGCAACACAAACTTACTCATCTTAGATCTGCTATCTGCCACCACATAAGGAGCGTATCTGGCTAATTGAGTAAACTTGAGAGAATACTCTTTCACCATTATATTTCCCTACTTTAATTAATAAACTCCAACACCTTCGCTTTTCTCAACTCCAGTGGGAAGATCCTATCTGAAAAAATAGTGGAAAACTCCTCCCATTCTATGGGCCCTACATCATTGGCCCTCTCTGCCTTCTACTACTTGAACCACGAGTAAGAAATATTCTGCAACTGATATACGGCCAACTCAGCATTTTTACTAGTTTTTACCCCCATAATATCTGTGACCTTTTGCACCTGATCAAGGAACTCTTGTGGGTTCTTATCTAACTTAGACCCAGTAAATAAAGAAGGATTTATTCGGGTGAAGTCCCGAATCCTCGCTGTTGTAGTATTGGCCACTGGGTTAGCTAGAATGGTAGTTGGACATTCATTTTGGGCTGCTACTGAATTGGCTAGAGTAGTAAATATAGCCCTAAATTCAGTATGGGATACATTCTTGTCTAGAGGATCTACCTGGATGGGATGAGGGGCCGGCTGATTTTCTATCCTTCTTCCATTTTTCTTGGGAGGCATATTCTGTAAATGGAAGGGATAAAAGGATTAGACTGAGAGTTTAATTTGAGCTTATGCTCACTCACACGACATAAATATTAAAAGAAGGGAAACTTTTCCTAAGAATATCTCGCAGCCTCCTGTCCATAAGTGTGACACACTATACACCCATGCACAAGACTCTACTTGATGTGGCTTTTAGAATTTCTAGGACTCTATTGAACGTTAGGCTCTGATACCAAGTTTGTAATGCCCCGTGTCTATTTCCCGAATGCTACACGATGCTAGCAACCCTGATAGACCACCAGCTAACTCATGACTGGTACTTGCTGTGAGCATTGAATAATAGTAACACTGTAATAATAATATAACTAAAATAAAAGTGGAAGTAAGGGCTAAAAATGCCATAAGGTTCATAACTAAAACAAATACTAAGTACTAAATTCTGAATATCGAAACATCTGTCTGAAATACTCTAGTTTGAAAGCCTCTAACTGACTGAGTTAGGAGTTGATGTGACAAGCCCCCAAATAACTTTGACTACTGCATACGGAAATACTAAAATAATATAATAACTTTATCCTCGAACTATGAAGACTCACCACTAGGCCTGCTACTTATAGTGTGGGATGCTAAGTGCGGTTGGGAGCCTGTACGTCTGAACCTATGATATAAAATATCATAACACAAAAGAAAGGTATGTGCCAATACTTGGAATATACTCGTATGCTAAGTGAGGTAGGCTGATATTCCTGGGTTCATATGCATGAACAAATAACTGACTGGGTAGCATGAATATAACTGAATGAGAGTACATGCATGAATACATAAACTGTAACTGAGATCATATCAATACTGGATGCTGAATTCTAAATACTGATTAATTGCTATCTGAGTTTATTGATACTGTAATACTGATAACTAAATGACTATTTTTTGATAGTCCTAATTCTATAGAATGGAACTGTGCTGAGTTCCATGTTGAGCTGTGTGACTGTGTCTAACAATACTGATTCTGTAAAACTGGATTGAGTTTTGTACTAAGACTAAAACTAAAACTACGGGAGATAATCATCTAACCGATATGCCCCAAATAAGATAATTGAGTTGGGTCCAATCTGTAACCCCAGTTGAAAGGGTAACAATATCGTGCCATAGGTAATGACAAGTGCTGAGTCGTCCTTGTTTGGAAGGTGCTCTGAATGAGAATGGTGGTACCCTCAACTGGTAGTCAAAACACCTCATCAACCCTCAATAGGTAGGTTGATGTCTCAACCTACACTGGCTACATAGTTCTGAAACACAAGGACTGCTTCTAACGATCACACTCTCTACTGGCAGATGAGTCCCCATCCTTGGGTTCACTCAGTTCTGAATCCTACTCCCAACTAAATAGACACTGAACTAATTTCTAAACTATGCTAGGCTGGACTGAACTATTACTGATCGTACTATCTATCTAAACCAAACTGAATTCACTGGGTTTTGTTAATTGATGGAGTATTACTGAGTTCTGTTAGCTAACTGAGTTTATTGAGTTCTGAATTGAATACTACTAAGTTAAGTTCTAAACTGAACACTACTGAGTTCTGGATTGAATATTGAACTTATAACGCCCCAAATCTGGTACCTGGAATGCCACACAGTGCTCATAACGTCGAAGGACCACAAGCTAACCCATAATTGATATTTATAATTGAGTACTGCATAATATACTATATAAATATGGCAAAAAGGCTGAAAGGCCATAGGGTTCAAAATTGAAGACCAATAATAATACTGAATGTGGTATAACAATACCAAAATAATTGAAATAATTGAAAATACTGAAGTCTAAATATCTAGTCTGAAAGCCTTTAAACTATCTGAATGAGGAGTTGATGGGACATGTCCCCACCTAACACCAACTGCTGAAGTAAACTAAGTACTAAAATACAAAAATTATAAAGCATCCTTAAGTGATGAGGACTCACTGCTAATCTACTGCTGCTGACTGAAACCTGAGCTGCTAAGTGTGATCGAGAACTTGAGCATCCGAAACTATGGTATAAAACACCATAGTGCAATATAAAAGTATGCGTCAGTACGTTAGAATGTACTAGTATGAAAGTGAGGTAGGCTGAATGGATTAGGTTTATATGCATGAACTATAACTAACTAATAACATGAATATGAACATGACTGCATAAGGATATATGCATGAAAACATAACTGCAATTGAAACATGGGGATCTGAATACTGAATATACTGATAACATGGATTACTGATAACTGATATAACTGATACAGGGTGACTATTGCTGACAGTATTGATTCTGATGGAGCTTGCTGAGTTCTGTACTGAGTTGAGTGACTATATCTGACAGTCCTGAAATCTGTGGAACTATCTGAGTTTTACTACTGAGATTGAGACTATGGGGGATAGTCATGTAATCGACATGCCCAAAATAAAGTAATATATCTTAGTTGGGGTCCAAACTATAACCCCAGTTAGAAGGGTGTCAGTACTGCGCCACTAGTAAAGACAAACTGTGAGTGACCCTCATCTGACAGTGTCCCCAAAGAAGAATGGTGGGGCCCTCATCTGCCAGTGTTAATGCACCTCATCAACCCTCAACTATTAGTGTTGGTGTCTCAACCTATGCTGGCTATATAGTTCTGGAATGCAAGGATTATTTCTAAGGGTCACGCTCTCTATTGTTAGTGTGTCCCCTTATTCTTGGGTTTGCTCGGTGCTAAAGCCTACTCCCAACTAAATAGACACTGAAGTAGTTATATTGAGATGAACTGGAATGAGTTCACTGAGTTCCGTAGACTGACAGATTGTTACTGAATTCTTTTAACTGACTGAGTTCATGGGATTACTAAATCTTCCTGAGTTATGTAACTGGCTGAGAATACTACTGATCATGGCGTGACTAAGGTTATCGTGAAACTGACACGGGCTCTAGGCGTACAACTAGATTGTCTGGTATAAATACCCCCAGGACTTTATGGGATAAACATAAATCATGGCACAAGTTCAAAAGCACAACAATGACTATTTATATATATCCATAATTCATTGACTAAGACATTTCATAAAACACTTGACATGTATTAGCTTGTACATGAATGGGGATTTCACATTAACATACCATAATGGCACTTTTTCCCTTCACATAGGCATTTTATCAAACACATGGGGAGCATACTTTGGTTATACCATCATCAATGCATCTAATTATCATGATTGCATAAATCAATTTGCAATTTGAAGGGTTTATCATGAATATTATGCAAAGCATCACCTACTAGGATTAATCATTGGAACATGTAATTTAAAACATGAATCAAAACCCCAACAATAAGATGAACATAAATTTCAATTCAAATAAATCATGACTATTCAAAATTCAAGGGTTTAATCATTGGTTCACATGAATCTACACATATAATAACTAATTCCATATAAAATTTATCACCAAACATGGATTAGAATTCAATTAGTCATTATTAACATGAACAAAAGCAAACCCAACACAGGATTGATAAAAATCCATATACTTGAACTTTGTAAAGAGATTCTTGAGCTTCATGGGTGAAAGGGACCCTTGAATAAACACTTGACATAACTTAGAACGTAATTCTTGAGCTTGACCTTGATTCTTGAGAGCTAAGGTTTTGTTTCTTCGGAGAGAATATTCTTGATTTGTGGAAAAGTGAGTAAAATAATAATTTATAATGTTTTAGGGATTAAATCCCGCACCTGGACGTGTTAAAATCTTGAGAAAAGACCAATTTATCCTTGGATGAAATATTTATTTTTTGTCAAAATTTCTCGATTTGGCAGGTTGGCATGATGCGGCACTATCGTATTATGTCACTGGAAATTGCCAACTGGGAACTGGGTGAATGGTGCGATGCGGTGGAATAGCAGATCAGCACTGGATGCGAATTTCATCCATGGCGCGATGCACTAGGGTCGCGTTACCTTACTGGAATTAGACAATTATGAATTGGGTCTTTCGCGCGATGTGCCACTATCGCAGAGAAACACTGGAAATCGACAATTGCTATTTTGACACACTTTGCGACACGCTACTGGCAGAAATGACAGTGTTTAATGACTGAAACTTTAAATCGCCATAACTTCTTACTCGGTTATCGGATTTAGGCAAATTTTGTATTGATGGAAAGTTTATTCAATTTCCCACTCAACAAAAAGTCAAAATCTTGAAAATTCCACATGTACAAAAATATATTCATCTTCAAAGCAAGTCTTTAACATTTTTGGGACGATCTTAAGCTAGGTAGAAACATGAGGTATTACAGAACTGGGACTGATTACTGAGGTACTACTATTCGTGACTCTACTAAGACTATTCTATAACTACTGTAACTCTAGGCAAACAGCTAGATTTTTGGGTATTGAATACCCCAGGACTTGGTAGCATGAAGAGTAAAACACTTCATGACTTTAATAGAACAATAGTACTTGTTTACCAATAATGCATTCATTTAGACATTTTTGTCAAACACTAGATATACATAGGCTTGTGTATGATTGAAATCACATAATAACATGTCATGCTTGTACTAGTCAATTCATATAAGCATTTTGTCAAACACTTGGGAGGCATGGGCATTTCACATATCAATTAACGTGTAATACTATCATGGATACTAAATTCACTTGCAATTCAAGAGTTCAACATGAGGTTCAAATAATTCAATCCACATCTAACTAGTTTTCATGAAACTTGTGATAAATCATGGAATTGAAAACCCATTCAACAACATGTCAAGATTACATTCAAATCCAACATAAAATCCATGACATCAATTAACTTATAGTTTAAAAGAGTTTCTTGAACTCCAAGGGTGGAAGGAAGCCCTTAGATAAACACTTCATATACCTTGATATTCAAATTTGTGAAGAATGATGGAGTGTTCTTGAAGCCTGATCTTGAAATAAAAGGCCCTAGGGTTTATTCTTGAGAGCAATTTGAGAGAAAGTGAATGTTGTTGCCCTAGGAATGACTTAATCTCATGTTTTGGGGGATGAATAGGGGTTGAAAAAGACCCAATTATCCCTTAGGACACGGGCTTTTAATGACTGAAAACTTGTCCAGTGATACGCAGCCCGACGCACCATGTTGATGGGATCAACACTATGACTGACGCGCTATGTTGGCTTACTAGAATTTGACATTGGGAGCTGGGGAAAACATTTATCGATGCGACAGTCAATGCAGCACATTGAGATCGCATCAATCCACCAGTTTGAACTCCCAAACTTGATTCAAACGAGGTCCAAAAAATTCGAAACTTATTCAGGGCCACCTACTTATATTCCTGATCATGAATCAACCTAAAAATCAACTATTTAAGGTCATAAGGTTCAGTAAATAGGATTGCCACCTTATGAGGCTAAAATAGATTTTATGTGTAAACACTTGACTAAAATTTCTAAGCCTAGGACCTTTTTTCAAGATTTAACGGACTGAGTTAAGCTTAGGATTTTACAAGGTCTTATAAATAATATATGTGTCAGCAACCCTATTAGCATCTCGAGTATGCCACCCTTAATTTGTGAGAGAGATCTGGTCTAGAAACTCAGAAGTTGTTTCCCAACATAATCTCATAAATATTACTCTAGTGATTGTGTATTCAATGGCTCGAGAACTGATTTTTAGGGATTTGTAAAATATCTCCACTAAGATCTTTCCTAAAATACGATGATTGAATACCATGCTCAACTTTTTATTAAATCAGAACCAAGCCTCATACATCAACCTAGAATGTAGATGTTTGTAATTATATATCTAATCTTTATGCTGCAATATCCTGGTTGGAGGAAAAAAATAGTTTAAGAATTACCTGAGCAACTCATTCCATATGGTGATCGATCCTCTCGTAAGTTCCCCCAATCAAAATCAGTACAAAGTAATCCCAAGATCAAAATCTAAATCTTGAAATCAAATATATATTTGTAAGTGCTAAGAGTGTGTAGCCTAACTAAAAAATGTCAAAAGGCTATTTAGGGCATACAAGGAAAATCTAAAAATTAAAACCCAAACAAAAAAAGGAAAATTGAGGCCGGTGGCTACTTACTTAGGCCACCTTCGGACCGTAGGTAGTCCTTGGTAAGTGCCAGACCTCTTACATAATTCCTAAAGCTCTCTGGACTTGGCTTTGTAGAATTTACTAAGTACACCTATGAATCATAGGTGCCAGGAGTAAGTGCCAGTGTCTTATTTTTTCTATATTTGAACCTCTAGATTTCATTTTTCCGCACCTACTTTGGTCACCTACGCTCGGTAAGTGGCACATACACCTAAAAATACCTCGATAAGTAGCAACAAACTTCTATTTTCATATTTTTCTTTAGTTTAGCATTCAAAATCTGATTTCCTACAAAACTTACCCTAAACACATCATATCTCACAAAAAAACCTAAACAACTTGCATATTTTCATCGTTTTAAGCATTGAAAGTAATATAAATGCATAGCACATCACTATTGCTTGATCATGACAATATCTCTTTGAACCAATATAGATAGCACGTGAATTAGATTTTACTCTATTGAAATTGTCACATATCCATAAAGGAGAAGAGTCAAGCAAAGAAAAATTTGAGCTAACTCCAATGGTATATCTGTACCAATACGTAAAAATTTTGATCATGAATTTTATGCATGTTACAGTTCTTGAAGTCCTCTTTGTAACAAAAAATTTGTCTCATGATTCAATGGCTCCTACGTCGAGTTATAAATTTTCTATCAGTGTTGCCTAAAGCTGCAAAATAGATCATCAGATTTTGAATTGCGCAAACTTCGATGACATATCTATAAGAATACATAAAGGTCTTTATCATGATCTTATACATATTGTGGATCTTGAAGTTCTCTTCGTAATAAAAAAGGGTTTGATATTTAAAAATTCATATATTGAGTTATGAATTTTCTCTCATAGATGCTCAAAGTTGAGCAAAAAAGAAGTCAAGCAAAGCCAATCTGAGATGACTCCAATGATATATATGTACAAAATCATAAAGGATTTATCATTATTTTTACATATATTTTAGTTCTTGGAGATTTCTTTGCACTAAAAAAGTGGCTCATGATTTAATGGCTCCTACGCCAAATTATGAATTTTTAATACAACCTCTCAAACTTATGAAGCAAACATGTTAGATATAAAAATAAACTTCAGGAAGTAATATAGTCAATTTAAAACCCATTTGGGTTGAAATTTTAATACACAATGGACTTTGAGTTCTATTATTATTGGAACAAGCAACTTGCAAGATATACATTTTTACCTAGGGATGTAAAATTTCCCACAAGAGTGCACAAAGACGGAGAGAAAGCTTGACAAATGGCTAGATCAATTTCAAAATAATTGTTCATGCACAATTAGATTTAGGTCTTTATTTTCGTTTATATTTCAGCTATGGAAGTTTACTTTCAGACTCCACTAACGGTTTGTAATTTGAATACTCCTAGATTGAGACAAGAATTTTTTGACGCAATCTTATAGAATTGTCAAGTCCATGTAATGGTAGGCATAACTTTATCATATTCAACAAGCCATATTTGTTTCTCACCAAACAACGCTCACCGAATCTTTTAAATCCATAATTGACAAGTTTGTTCTCTAATTCTACATTTGTGCTTCACATAGAGTAATACCGTTTCAAGTGGTAATAAGGGTCCTTTCAGAAAGGTCAATCTTACTATAGCCTTTTGAGTGGACTACAGAAGAACTTTTGATTTCTGTCGCACGTTAGCTCATTTCTCTTCAGCTTTTGTTGTCCATAAAAAAGATCTGCCATCTTAATAGGAAAACTGCTTAATTTAGTAACTTTAACATCCAACAAATTCGCAACCTTTTCAAGAACATGTGTAGATGAAACCACATTAGATGCAATTTGAGTTTTAGCTTGCGATAGAGTGATAATTTTGGGTAATTCATTGACTCTTTAAATATTACTCAAAATTAGGGACATTTTTACCCACATCATCAAATTGGAATACTCTTCAGCATATCAAGCATAGAAAAAGAGGACGAGGAATTATCTATCAAGTTGAAACTTTACTTGTTTGTGTTGAAATAGTGAGGCCCAAAGTACAATTAAGCTTTAATCTAAATGTCTTTTTCTCCACAGAGATTCTCAAACTATATAAAAGTGATCATCAATCAATGATGCTTCGCATCAAACTCCTAATTTCCAAGTTTCAAGAATAATTTTTTTTCATGTCAAATCTTGAAGGTTGAGACGTTCTATAAACTAATTTTCCCAAATTCAAGAATTTTTCTACGCCAAGACTTGAGGAAATAGACATAAGATTTCTTATCAAGGATAAAAAGGAAAAATATTCTTCAAGTTTATTGTTGCCTAGATATGATATGGGATGTGCCATGTATTTCTCACTAAAACCTCAAACGAAAGTCATGCATCGAATAGTTCCTTGCCAACTTCAAAAATTTGTCTTGGATAATACAGGATGACCTAATCTTACATCATTGGCATAGGTTCACTCCTTAAAGTTCAATTTTCTGTGGGATGAAACGACTCATAATTTTACCACTCCTGCTAAAGATGCAAACGTTTTGAAATGGTGTAAAATGTTGTGAAATCAGCATACCGGGCATGTAGTGAATTTAAGAATTTATTCTCATAAATTTGAAATGAATTTTGCTGTGATTTTTACACATACTATAGTTCTTGGTTCTATCTACTCAATGAAATAATAAATCATGATTTCATCACTCTTACACCATGTTATAAATTTTACACCACAGACGTGCAAATTTGAAAAAAGAAAAGGTGAGACAGAATTTGAGTTGAGTTTGAAAAAATGAAATCTATATAGATGCATAGAGATTTGGGTTGTGATTTTTTTACATACATTGTAGTTCCATGAGTTATATTTTCAAGGAAATAAGAATTATATGTTTTCAACACTCCTAATCTAAATTATGAATTTTCTATCATAGACGTACAAAACTGAAAAATTATACGAGGTAAAATTTGAGCCGAGTCTTTTGTACAAAAAGGTATAAATGCAAATATGTTTTTGGCCATGATTTTTATGCATATTGCAATTTTGTGCATTTTTATTCCAACGATGTAATTGACTTATAATTTAGCGATATTTATCTCATTCCATGAATGTCAAAGCGTATGGGTTAGGGAAGGCAACTAAAATCTGATTAGCATGTAAGATTTGAAAATAAACTACATAGCACAAGAAGTATTAAATGAAAGGTGTCAATTTTATTACTCCAAGATCGAATACCACTACATCATGATAGTAATCGGAAGAAAAAGAAAACATTCTTATGCAAAACTAAATCTAGGGAAAAGCCTATGGCTAAGAATCTGGTTGCGACTTGTCTCAACGACCTCCTACAGTTCAGCTTGTTCTTGTGTTTTTGTTTCCAATAATGGACTGATTTTCTCAAGGGCATTAATCTCATATGCAGTTATGGTGATACTCTTTTGATTTGTGGACAACTTTTTTTGATGCTCTATAATAAGCGAGATGGTCTTCTTCTTTTGAGATGTCCAGACTTTTAGCTTTTTTCTTAGCTCTTGCAAAGACTTTTTGAAGCTCTTGCAGATTCTTGTCCATCTTGATTTTTCTTTATTTATAGTATGAAGCCATTGTTACAAAACCAAAAACAACTCTTGATAAGAGTCTCTAGTTATCTTCTTAGAACTAGTCAACTTTATAGCATCGTAATATCCATGCTTCTTGGGAAAATCTTCAAGTAAAACCTCTAAAGAAGAAAGATCAATATTGTTGACCTCCCTAGGACCTTCAAGAATCAGAGCAATACCTTTCTCCAACACTTTGAGATTTTTCAAGGATTCGATTGAGAATTGTGTAATACATTCACACAAGGTACGTCATATTCTAGAAATATAAGAAAAAATTTAAAAGTCGAAATAGCCTCTTGTGGTTCAAAATTTGAGCCAATCTACTGCAATAGCTGGACCAAATCCTTGGAGACATTTGAACTTATATTATGATTTTCTACAGCCACCTTATCAGTAGTTAAGACATGTTGCAAAGGTTTAATAGTTTCTGACAACTTTATTGATGGACCCTTATTTATAGATTGAGTTTAGACTTTACCAGGAAAAAGATGAAGACTCTTTGTTACATTAGAGAGATTTGGTCTTGTGACACAATCATCACCAAATGTGTTACTGGAGAAATCCACAAGATCCAACTAAAAAAGTGGAGTTAATATCAAGTAAAAAGGCAAGTTGGGTGGGATCTCGAAGAAATAATTATTACTTGATATGCCAAATTAGTCAAGAGCATTGTTGAACCAACGACACCATCTTTAAAGATAAAGGTATCAATACTTATAAAATCTAAATAAGAAAACTCACAACGTTGGTGTCTTAAGTCCTTATACTTTTTCTTCAATCTCTTCCAGTGTGGTTCTTGGCTAGCATTGCTTTCATTTGAGCTAGAGGTGGAACTAGTAATGAGAGTTCCATTGAGTGAAACAGGTGGTTTGGATGCGTCTTTACAAAATGGTACAATGCCTAGTGACTTTTCAACTCTTTTTTTTATGGCCTAGAAGATTTCTTTCTTTTGTGAACAACGTCAATCACTTTAGAGGTGGTGATATATGTTGCCTTGGGGTTCGCTGAGGGAATCTTAACACCTTTATCCATATGTGTATCATTTTTCTTTGAATTTTTAGATTTAGGAACAACTTTGATAGATTGTAGAGGATTACTCACCTCCACATCGGACTTAGAAGAGTAAGAAAGCTTGTCTTGCTCATCCAACTGAATTTGGTATCCTTTGGTTGATGAAGGAGCATCATCCTTCTTCAAACCTCTTAAATATGATGGGTTGGACACCAATCTAAGTACGAGTCATAAAGGGTCAATTGTGAAATGTACACATTGGTATGTTAAGCTTTGGCAAGTTTTCAAGACGAACACAAGAATCCTAGAGGTGCACCAAAGCTAACACTAAACCAATATAATGGTGCTAAAAACACTGAAATCATCTTGGAATAATCCAAATTATTGACTCAATTGATGAGGTCTATAAGGTTCCACAATCAGATCATTATCATGCCCCAAAGTGATGAAACTTGAATGAAGTCCTATAAAGAAATCACACCAAGACTTGGATAGTTTCCTGCTATCATCCATTTTCACTTGTTTTTTTTTATAGCAAGGTCAAATAAGAAAGTTTATTTATATTGACTTGTTGAAATAACTTGTGAGTAGTCAAATTTCATTGCCTTCTTTTCTTGTAAAGCTATATTTTCACCCCTTATTGCGGATGGTTAATATGGTAATAAGTTTTAAAATTCTCACCTATCTATCCATAAGCATGATGGATGGGAAGGATTACATTACAGTATCCCAATTTTGAAGAGGTGGAGATCTTCCTAAGGCCACGATATATGCTTGCAAGAACTAGAACCGCCAAAGAAAATATTTATCTATGAGCTATCAAGCTTGCAACTTTAAAAACGCTAGCATAAACACAATCAGCCTTCTTATTGAGGAGCAAAAATTTACAAATCCAACATACATGAAAATCCACCAAATAAGTTTTATCTCTGAGTGGTTCTTCCATGCCTAGCTTGAGAAAAGGGGCATTCTCCTTTTCAGTTCATGGTAAAAAGTCCATGATAATATTTCTTAAAGGATCATGATATATCCTTGCCTTCATTTGATTCTTATATGAATTTTATGAAGGCTCAACATATTTTCTTAGCCGTCAAATCTAGAACTTAGTCCAGTCAAGAAAAGAGACGCCATCGATGACACCTTTTGTAAGCCAGTAGAATGTTGAAAACAAGTATGAGCAACTTCAAGAGAGAAAAAGCTTCCCTTGGTCATCTATATTTTTTTATCTCTTTAGCGAAGGGAATAACTTTGTCTTAAAATGATCCATGAACATGAGGTCCTCCAATATTTCTCAATTACCATAAAGATATGTACAACTCTCCAATGTGAGTAAAAACCATAGTAGTTAATGGACACTAATTTTTATAGAAAAACTTGGAGAACATTCTCTAAACACTAATTTTTATAGAAAAACCTGGAGTAAATTCTCATTATGGTCATACGTGAACATCAAAGCGAAGACAGCATCATAAGTCTTGTTGCACTCCAAAACCTCCTTGATGTGGGAAAACATATCTTCTACCCATTCCCAATAGGCATATGGTAACCGAACTTTAAAAAATCCATAGGGATGAACATGACAACTACTAAGGCTTTCATTGCAGCTAGGAGAACTTGCAACAACAATATTTTGATGGTAGAAGATTTTAAAGGAGAGCTTTTTCGAACATTATTTTGCCCAAGAAATTATAAATGACATTCTTTGTTTCTATCATCGATAATTCTATGAGATGAAGGGGAGTGTCCAACGACTTTCTAACAAATAGTAAGATGCCAAACACTGGAGAATAAACTTTCAAGGTGAAAGCTTTGAAACACAAATTTTTCTTGTTGTCCATGATATCAAGGCAAGGGTATGAGGTCTCATGATTGTTGAAACACATCATTTCTAGGAATCAAGTGTGCAAAACACTGTAAACATAAAAATAAGAGAGTTACTTTTAGTGAAAATACAACTTAAAGAAATTTTGAAAGTTTGAGTTTAAAAGAAGAAGAAGAAGAAGAGGAGAATTGTAGCAATCCATGACTAATATGGTTGCAAAATCTTTGCTAGGCTATAATTCTCTATTTTTTATTTTTTTATAAAAAAATCAAACAACGTATAATTTAGCTCTTTCTATATGTAGACATGATTTTTATGCTACATGCACAAAAATTTAAACAAAGCAAGTAGCATACTGCCAAACAATGTTAACAATTACCTGAGATAGTTCGGCATGTATTTTGCTTCAAATTTTGTTTGAATACAATGAAAGCCTACATCTTTGGATTCGATTAAATCAATCAATGTCGCATCCTAGTAGCTTGGTAGTTAAATACACTAACAAACAAGAGCTTTTCTATGAATTTTTTGATGAATCTTTTGTATAATAGAGAAGCTTATGTAGAAGTTCTTGTAAAAATTCTCATTCCGTGTACAAGGAAAGTTGTGGTGAAATTGGAGAAGTGAATCCCTAGTAGATAATAATTCTCAAACTATCACATCAATGGAAAATTACCATACTGAAAAAGATTTCTTTGAAGATAATTTTGATATTTAATACCAAAAGAAAGCTGATATTTTTTTGGGTGCAAAGGTACAAATCAAAATTACTTATTCCTTCGTACAAAACAGCATATCAAGTTGTGATTTTTATTTAATCCATATGGTCCTTCTATTTCAAATCTAGATAGAAGGTTTACGTTTTTGTCTAGTGAGAAGAACTTAAAAAATATTAAACTGATCATTTTTCATACTCATGCAAGAAGAGTAAGAAAAAAATCAAGTTGATCGTTAGTGTGGTCATTTTTTTCTTACTCTTGAAATAATATCATGTTTGTACTTGATTATGGATGAGAAATGAGGATCACTACAAACAAATTATTTGCTGCTTCGGCGAAGACTTTCACTATGCGAATGTGCATTAAGGAAATTTTAGTTAGACCACTACACATGTAGTGGTCTATCTAGAATGTGCTGATGATAAACAAGTACCTTTGAAATCACAAAAATTAAAACACATTCATGAGTACTTCAAATCTCTCTACCAAGTTTTAGCAAGCCTACATATCGACAAGTCTAGAAGTAAGGGGCATTTGTAAACATATAAGTTTTGTTGGATTAAATTCATACAAAATTTGTGTTTAATTCATTTTAATTTGGGATTTATAAATTAACTAGTACATTATATTAAATTCATGATTAAGGTCCATTACACCATCAATTCCACACTAATGCCACGTGTCAAGGTGACTTGGCTTCCTCATAAAATGCTAGGCCATCAAGATGATGACAAATGTTAGATGGTGTGGAAATCCCATTCAAATTCAAGAATAAGCCAAATTCTACTAAGTGTCAAAATGACATAGTTTGGACCATCACTAGCCACCTTCCTACCCCCTACAACTATAAATTAGGAGTTACATAAAGTTCTTCTAAGGAGCAATCAATAGAGTTCTTTCCAAATATATTTTAAAAGCGACAAAACACTTTTCATCATTTCCAGTGATTGAAATACACCTGTAGGAGTCTAAATTATCCTACGATTCGAGAAAGAGGCTACTGAAAGTCCTCAGATCATTCATAATTTTAGGAAAGAAAAATCAAGAGAGTCACAAAATTGTACTCAAAGAATTCATCTATAAAAATTACTTTATTTATTTATTTATCGTTGCAGTTAATTTTTGGCACTTTGAAAATGTTTTGCGAACAATTATCATCTTTCTTACTTTATCTATTTTATCTCCTACAATTTTTCTTTCAACTTCAACATATATTCAAACAATTTCTACTCTTGAATTACGAGTTCAATTCTTTTTCTATCAATAAATGCTTCACAAATAATTTGATCTCAATTGTATCGATAGTGAATGTGGAGAAAATAGTGGGTAGAGTTATTGTGGTCTAATAACTGAGAATTAGGTGTTTTCCAATGTGGTATTGCGGTGGTGGATAATTCTAAGTCATTGGTGCGTATTCAGTGGTCAGTGTGATAGGTTAGGGTGAATTGATTTTACTAGCCAACAGCTCGTCGGTGCGTCGATGTCATAGTGGTGGTGGAAAGAGAATAGAGTGAGGAGAAAATGGAGATTGTAAGTGTGTGTTCGACTAATTATTTTCATAATGGAGGGATTTTTTTTGTTTTCATTGACAAATTGTTATTAGAGGAGATGACTATTAATGGAAAAATTGAAGGAGATTAATAGAGATTTTGTTCATGGTGTTCTATTGAGAAAGGGGATCGTTGGTTACTGTTCATGGAGTGAAAAAATTCAATGTTCTCAGATTTTCCTGATGCGACTTTATTTTTTTCATTGAGAAAGATTTTATTTTCATAGTTCGTTTTTAGATCTAAAATGACGATTTTTTGTTTCTTTCTTAGATCTATGTTCAAAATGCATTCAAAGTGTCATTTATATTTTCGTATTTATTTTATTATTTTTCTTTCACTCTTCATTCATTTCAACTAATTTCTTTGATTTCATTTATGTTCTTGTCCATATATTTGTATCAATGTATAAATAGATATGCATTTGTATATTTGTATTATGGAGTTGTATAATTATATCAGTGAATTTTGTTTGATTGAAGTGTATTTGTTAATGAGTTTATGTGTTATATGTATAATTGATGTCAAATAAAGTCTGAATTTGCAGTTGTATATGTATTTCGTAACAAATAATGAATGTGTATATGTATTTCAAAGAATTATGGTAGTGTTTAATGGGTCTCTGTTATATATGTATTTGAGGTCATAAAAATCATTATGAGATACATATTTGAGAACATAAAAACAGTTTGTATTTGATAAATACATATCTTATGCAAACGATACATGTGTACCAAATGACACATGTTATATAACTTGAATCATACAAATATAAATGACATTTACTTACAAATTACAAATGATAAATTTGGCATATAAATATAAATAATTTACATAAAGTGTATTGTTTGATATAAAATAATATAAAATATAAAAATATAAAATACAAAAAAATGAGAAAAACTAAATATAAAATACAAAGATGGTTTGAGGTGTGAAAACATAAAATATAAAATACAAAAAAGAAGATACAGAGAACAAGAAGAGAAAGACTAGATATTTAAAAGAGAAATCAGGGAGAACTTTTTTATATCATTCAAATATATTTTCAGGTTTGAAACTCATTAAAAAATAAATTTTGAGAATTAATTGGGTGAACATGATTTAAGGAAGCTAAAATTCTTTTTTCTTTTTAAACTCAAGTTGTTACTGAAAATAAGGTAATTAACTGTACTTGTATATGTATTTTATGTTTTATTTCCATCAATTATATATACATGCTACTATTTCAGGTAATTAAGAAAATACTGTATCTAATTTTTAGTTAATGATCCTAGTTGATTATTTAGGAAACTTTGCCAAAAACAAAAAGATCAGGTTAATGACTTAAACTTAAACTATTGTTGGTGAAGTGGTTAAGCTTTTACAATAATGGAGAAATTAATTAGAGTTAATGATTGAGAGTTAGGAACCACAATGGTTGAATTTGAGAAGCTTTTAATCTTTGAAGATCAATTTTTCATTAAACACCTAAATTTTTTGATTGAAAAAAGGATCTGGAAGAGGAGAAATCAGAAGGCTTTGAAGGAAAAAATATTTTTTATTTCAAATTGGGTTAATAAAACTCTGAAAATTGGAGGTAGGGAGGAGGACTATCTTTATTTTTTTTAAGGCTGTGGGGTTGGGGTTTATCACGACTATAAAATTGAGGTCATTATGGCATCTACTTCCGTCCAGCCTTATTAGGTAGTTAAAATCCCATAAAAGTAAAGAAAGATCAAGTAGCAAATAAACTCATAAAGACATGATTTCAAGAACAAAGTCAGGTCATAATATGTAAATAGTATAAGATCCAAAGAAAATACAACTGAATCCCAAAATGAGGTGTCATAAGTGATAAGGGCATCTAAATAAAAGAAAATATCCGAGAATACTATATAAGACTGTCTATGATTGAAAATAAAGACATAAACTAGAATATGAAGAGGTCTAGAGTCAGCTGGGGTAGACTAGTGTTTCGAATGTCAGCTCTCAATGCACGAATCAGCCATCGATGATCATACTTATATCAAGATCTACATCGATAGGGCACAGTAGAGGTGAGTATGGTCCACTTGTACTCTGCAGATATCATAGGCCTACTGAACAAATAGAAAATAATAAAATAAAGTGTACTATGAGTACGTCACCTGTAAATAGAAAAGTTCCTAAACAGCAGCTCTCACCAACTCCACTAACAATTCATAGATATAGAGACAATAAAGGAAACTAGCTACACAATAAAAATACATAGGGGAATACACAACAATCTAAACAATGCAATGAAAATGCAATGAAGATGTGATGATGGTGAAAATCAGTCATACCATGAATTTTCATAGACATCTTCTGAGTCTTCTCGCTTTAAGATAAGACTCATGGGAGGTTTGCAACCAATACACTTTTAATTCTCAATATCATATCTCAACTCACCTCTTCGATTAGTATTCACAAATCAAGGTTTTTGTAAAATATCTCATCAACTCTTCGTCTATTGTTCACAGATCAATATCAAATGTCTAAATGTCTTGTGAGGTGTATATATTAAATAAGGATGAAATGATCATAACCAATTAATATGAAGATAATGATCAATCAATGCGATATAAGTTAGCTTAAAATCAATTCAACATGTTAATGATTCATGAACATAAGCCCTTTTTAGGCATCACCAAGATGAATAGTCATGTAAGACATCAAGTTATCATTTCAAAAATCCTTCTCTTGGGTATTACTATCATGATAAAGGCAATTAATGCTTAAAAAAGGCCTATAATATCTATTCAAGCCTCCGTAAGGGCATCACAACAATAAACATGGCATTTTAATGCACAAAAAAGGTCTACGATGTCAAATAAAGCTCCCCACTCAAACAACATGAAATAAATATCCTCCCAGGTCAACAATAATATACAAATAAGTCCCACAAGAGCACACATAAAAATAATGATCTTAAAATATAATTCCCATGGATATCTCCCCAACTCATAGCATACTTTACATGTTCTTTAACTACCCAACCTAGTTTAAAGAAAGTTAAGCTATAACCTACCACGAAGAGCCAAAAATCCAAGCCTAGAACCTTTAGCATGGAGCCTTTCCTTCTCGAACGGTCATGACATGAGATAAAACTATCAAAAATATAATCTATGTATCAAAGAAAGATAATGATTCCCACATAAGCTATTTTTGAAATGGGTACATAATAAATTTGAAAAACAGGCTCGAAAACAAAAAGAATAAAATCAAAATTTTATTTTAGAAATATATTTTTCATAATAATAGCCACCTATAGCTGAAAACCTACTTGAAAATGAGTTAAAGTGAGGATCAAATTAAAGAAAACCACATTTAAAGATTTATCACCAAAATGCCCAAAATGTATTTTGAAATTAAGAAAATAAGGTGGTTTTGAAGATATAATTAATGGAATTTAATGAAAAGATGAGTTTGAAGCTTACTCAAGATAAAATGGTGAAGAAAACCATAGAAATCACCCATTCCCAAACTCTAAGGTCCAAAAATAATGAAAATCATAAAAATGGACTATTTATACTATTCTATGAACAATGCCTTACGAACTTTGTCAATTCTTTGTATTTGCAAGGGTCAATAGTAATAGGCCAATTAAATGACCATCACATTTGGGGTCATCTCTCATATTTGTAGAGACAGATAACTGGACGCATCGCATTTACGACTGGCGAATTGCGTTTGTGATGAAGAAGCACTTGATTCGATCTCGATAGTCCTTTCTGATCGCGACCACCAACTTACAATTGTGATAAAGAAGATCTTCCTTCTTTGCCTTTGCAGTAGGACCTGCATTCACAAAGAAGGAATGATGCACCAGATATTAACTGTTGCATCAGCTGAATTCTTAACTTCAACGCCTCCAAACATACCCTCGAGATTCAGTTGGGATTCTATAAAAATAAACCATATATGCAACTAAGTTATTTTCAATGTATTAGACTCAATGGAATTGTTGGGGTTTCAAAAAGAGTTTGTTTACAATAAATTTACTCATGGGATCCTTAAAAGTTATTTTAACTAGTGTTGGAACAAAGGATCAAAGTGCAAAATAAAGATTCCAAAGATGAACCAACCCAGCCACTAACCCAAAATTGACATTTCAGATCTAATGAAAATTTTCAAATCACCATTTGACACTTTAAACATAAAATTTTGATTGAAGTCAAACCGATGGATTTTTAAAGCCTCTAAGAATCTCTAAATTTCCCAAATCATTTCTGAATGTATCAGGGACCGTGTCAACCAACCCCACACTATATTACCGATATGTAACAACTATGGAAAAGGATAAAATGGTCCTAATACATTGTAATAAAAATTTCACACTTCTGATTGTCATATTATCACCATTAAAATACTAGTTTGTCCTTCGAATTAAAGGCAAATAAAGTACCTGAGAGGTAAAAACCTGGAGGAGGTCAACACCTTATATGACTCGACCTCCCAAGTAGCCTCCTCAATAAAAAGATATCTCCACTGGACCTTCATTGAATCAATACTCTTAGACCTCAACTTCCTAGTCTACCTACTTTTGATAGCAATAGGTTCCCCCTCAAAGGATAAATCATTCTCTTGTACAATAAAATCCCATCGAATTACATACGCATCATCTAAACGACATCTCTTCAATATTGAAATGTGGAATAGAGGATGGACAACCAATATATGTGGAGGCAAAACTAGCCTATATGCCACATCATCATACTTTTCAAGGATCTCAAAAGGGCCAATGAACCTTGAACTAAGTTTCCATTTCTTCTAGAAACTGAACACACCCTTCATGGCTGAAACCTTCAACAAAATTCAATATTTAATCATGAATGATACATCATGGGCTCGACAATTTGCATAACTCTTTTCCTCACTATTGGCAGCCAAGCCTTTGCTAAATCTGTTACACACGACCCACCAAATCCCTCAACAAATCTTTACCCCAAGGACTCACCTCAAACAGTTTCACAACATCCTGCAGAGGATTTACACCTTCACCTATACAAGCCTTAAAAGGTGACATCTGAATGCTAGAATGATAATTATTATAGGTGAACTCTAATAGAGGCAAGTGCTAGTCCCAATAACCTCCAAAGTCCATGACACATACTTGGAGCATTTTCTCTAGCACATGAATATTCTTCTCAGACTGACAATCGATCTGAGGATAAAATATTATGCTAAAATCAAATTGAGTACCTAACTCTCTTTGAATAGTACTCCAACAACCTAAGGTAAACTAAGTCCTTTTATATGATATTATAGACACAAGGACATCCTGCAATCAAATAATCTCTATAATGTAGATCCTTGACAACTTCTTTGTATTACAATATGCCTTTACAGGTATGAAATGCGTTGATTAGGTCAATCGATCCACAAGCACCCAAATAGAGTTAAACTTTCCCAAGGTCGGCGGTATGCCAACTATGAAATTCATAGTGATCTGCTCCCACTTCCATTTGGGAATGGGCATCCTATCAATTGTACCAATCAGTCACTGATGCTCACACTTCACTTGTTGGAAATTTATAAGCATAGCCATGAACTCGATAATACCCTTCTTTATGCCACCCCACCAACAATACTACCTTAGGTTAGGTACATCTTAGCCACTCTGAGATGAATGAAATATCCAACAATAATCCTCCTACAAGATCAATCTAAACCATTCTCCAACTCTTAACATACAAACTTGACCATTCAACCTTAAACACTATCAGAATTAACAGATGCTTCCTTAGCCTCGCCACTCAACACCTTTTCACTATCACCCTTAATCTATTATCATCAAACTGATGATCTTGGATCTACTCTATCAAAGAAGATCTATAATATACAAATGCAAAATACACATGAGTAAAGAAATATCAAGCCTAACTAACTAGTTAGCCAAAGACTAAACCTCTAAGGCCAAAGGTCTATCTTGGATCAAGAGATAAGCCAAACTCCCCATGATCATCGCCTTTTGGCTCAAGGCATCAATAACCATATTAGTTTCTCAAATGAAAGAGGATGGCGAGATCATAATACTTAAGCAACTTAAGCTAACATTGCTCTCTTATATTAAAATCTAATTGGGTGAATAAATATTAAAGGCTATGATGGTTGGCAAAAATATCACAATGGACTCCATACATGTAATGACACCATAATTTCAATACAAACATAACTATATCCAAGTATAATTTTTTTCATGAGGCTTTAACAGACGAGAGATATATGCAATCACCTTACCCTTCTGCATCAACACAACCTCCAAACGCACACTGGAAGAATCATAGAACATGATAAAACCTACGCCATTCTTCAATAAGGTCAAGATAGGCGTTGAAGTCAATAACTATTTGAGATATTAGAAGCTCTTCTCACAAGCATTCAATCGCTGAAAATAATCTTATTTTTAGTTAACTCGATTAAAGGAGCCACAATAAAAGAGAAACCCTCTATAAAACACCAATAATAACCTATTAAACCAATGATACTCTAAATCTCAGTGGGAGAAGTAGGTCTAGCCCAATCACAAATTACCACTACCTTGGACAGATTGATAATAATTGTAAGACCCCAAAGAGGTCTAATCATTTTAGTCCTTTATAGCATGCCAAAAGAGGTCCCAAACTTAGAAAATTTCAGCGACGTGTTTAGACTTAGAAGTATTTTTAGACTTCATAATAGGATGATCTTATTTTTTATCTTTATGACCTTAGAATGTTAATTTTTACATTGATTCATGATTAAGGGTGTCAATAGGTCATATTGGGTGAGTTTTGGAATTTTCATACTTTGTTTGGGTCATGTTTGGATGGCCAAAACAACAATCCAATGTGATCTTGATGCGTCGCATTGGCTATGGCGTTGACACCATCGACGCGATGCGTCGGCTATCGTATCGATAGAATCAACATGGCCCGTTGCCAAATTTATCACTGGGTAGTTTTTGTGTATTAACTCACGAGTTTCCAAGGGCATATAGGTCCTTTTCTCCTTACCAAATTCAGCTAAAACATGAAATTTAATATCCTAAAGGGAAAAATTCACTCATTATCTCACAAACTCTCTTAAGAACAAACCATAGTTTCATCAAGATTAAGATTAATGATACACCTAAATTACAACTCTCGTTAAAAAGTGTAAGCGGTCGCTGTCAAATATAGAACTCAACTGGGTTGGGTGTCGAATCCACAAGGAATACTATGTTCACTAAGTATTATGGTTGTTATTAGACTGTTGAGCAAAGGTTCCAGAATAAAGTGGGGTTTTGATATATTAATTGTATTCAAATGCTTGTCAGAAAAAGTAATCCAACTGTAGACTGTATTGCAAATAGTAATTCAGTAAGAGTAGTCAAACTAGAGTTATGGTTACCATGATGCTTAAGCAGCTAGGGCTGTGAACCATTTTGAATTCCCAATGAACAATTCTAATTGCAAGAGTAATTAAATTCTATGATTTACCCATTAGTTTCTCAACCTAAATGAGTAGCTTATCCCTTAATTCTTTCAAACTTAAGGAATATATTAATTATTCAACTCTATTCTCACATGGGTTGATCCAATTAAGGAATCTAGCTTCTATCCAAAGATTAAAGCCTTTAGATTTATATAAACCCTTTCTTTTCCCGACAAATACTTTTCTATTCCAACAAATGATGTTCTTGGTCTAACTTTTCAAGTTTACAACCAAGAAAAGTCATTAAAGTGAAGAAGGGTTTATGAAATATCAATTAATCATGGGAATCTACTAGATTCACAACCCCCAATCAGTTGTTCACATCAAGGCTCCCATAACTCTAGTTATGGGAGCTTAGCCACACATCTCCATTAAATAAAGAGAAGAAGTCATTGTGTTATTCATAAATTAATTCAAAATTTACTTATAAAAGTCACAATTATTGTTCTTCAATCTTCAATAGAGAAAATGATGATGAAATCTCGATCCCAATTCTAGAATGAATCTTTGAGAAAAACTATGTAGCAATATGTTTCAAATATGGAATACCCTAATAAAAGATAAAAGATAAAAGATACCTAATAAAACCTAAAACTGGGTATTTATATGTTCCTAGGTAAAAAGAATTTCAAATTCAAATAATATAAATTCCGTGTTTAAAATAATGGCCAAAGTGGTGGTCTGTAGCAAGGCTAACGGTCCACTATTTGGTCTATCGCTGCTGATCCTGGAGGGTCACTTTTTGGATAAGACTGATGCTCTACATGGTGGTACATCGCAAAACTAACGGTCCACCATCTTGGCCGTTACTGATGGTACTTAAGAGTCATGTTCTAGATAATCCTGATGGCTGTATTGGTAGTTCGTCGCAATATTGATGGTCCACCATGTTGGTTGTCGCTGAGCATTTCAAGAGCACTGACGGCCAAAGTGGTGGTCCTTCACAAAACTAATGGTCCATCACATGGTCTGTCGCTAGGTCTTCAGAATTTGTTAGTTCTGCCTTAATCTGATGGTTGAGTTAGTGGTCTGTCGCAAAATTGACGGTCCACCATTTTGATCGTCAGAAGTATTTTTTTGCTAATTTTCTGAGTCTTTTCCTCCAGTCAGCTCCTTACCCCGAAACACAAAAAACTAGTATTTAATGGAACCTTGGTTGCTTGAAAACGTACAGTTTTCCCAAGAAAAAGATGGAAATATTTCGTCAAAAACTGAAACATCAACACCCTTAACTTAAGATAATTGCTTGTCCTTTAGCAACTCAGTATCAAATTGTAAATAAGAACAATACAATGACTGGCATTTGCCACTGAACCAATTCTCACACAACCATTCACTTGTCATCTAAATCGTATGGTTTAACATGTCAGCGTCTCTAACCGACATTATTTCAAATTCAATTCACCTACACAACATGGATATAAGTATCCATAGAGATCAGCCAAATTAAGTATGATTCAAGTTGCCCTCAAAGTCAAGGATATCCATCACTCAATATCTTTTATGGATAAATCACAACCCTCTCACTCATCAAAGAAGTTGCAGACATAGCACATGCACCTACAAGCTTACCCTTATTATCCAATGCCCCCTTATAGCTGAGTTCTAAGATCACACAGGTCTTTTCTAGGCTAATTCTGAGTTATCAGGCTAGGATAGGAGCAAATTTGGGGCAAAACTGACTAAAAGCTATTCTTTAACTCTCTTTGCCAACAAAACAATTCTTCTTACCAAGGCTACTGCTTTGTTAGCTCACTTACCCTTTTCTCATTAATTCATGCTTTACCATAATAGGCACCCTCTTATATATATATATATACAAGAATCAACCACCCTTAACTTAGGTTGAAGCCATAAGTCAAAGTGCACATTGTCTTAACTAGACTAGGGCTAAATTCTCTAATTCAAATTCTAGATAAAATTTCCATTAGATAATTAACAGTCCTACAATAGCCACCCTCAACTTACGTGTTTTGCCTAAGTTTAGGTACACATTGCCCATTACTAGGCCAGGGCCAAAGCTAGGCATCAACAGCTAAAAGAGAGTTAATTAGAATATTTAGTGATAAAGAAAAATTAATAAAGGCTCAACGAAGGGTTCAAAAATGGAAACTTATTTTTGGTGGGGTCAATTATTTTGGCTAATTAGACTAAAAGCACAAGGTGGACTGCCATCACTTCTTATCCCATCAACTACAGAACATCATCAATTGAACTAGGCAAGTTCTAGGTACTATAATATGTAAGAACTAATACAAATACTCGCACACACAGTGGCAACTGAGACATACCTATTCTACTATTCTTCAGATTTACATGACATATCGTGTGTATTTACAGGTTAATGACAATTATAGATTCACTAACAGTTGATTACATATTCTAGGAGACAAAAGTAAATAGTTAAATGGAAATAATCATAGTTAGATTACAATATCATTCATCATCCGTATTCACAATAAGATACTAACACAAGCAACACTTTTATTTCATAGACCAATCTTACCAACATAACAAGACTTATAAAATAAGAAAAATGCAAATCAAAAGTTAAACCTAAATATGTCACTTTTTCTAGATAGCACATGGTAGGGGTACAGAGTGTCAGAAACACAACCCCCCATGGTAAAAGTACCCCACCCCTATAAAAAAACACATGCATTATCCTCAAAGCATTAAATAAAGTACAAAGGAATGGGTATACTTTTATTGCCTCTCTTTTATCTGAGGTGTCTGTGATGTATGGTGAAGATCTTGCGTCCTCACCTAGTGTAATGTTGGCCCCTATGGTGGTAGGGTTACTAAAAACCTCACCCTCCTGGATCGGAGGAAACATTTCTTGAATGATTCCGAACTTTGCCCCCTTGCTGGGGCAGCACTAGTAGATACTCCTGCTGCTTTATTTTCCTCTTTCTTCTTTCTCTTTTCTTTATGTTTCTTTGATTTCTTTTGAGTTCTGTTCATATCATGTTGTTCCTATTCCTTCAGTGTCATTTCTGCTCAATTTCTCCTCTTTTTAGCTCTCTTTGCAACTCGTTCATCCATGTGTTGCTTTTCTTTGTCTTTCACAGGTCTTTCCATCAGGTCCATAATACCCTCATCATCACAACTTGCCACTAAGGATGGGTCAAAAATAGTTTGCTGTGGCATCCTTCCCTTTAACTTCGCTATATCAGCCTTTGCCTGCTCAAATTCAACCATGAAACTGGCAAGATTAGGGAAGGATAGTGCATCTAGCCTTTTGTTGATGTGGTGCTCCATGCTATCCATCCTAGCCTGAATAGTTTGGAATGGACAAATTGCCTCAACTATAATTTCATCAACAAAAGGCTTAAATTTTGACGCCCATTTATCTAACTGTCTCTGAAACCTCTTTTGCAGCTTTACTTATTTTGCAAAATTCTCCTACGTCAACCTATATTCGGAAAAGTCTGCTCCACCCATAGATTGTGCAGAACTTGACCCTGCAGAAGTACCAGGAGGAATATATTTTGTTGGCACATAAGTGGTGATGGGAAATGACATATCTGTGAGAATTTTTATAGCATCAGAAGCTGGTGCAGATTGAGTCTGGTAAGCTGGAGGCTTGGTGACACGTATCTCAAACTTTGAGTCATCTTTTGACTTCTCAATGTCCTATCTATGTGTAGCTAGGATTTCATTGTCAACTCCACGGATCAGGGGCACACCTTCCTATTTGCATAAATTAGTGATTAAGCAGGGGAACGACAATGCACTGGTTGTCTTGTGTGCTCTGATGAACATCTTATCTGCAATAATCTGGGCAAAGTCAACTGAAAGCCCTGAAACTATGATTTCCTCCAATACAACTCTATGGTTATCCAAATTTCCATCACCTTTTGTTGGCATCATCCTTAAGAGAAAAATGGTCCACTTGAACTTGGCCTTGAAACTAATGAAATATTTGCAATAGGCTCTCATGGATTGGTCAACCAAGATGGGTTACCGTCTTCAGACAATAATGAAGCCACCCAAGGCCTCTGAGTAGATGTAGTCCTTAACCTAAACTCAAGATTAGGTATAGCAGGTAGAGCCTCGTACTCTGGCCCGAATAACATCCTATTGACTGTTCAGGCTAAAATATTGATAGTGACTCCTCAAACAGGCACAGACTCACTGTTCAGTAGGCTTGCGATTGATGTCCCCTTTGGGCAGTCCTTTTCTATTAATACAAGATAATTGACAAAGAATTCTCTTACCCAGTTCAGTTGATACGCTCCTGGTGGCCTGCTCATCCATGCTAGTTCATACTCATTAAAACGACATTCCAACGCAGGATATTCATATAGCTCTATTATCATAATATTATGTTCCTCTGCAAATGGCCTTTTTATCCCTCTTACTATAGGTGTCAATACGTCATAGAACTTATCTTTCACTCTCTCTATTTTCCATCTAATCACTACTCGAACTTGAGGATCCTTATGCTTGATTATGTTAGCATCCTCAGGTTTAGTATCCATATCAGTCGCTTTTCTTTACTCTTCCATATTAGTAGCCTCCGTTTTAGCCTCGATGAGCTCGGGTTGATTTGTAGCAACCATTTCCTCATCTGGGCTTGAGATGGTACTGCTTGTACTACTGTTGCTCTCCTCTTTAGACTGAGAGAGCGTGGGAGTTTTCTTTTCACATTACCTGGTGTTGTAGGTAAGTGCAGATTTGCCTCTACCCCTTTGAGATCTTCCTCCTCTATCTGGTGGTATTTTACCATCCATAAAGCCTGAAAAAGAAGTAAAGAATTAGTTCACAACACAAAACAACATAAATAGTGAAAATTTTGATTTGACGGCCACAATGGTGGTCCATCAGGTAATTGATGGTCCATCAGGTAATTGATGGTCCACCAGGTGGTTCGTCAGGTCCTATCCAGAAGGCTTGAAATTTCAGGTACTTGCGACGGTCCATTTGGTGGTCCGTTGAGATAGCGATGGTCCACCATTTGGGACGTCGCATCTTATCTAGTGGGTGTCACATCTGGGTTTGTTGCGACAATCAATTTAGTGGTCCATCGTAAAAGTGACGGTCCAACATTTCGACCATTACACATCCCTCAAATTTCAATTTTCAATTTGCCATTTTGTCGACTATTTAGCATACAACCCCAATTTTTAAGCAATAATTGACACCCACTTCACATTTATACACATTATTTCTTGTTTTTAAACATGTAAGTTACTCAAACTTCACTCACACTGCATACTCAAGTTTCCAAATGTACATCAACTCAAAATAAGAGAATAACACAAGATGGACTTTTAATGAACAAACCACTTAGTCATTCCATATTTTTGCAATTCAAAAAGAGAAGGTTGGAGCTTATACCTTGGTGTTGCAGTAGCTTCTTTCCTACTTGCTTGCAAATTACAAATGCAACTTCTCTTAAAATTCTATATTTGCTCTCAAGGTTGTTTGTGATGAGAATAAAGAAAATAAAAAATAAAAAATAAGGACTCTTAAATAGGGAAAAAAGGGAGGAGAGAGAGAGAGTCCTAGTAAGAGCAAAAGACTTCGGATGCTTTGAATCCCCAGGAATTCGGTCAGTTGAGGAAGTTAGAAAGAGGGTAAAATGTATGTAACTACTCTTTTCCCCCCTTTTAAAACTAATTAGGCCAAATATGGGTCATTTAAATAGTCAAAATTTTTACCTGATCCGAACTAGTGCTAGGGTAATTTCGACGGCTTTAGCGATAGTTCGTCGGACTTACGACGGACTACCAATAGGGCTGTCGCTTCTTACCAGAACATTGTTACTTTAGCTTACTTGCGATGGTCAATTTGGCGGTCCATCAATTTTGTAATGTCCACCACTTTGATCGTCGCTTCTTACCAAAACTTAAGCCACTAGCTTGATTTTTGACAGTCGATGTGGTGGTCCACAAAATTTATGATGGTCTACCATTTTGATCATCAACTTTATCCAGGGATGGGGTCATTGAAGCCAGCGTAAGGTAAGTCGTCCTTCTACCAGATTAGGGTTGATTCGATCATATTTATATTTCATGAGTCTTCTGGCCAGATTAGGGTTGACACAATATTGTTAGTATCCCTTGTCAAGGTGCTAACAGCCTTCCAACTGGGTTCACAGGTTGGACCCCAACTCAGTCTATTATCGAGGTATGTCGCTTAGATGATAACTCCCATAATTACAGTTTCAGTTTTAGTATTCAGTAAAGAACTCAGACAGTTCTATAGAACCATGGCTATGAGTTATCAGTTACACAACCATCAAAATTTAGTACTTCAGTTTCAGTCGAAATATTCAGTTATTAGTATTCAGTTACCAGAACTTAGTACTTCAGTTTTAGTTTAATTCAGACAATGTTATATCGCAGTATTGCATATTCAACATGTTCAGTGGTTATAATTTTGTATGTACTCTCATCCAGTTACGTCATGATGTTCATTCAGTTGGTTATCATCTCATGCATATAAACCTATGTATATCGGCCTACCTCACTTAGCATACTAGTACATTCAAAATACTGACTCATACTCTTTATTTGTGCTATGATGTCTTATATCATAGGTTCAGACGCACGGGTTCCTGATCATACTTAGCAACTCAAGATATTAACAGTAGATTCAGTGGTGAGTCCTCATATTTTGAGGATAGAGTTTATCTATTTTAGTATTTCAATTAGCTCAGTAGTTATTTCAGTCGGAGTTAGTTGGGGCTTTGTCCCATCAACTCTATATTCAGATGGTTAGAGGCTTTCAGACTAGCATAATTAGTTATTCAGTTTTCAAATGTTATTATCGGTACACTCAGTTATTATTTCAATAGTTTGAGAACCTTATGGAATTTTTAGTTATACTTCTGCATATATTTTCAATATTATTATTCAGTGCTCACAGCAGGTACCACTCATGGGTTAGCTTGTTATCCTTCGGGGTCGTAAGCACCGTGTGACATCCAGGGTGTAGATTCGAGGCATTACAATAATACTATCCTTAGTCAGCATATGACCTAGGAAGGAAATAAAATCCATCCAAAACTCGCACTTGGAGAACTTGACATATAACTTTCATCCTGTAACTTTTGAAGCATAGTCCTCAAGTGTCTCACATTGTCAGCCTTAATCTTGAAATAAACCAAGAAATCATCTATATATACAATCACAAAAAACTCAAGATATAGGTGAAATACTGGGTTCATTAACTCTATAAACACTACTAGGGCATCGGTAAACACAAATGACATGACCAAGACCTCATAATGTACATAACGCGTCCAATAAGCCATCTTTGGAATGTCTGAAGCTCTAATCCTTAAATAGTGGTATCCAAATCTCAAGTTAATCTTAGAAAATATAGAAGCGCCTTGAACCTGGTCAAATAGATCATTAATGTGAGAAAGGGGATACTTATTATTGATGACCACCTTATTCAATTCCCGATAGTTAATACATATGCACATAAAAACATCTTCTTCTTCTTCACAAAAAAGATAGAAGCACCCCAAAGGGACACACTAGGTCTAATGAATCCCTTACTCAACAAATCCTACAACTACTCCTTCAGTTTCTTCAACTCAGTCGGTGCCTCTTATAAGGAGGAACGAAAATAGGCATGGTAACCATCTAAACATCAATAGAAAAGTTAATATCATGATCCATAGGAATACAAGGTAACTCTGTAGGAAGTATGTCCTAAAACTCCATAGCAACTCGATAGAATCCAAAGGAGGTGGCGAAGCAACACTAGTTTTGCAGACATAAGCCTAGTAAGACAAAAACCCTTTCTCTACCATATGACAAGCATGTTGAAAATATATAACTCCCATCAGACCCAGATTAAGAGTACCTTTCCATGAAAACCTTGACACATCCTGGAAAACTAAATTCTTGGTCTTGACATAACAATCCAAAATAGCATGGTAGTGCACCAACCAATTCATACCCTAAAAAACATCAAAATCAACCATATCTAGGATAATCAAGTCTACCTAGGTCTCACACCCTACAAAGGTCACACAAGATCAATACATTTGATCCACTACTAAAGACTTTCCTACTAGGTAGAAAATGAAGAGGCACAATAAGGGTATCATATGCAACATCAAAACCAGTAGCAAAGTATGTAGACACATATGAAAATGTAGATCCAGTATCAAATAACACAGAAGTAAGACGATGGAAAATAGAAAGATACCAATGATATTTGCATTAGAGGTCTCTGCCTCAGGTCTCTTAGGTATAGTATAACACTGACCATGTCCAATTTCAGACTGAATAACCCTGCATCCTCTAGTGTGAATCCCCGAGCTCCGCCTTTAGAACTTCAAGTACTACCCTGCCAGCCTATTACCATCTCCAATAACAAAAATATAAGTAGGACAAATGTGAAGCTGAGAACTCTACTGAGTAGAACCATACACTCATCGACATAGTTCTTTGGATATGGCTAATGTTCTCATTTATGTAACAAGATCTACCACCAAACTTAAGCAGAAGAGGCCTAAGAGAACCAGGGTAGCCTCCCAATCCCAAAGAACCATAACTATGCGTCTGCCCGCGTGACCCAATTTCAAACTACCTAACTTCGTAGAAACCACCGACCTACTATTTGAACCTTATAAAGCTACATGCACTAGTCTACCATGATAAGAACAAGAACCCCTACCTCGGGATACATGTCAACTATACTTACCATATTGATGGATCTCCTTAGCATCGCCACCATCTTGAGCACACTGATGAATCAAATGGAGCAACCTGGTATGCTCAACTATATTTTGAAACGAAGTTCATGAAACCATCATCTGAGATGTAGCCAATTGACAAGAATCCTCCAATCCCTTGACAAAATTCCTAATTCACTCTAACTTAATGGAGATACTGGCTATAAAATATTTGGATAATTCATGAAAGTATGCCTCATACTTAACAATAGTCATGGAATCCTACTCTAGGTGATCAAACTCATCTGATCCTTTAAATGGTAAGGCACGGACCTCTCTAGAAAAGCCTAAGAAAACTAAGTTCATTTCATAGTAGGTGAACCCAATGGTCTGAAACTAATAGAAACCTCCACCACTATCCAACCATATCATTCAACTGATAAGTAGTATAAGCAACTCCATGGGACTCTAGGGATCATAGGTTGTACAACCTTTCCTGACAGTCAAGCAAAAACTCATAGGGGTTCTCTCTAAAGTCACCAGAAAACTTGGGAGGAGCTAAGCAAATGAATCTCTTAGATCTCTTTTGATCATTAGAAGACATCATACAACAGAAGCAACGGGAAGAAAAGTGATCCTAGTAGGCAATGAATTAATATGATTGGCTACTACAAAAGATAGCTATACCCATGAAATTGGAATACCATAAGTAGCAGTCGGTCTTAGCGGTTGAGCACCTCTTGAAGTTTGAGAAATAATCAGTATACTTATGGGAACACCATCCCAAGGAGTACCTTTCGAATGACTCAACAGGTGAATCAATAAATCATGTAATACCTGAGTAGTAGCTGAACCCTTTGGGATCTGAGTTAGCCCTATATTCCCTATCTGATAATCCTCAGCATAATCAACTTCAAGATCTAGAGAGGAAACCCTAGGACATCATCTAATTAGGGAAACTTCACTACCCATCCTTTATCTCTGTGTCGGTCATGATCCCTACTCACCCTTGGCTAAGTTCCTAACAATAGGTGTCGGCTCAGTATCCCTAGCATCTCTAGACCTAGTCCTTATAATCCATGTCAAAAAATAGAATACAATTTTAGAAAATAGGGTATGGATAACCCATAGGATAAGGAATCGAATTAGTGAAGATTTTTGTAAAAATACCTTATAGCCGCGCGAAGATAGATATGGAAGTCAATGCACTAATCTGTGAGACTCTACTAAACATTTCGCTCTTATACTTATAAGATTGGTAAAGTTATCTCTTATACCAATTTGTCACGAACTTAAATTTAAGTTTATAATGGCACATACTTTTGCCCAACCTTAGTAGGTAAACCAAATCCAGTAAGAAAAATCAATAGGAAAGAAATAAACCCATGAAGACAAGACTTCAAGAACAAAGTCAGGTCATAATATGTAAATAGCACAGGTTCCAAAGAAAGTACAACCGAATCCCAAAATGAGGTTTCTTAAATGATAAGATTATATAAGTAAAAGAAAAACATCTGAAAAATACTACATAAGTATGTCTCTGATAGAAAATAAATACATAAACTAAAACATAAAGAGGTCCAAAGTCATTTTCAAATTCTAGGGTGCACCAGTACCTCAAATGTCAGCTCTCAATGTATGAATCAACCACTATTGATCACACTTATACCATGATTTGCACCGAAAGGGTATAGTAGGGGTGAGTATGGCCCATTTGTAGTTAGTAGATATTAAAGGTCGACTGAGTAAAGAAGAAAATAATAAAAACAAAGTGTACTATGATCACGTCACTTGTAAATAGAAAAGTTCCCAAATTATAACCCACACCACCTCCACTAACCATTCTAAAACATAGAGACAATAAGGGAAACTAGATAAACAATAAAAATACATAAAAGAATACATAACAATGTAAGCAATGAAAAGCAAACACAATGAAGATGTGATGATGATGAAAATAAGTCATTGCATAACTTTTTGTAGACATTTTTCGAGCCACCGTGCTTAAAGACAAGACCCATGGGGGGTCGCAACCTGTATACTTTCATATTCTCAATCCCATATGTCAACTCACATGTCCGACTAGTGTTTACAGAACAATGTTTTGTAAAATTTCTCATTCACCTCTCCTACTATTGTTCATGGATCAAAAGTTATTTCTTGATGGTATCAATGCCTCGTGATATGTATATATCAAATAAGGATAGAATTCTCATAAACAATTAACGTGAAGATAACTATCAATATATATGATATAAGTGAGCTAAAAATTAATTCAACATATAAATGATTCAGAAACATAAGCCCTTTCTAGGCATCACTAAGATAAATAGTCATGTAAGACATTAAGATATCATTTCAAAACCCCCTCTCTCAGGTACTACTATCACGATCAAGGCAATTAATGCTCAAAGAAGGCCTATAATATCTATTCAATTTTCCGCTTGGGCTTCACAATAATGAACATGACATTTAATACATAAAAAGACCTATATTGTCAAATAACCCCCCACTCTAGAAATATGCAATAAATATCCTCTCAAATCAACAACAATATGTAAATAGGATCACATATGGTCATATGATAAGAATAATGATCCCAAAATATAAATTACATGGATATTTTCCTAACCCATAATATTTTTTACATGCTCGTTAATTAGCTGACCAGCCTAAAGTAAGTTAAACCATAACCTACCTCGAAGAGCCTAAACCCAAGCCTATAACATTAAACACAGGGCATTCCTTCTCAAACAGTCTCGACATGAGCTAAAACTATCAAAAACATAATCTACGCATCAAATGAAACTAATGGTGCATATATTAACTGTTTTTAAAATGGGTCAAAAATTAGTTCAAAAAACAATCTAAAAAATAAAAGGGATACAATCATAATTTTATGTTAGAAATATGTTCTCCATAATAATAGAAACCTATAGCTCAAAAACCGTTTGAAAACGTGTTTAAAATGAGGCTCAAATAAAAAAAAAACTCATTTTAAGCTTTACAGATAAAATCCACAAAATTCATTTTGAAATCAAGAAAATAAGATGTTTTTGAAGATATAATCAATGAAATTTAATGGAAAGATGAGGAGCTTACCCATGCAAGACTGGTGAAGAAAAGCCTAGAAATTGCCCCTTCCCAAGCTCCAAGGTCCAAAAATGATGAAAATTGTAAAAATAAAATATTTATACTATTCTGTGAATAGTGCCTCGTGAACACAGTCAATTCATTGAGTTTGCGAGGGTCAACGATGACTAGAACAATTAAATAGCCTTCACATTTGTGGTCAGTCTCTCGTGTTCGCGGAGGCTGATGACCGGACCTATCGCGTTTTCGACTGTCCAATCTTTTTCGCGATGAAAAAGTACTCGACCCGATCGCTGGTTGCACTATGTTATCGCGATCGCGATGATGAAGATTTTTATTCATTGCATTTGCGCTCAGGGCCCTATGTTTGCAAAAAAAAAAATGATGCACCGGATATCTGTTGTTGCATCATCTGAATCCTCAACTTCAAAGTCTCCGAACGGACTCTCAAAATTCTTTTGGAACCCCACAAAAATATATCATATATGCTACTAGGCTATTTTCGACATTCCAGACTCAATGATAATATTAAATTTTCAAAAAGAGTTTGTTCGCAACAAAATAACTCCTGAGATCTTTAAACGCTTATTCAACAAGTTTTCGAACGAAGGATCGAAGTGGAAAATAAAAGTTTCGAACCCAAATCAACCCTACTACTAACTTAAAATCAATATTTCAGATCTAATGGGACTGTCTTAATTGCCATAGGGCACTCAAAACATAAAATATCGTTCGAAGTCAAACTGATGGCTTTTTAAAGCCTCTAGGGGTCTCAAACTTTCTCAAATCATTGTCGAATGCATCGACAACCATGCCAACCATCCCACACCACATGATAACATGTAACAACAATGAACATGGGCAAAATAATCAAAATATATAATAATAAAATTCACACTTTAGGTTGTTACAGGGTTGCAAGCTATTTAGACTTTAATGGTATAACTACTTTATATTTTTTAACACCTTTGTGTAGGAACTATTTCGTGTAATTTAACACTTGGATGTAAGAATCATCAACTTTTGAACTTGCAACGATGACATCGTGAATAGTGTCTCTTTTGCAAATAAAATCAAACTAGTGTCTAAATGACAAATTAAATTTTCAAAATGACAATGTAGCGAAGAGACCCCAAATGCTATATCAGACTGACCTTTTATTTTGATAACATGAACCATCTCTTGAGAAATTTGACTAGTGAGAAATGTTATTTGTTATAACAAAAACTCGAGATGGTGGTAAGTATTGCTTAAGGAAAATACCACCCACTTCTTCATCAATTAAATTAATTATCCAATAGCTAGTGAGAAAAATCTTCTATCAAACAGATCTTAAAGTAAACTTGGAATTGGGAAAAAAGGGGCACACTAGCATATCATAATGGAAATTCTCAAGTACTTACGGCTCCTTTGATTACTAGTAAGTATTATTCAGGTATTAGTTATGCGCGGGTGGTTTGGTGTGGGGTATAAGGCATAATAGTCTCGAAATAAAATGTAAGAATATTTTATCTTGTATTTGATTGGAGTTATTAGTTAGTATCGAGATTATTTATCCACCATTTATATCAAAATGATGAAATAAGTTATCTCATATATAATAATACATGGTGGGATAACCAATGTTGATATAGCTAATTTCTAAATTAATTTTCATGGAATAACTTGTTTCCAACCAACCAACCCTAGAAATTAGTTATGGAAGTATTAGTCACGTAGAATTTAGCTATGTAAGTATTAATTATGCAGATAATAGTTATTTAATGATTAGTTATGCAAGTACAAGTTATGTTGGTATTAATGTTAGGCAGAAATTACAATAAATGAATTAATTTCTTATTAAGTTTTGATTTGTTGTAAATTAATATACACTATTATTAATACAAAAAAAATAGTATACACAATTATTAAGAAGGCTGGCAAAATAAAAAAGTTTGAAAATTGTTCTTTCAGCTAACAAATCAGACAGTGAAGAAACTATTAAGAAATCACGTGTAATTTAAAAAAGTAAAAGTAATGAAGAAACAATTTAAAAAAAATTAACAACAGACACTGATTCTAAAAGAGTACACCCATTAAAGGATTTTAAAAGTAAATTAATAGGGTAAATGTATAAATGGAAAAAGGATAAATATATCCTTGAATTATGATAAATGATATGTATATATCTTCTATCATACTTTCGATACACATATGCTCCTACCATTAATTAAATGGGACGTATATGCCCTCACACTAATGATAGGGGCATATGTGTACTCAAAGTATGACGGAGGATATATACGTACCATTTATCATAGTTCGGGGGTATATTTGTTCCTTTTTCATTTTAATTTTTTAATTCCATATAATTAACCCAAACCCACTAATCAACTCAATAAATTCACTACCCGATTCGGTCTCAATTAAAATCCAAGAAACGTCTATCTAACAGATGCATTTTTCCTATCCCTATAACGATATACACACAATACAATAACACTCACTACTATCAATTTCTTTCTTCTTCTTTTTTTTTTTTTTAAAAATCATTAACCCATAACACTCAAAAACAACACAATATAAATCGAACTCCTCACGTTTCAATATCAGCAAAATTTTGTCGGAAAAACACTACCTACTAATGGTCATCACCACATGGCCATCGCCTTCGTCGAATCGGAAACCTCACTAGCGAACCATTGTCACATCCCTAACTCCGACCACCTTCGGCCTAATCTCCACTCCCTCCAACCAGTAAATGCCAATTATTAGCAATGACCATTACTGTAATTTGATTGAGATTCACATTTAAGAGAAAAATAGCAGGAGCATCGGATTTGGAACAAACAATAGAGATAAGTTCAAGTTGGTTCGAAATCTGGTTCGATGGATTTTTGAGCTGGATAGTGAATTTGAATTAATTATTTGGGATACAAATATTAAATGAAAAAGGGATAAATTGTAATGCCCCAAGAACCTATCTCGAGACGTCACATGGTGCTCAAGGCCATACGACGCCTCAAGCTAACCCTCTAAGCTTTTCATCACTTTTAGAACTCATTATAGCACAAATCATGCTAGGATAAAGAGGAATAATCATATCATGAACATACTGAAACAAGAAGTAATACTGCCCTGTACAAATAAAATACTGAAATCTCTGTACACGCTGGTACACTAGTCTGACAAAGCCTCTACTACATAGGACTGAGGAGCCATTGGGACAGATCCCCAATTGACTCGTACTGGACTAAAAGTAAACAACCATTTATTAACAAGACAAAATTGGAGACACAAGTCCTCAAACCATGAGGACTCACCAACAGCAGAAATGTAGATGAACGTACTCAAAGATCACTGTCGCTGATGAGACTGTGCACCTGAACCTATATCATGAGGAAATATAGAGTACAAAAGAGTATGGGAGTCAGTACTTGGGAATGTACTGAGTATGTGGGGGTGGATGCAACATTTTAAATAATATCTTAAATGGATAAGAAAATCATGCATGCTGACAATAATAACTCTCTTCGCTTGAATTATTTAAAACATCATTCTCGTAAGTCATTAGTGATAACATATGCTTCATAAATCTCATAAATCATTTAAATCAACTCAAACTCTTTGACTCATGACTTAGAGTGACTTAGTAACTCATGGTACTTAGATCATTATGGACGTAGGAGTTTCTTATAACCGAAATAACTACACCATGTGAGCCGCATGGAGTCCAACATTTTTCCCTTCTAAGGAGAGAACCCCACATTGGCAGGGGTGTGATAATCTTGCTAGGGAGTACAACCTCAATCTCATCATCACAATCTCATACTCATCCTTTGGCCCACAACTATCAACATCAATCCTACGGTGGCACGTAGTTCTGGAGAAATACCAAATTTTTGGCTCAGTGCTAAATACTTCTCCCAGACTCAGCTCAGAACGCGATAGAAAATCCACCTCAATCAATATCAACTCATGGGTCTATCATGATTACCAAAACAATAGTATATCTCATCGATAAATCATATACGACCGTGGATTCCTAACTCGACTCAAATTCAAACAATGTTTCTTAACATCAAGTACATTTATTTATCAAATCATTTCAAATGCCAAAGCTTCAAGGAAACATCATCAAACTCATTCTTGACTTTCAATTCAAATATCGATATATATATATATATATATATATATATTCAATAGTCAAATTTCTTATAGAAAAACACAAATCTTGACACTTATCATAAATCACTTAGAAATCATCAATATATAATGATAATATACATCTCATGGAATAAATACTCAATTTAAGAAGCATGATGGTGAAATAACCATAAATATCAATCTTATTCAACTCAAGTCTCATAAATCATACATAAAGAAATTTGGGTGTAAACCCACTCGCAAAATCATGTAAATCAATAATAGAAAGTAAATCTTTAGGTACAAGAACGAAAGGAGTGTTCTTGTTCAAACTCCACATACCTTGAATTTTGATTTGAAGATGTGGAAACTTGTTTGGAACTCTTCTAACACTTTTAGGCTAAGATTCTTGATGCCTTTGACTTGGGAAACTTAGTTCTTGAACAACTTGGAGAAATTCATGAAAGATTCTCTGAATTTCTTGGAAGAGGATTTGGATTTTGGATCTTGTACAAACCCTAGTTTCTAGGAGATTTTTGGAAGATTGGAAGAGAAAAGAGAAGAAAATGAGTGGCTCTTCTCCACTTTGATATATATATATAAGACCGCATGGGGCGGAAATGACCAAAATGCCCTTTTGAAAAAGTTGAAATTTGCTGATCAGGGCCTGTGACGGTCGATCTGACAGTCCATCAAGTCTCCTGACGGTCCACCAGATTATCCGTCACTCGAGTGCCAAAACTGGAACTTTTTGCCTCGACATGACGATCGAAGTGATGGCCTATCAAGAAATTGAAGGTTCACCAAGTCATCCGTCACTCGAGGGCCAGAAATGAGACATTCTGTCTCGACCTGATGGACCCCTTAACGGTTCGTCAACCTTTTGATGGTCCATCAACTTCGCCATTGCATGATGGCCTGAAAAAGGAGTTACTGCCTTGGCTTGACAGGTCACTTAACGGTCTACCAGGGACCTGACGGTCCACCAGGTCGATCGTCAAACCTGGGCGATCCGATACCGTTGAGTAAAACGGTCATAACTCACTCATCCGATGTCGCATTTTGATGAAATTGGTATCGATGGAAAGCTTATTCAATCACTTTGGAAGTCATATATATACACTCAAAAGGTAGATTTAGGCTTAAGAAACGAACGGGGTTTTATATAAATATACCACCAAACTATGATAAATGGTACGTATATATCCACCATCATACTTTGGATACGCATATGTCCCTACCACTAGTGTAAGGAGCATATACATATTATTTCATTAACGATAGGGGAATATGTGTACCCAAAGTATGACAGAGGATATATACGTACCATTTATAATATTTCGAGAGTATATTTGTCTCTTTGCCAATGTATAATTTTATTATTCAATCCATGTATAACTAATACTCCATAATCTTTAGCCTGTTTAGCCAAACTTATTCTTCTCCAAAGTGCTTATTTTTTTTTAAAGAAAGTGTTTATTTTATAAAAGAGAGGTGTTTGGCCAAACTTTTGAGAGAAACTAAGTTCTTTTGGGGAGAAATGGAAGTTGTTTTTCATAAGCTAAAAGAGTAGCTTCTTCTTACTAAAAACACTTATTTGAAAAGCACTTCAAAAAAAAAAATACACTTAGAAACACTTTTATAAAGCTTGATCAAACATCAATTATTGTTAATTTTTTTTTTTTTAATTTATTGATCAAATACAAATAGCTTCTAAAAAAGCATTTTTCAAAATAAGTTGATTTTAAAAGTTTGGCCAAACGGACTATTATTCCACCTTCTGTCTCACATAAAAATTATACATAGATTTCCTCATGAGTTATTGAAGTATTAATTATGTAGGATTACAAAAATACAACCAAACATTGTTTAAAATTAATACATGAATAATTTCTATTGCCCATGCTTACCAAACTTGTATAAAATTAGTGTTGTATTTTTCATTCTTCTTCTTTTGTATAGAAGAAGTCTACTCTGTGAGTGACAATAACAATAACGACAACAACAATCATAGTAATAAATAAATAAATAAGGGTGCCTCTGCTCCTTTCGTATTAAATATTTTTATTTTTAAGAAAATACACTTTATTGTGGAAAGAATAGACTAGAACCATTTTCATCTCCAAATTAAAACTTAATTCTGAACTTGTTTTTTTGGTAAGAACAAATAATATTAACTAAAATCAAAATACAAAAGGTTCGAGTGGTGCCCGATTAGTAGTAAGGGCTATATGTTGCCCAACTGTAACAATATTACAAACCACAACTTTCTTGGGGTTTTGGGCTAGAGATGACAAAAGAGTTTTAAAATGAGGTGTAGGTGACACAAGTCTTAATAATTGAGTGGAGGTGACAATTACTTTATTATGGATTAAGAAAGTTGGGTAAGTTTGAGAATAACTCAGAAGTTTTTAAATTTATATTTTGATCCAAATGTTTACCTAATATAATGAGAAACAAAGGAAAAAATGCATCTTTTCCTCTCTTCTCATCCATTGTTGTTTTCTCTCTCCTAGAGATTTTTGTTGTTCATTGTTGCTACTACTTTATTCATTATTTTTTGCTTCATTATCATCTTTATCTTCTTCTTGTTGACCATTTTTGTTGTTGTTGTTACCGTTACTGTTGCTATTTGACCAATATCTTAGGTCAAATTTTGTTTTGTACATCACTTTCCACTTTGGCATTACTTCATAGGAGACTTTGGTAAGTCAAATTATGATTTTTAGTTGAAATTGTCATCTCGGTAACTACTATTATGTTGTTTTTTCAACAATAGATAGCACACGAACAGGAATGCAACATAAGAGCCATCTGTTTAAACAGATCTGTTTCAACGAAAGACTCATATGTTGGATTTATGTTTATGGTTCTATAGTGCTGTAATATGAATCGAAAAGATGGATCATCTGTTGCAACATATGACCCATCTGTTGTAACAGATTAGTTATCTGGTGTAACATAATAAACATTTATTGTAATAGATTAGTAACCAGTTGTAACAGAACCTGAACTTGATTAGAACAGACGTGTTGTCTATTGTAATAGGGTAAATATCTGTTGTAATAGATTATTAACCTGGTGCAACAGAACTTGAACTCGATTCCAACAGATAGTAAATATTTATTACAACATATTAGTAACCTGTTGTGATAGAACCTGACCTCAATTCTAACAAATCATTGTCTGTTGCAATAGGTAAGTTATCTATTGCAACAGGTTAATTATTTGTTACAACATGTCACTCATCTATTGGAATCAGTTTCAAAGGTGCCTCAGTACTGTAATATCTATCCCAACAGGAGCTTTATCTGTTGCAACAGATATATAGGTCGTTGCAATAGATGATTCACCTATTATAATAGATGACTCATCTATTAAAATCAGCTTCAGAAAAATAACATGAATCCCAACATGTAAGTAATCTATTATGACTGATTACACATCTGCTGGGATTCATTTACGACACTAAGAAATCACTATTAACTTTTTTAACAAATGACTTTATTTAGGTACCAATAATGGAGGGATCAATAATAATAGGAGTGGATTGTCATGGTCAATCGATCGAGAAGAGCAATTGAAATGTATGGCGTTGGAAGGAGGGTGAAATACAAGAGACGATAACTATGACAGTCCAAAGTAATATTTTGTCTAATGATTTTAAGAAATTAATCATCGGTTATTGTGGACTAAATTGTCAACCGAAAGAACTCATCATCAGCTACATGCACAACTCCTTTGAAAATTAAAGGGTAATGCATTTCAAGATAACTGATCAGGTTCGGTTGCGTGCTTATCTTAGTGATTCATACAGGTCAGTGTTAAGGGTGTACGTGGTTGAAAATACGAGAGAGAATGAGAACCAAAATGTAGAAACAGAACATCAACCAGACATCTTTGATGATAGATTGGATGATCAAGATATGAATATTCTAGATGATGATCAAACACCTACGCCCGTTAATGCGACCAATACGATCGACAGTTCTTCTCGATCGATACAGCCTAGCAATCTTCAAAAATACGGGACCATCTTTTTCAAAGGAATGTCATTCAAGGACAAGAATGAACTACCTACCACTTTATTTATTTCTTGCTTGAAAAAAAATATCAAAATAAAGAAGGTGATTATTTCTAGCAGTGTCTTTAGCTACAAATGTGCTAATCCAAATTGCAAGTGGTGGTTGAGAGCAGTGAAGTACATAAGTTCTAATAGATTCGTCAATCATAAACATGAAAATCATCACATATGTGGTTCAGAGCATATCTCGGGCCAAAATCCTTATGCCACAGCAAAGGTCCTCGATGAATATTTCAAGAGTTGTTTCCTCGATGGCAAAGGCCCATCTACAATGATTATGGTCCATCAAATCCTTATGGAATTGGGTGTACTGGTTAGTTATTGGAAGATATATACAACAATGGAGATTAACAAGGACTTGGTTAGGGGGAAACACGAGCATGGGTATGTGTAAGACCCTACAAAATTCTTAGCTTAATTCAATTCATTTATGCTTGTTAAGGGAGTCCAAAACTTAGAAAATTCTAGCTAAGTTTCTAGACTTAGTTTATTTTTGGCCTTCAAAAGTTGGCAATCTTATTTTGCGAACTTAATGTCCTTTAATGGTCGGTATTCTTGCTAATTCATCATTAGGGGGTCAATAGGTGTTCCCGAACAAGTTTTAAATTTTTTAGACCTTGTTTAGACCATGTTTGGTATCCCAAAATAGTGGACCAACGCGATCTTGGCATGCCGCATCGCCTATCATGTTGGTTAATATTGTTGCAGGTTGCCAGAGCCAAAAGTACTAAGGCTTGGCATGATCATGGCACGATGCGTCGAGTATCGCATTGGTGCCATTGACGCATTGCATCGCCAATTGCCTCGATGCCCAATTTTCAGTCATTAAATGTTCGCATTTTCAGGGGCAAAAGGATCAATTTTCCCACCCCTAGATAAACCCAATAACACGTGATTCAACCACTTTCACCCAAAATATAGTGTTTTTCTCAAGTTTCTCTCAAGAACAAGTTAGGATTTTCAATTGGAGATTCAAATTCAATATTCAAATTCAAGAATCTCTCTGTCAATCTTCATAAATTCAAGAACTAAGGTATGCATAATGTTCATTCATGGATTCCTTTCATCCATGAAGCCGAAGAATCCAGTTTTTAAATCATGTATTATGAATGTTTTGTAGTGGGTTGATTATGTTCATGAGATTATGATTGTATGATTCTCAAGTTGGAATCTTTATTTGTTTTTATGAAACTATGTAAGCATGTGAGTTGAATACTATGAACTTAGTGGTTATGATGTGTTAATTTGATGATTAGGCCTATGCCCTAATAGGTGCATGTAAGGTGTTTGACAAAATGCCTAAGAGAATAGAAATTGTGTATTATGGCTCAATCGTGACCCAAGTGATAAATGCATGCTTTACCCTTATGATCAAGGATGACTTTCATGATATTGTGTGCATTATGAATGTTTGATGAAATGTTCATGAGATTAGGTTGATAAAAGTAATATATATTTATATGCATTTCTATCTATGTACAACATTATGATAACCATATGCTTCATGAAATCCCCAAGTTATTATGTTATGAATTATTGATATTGGTCATGTGTTAAAGAAGTGTCACGTCTTGTCAGTTTCATGCTATCAAGTCCTGGGGGTACTTATACCCAAAAATCTAGTTGTATGCCTAGATCCAGTGTCAGTTGTCAAGATACTCTCAGTCAAGCCATGATCAGTTGAATTCAGTCAGTTATATGAATCAGGAAAACTCAGTAAATTCACTACCTACCAGTCCAGTTCTACTCGGTAACCTTAGTAAATCTCAGTAATCTTAGTGATCTTTATAATCTCAATCAATTATTAGATCTCAGTAGTATTCTGTCAGTCAACAGAATTTAGTGAACTCAGTTCTAATCAGTTAAATAATACGATTAGTAACAGTTCAGTTAAGTTTAAATCAGTTCAGTGTCTCTTCAGTTGGTAGTAGGATTTAGCACTGAGTGAACCCAAGGATGAGGGATCATCTGTCAGTCAGTAAGGGGGGTGATCCTTAAAAGAAATCCTTGCATTCCAAAACTACTTAGCCAGCGTAGGTTGAGATGTACCCTATGAGTTTAGGTATTATATACCTCATTTGAGTTTTCCTACTAAGAGGGGTTGACGGAAGAGACCCTTGTTAGATAGGGTTTACTTACAGCTTGTCTTTACCCATGGCACAGTACTGACACCCTTCCAGCTGGGGTAATAGGTTGGACCCTATCAGTGTAGTTTTGGGGCATGTCGGTTAGATGATTACCTCCCATAGTCTCAATTTCAGATTTAGTCTCAATAATAGAACTTAATTTAGTTCTACAGATACTAGGACTGTCAGATATAGTCGCTCATCTCAGTACGGAACTCAGATAGTTCCATCAGAATCAGGACTGTCAGATACAGTTATCCAGTTCAGTCTAGAACTCAGATAGTTATTCAGATTCAGGACTGTTTGATACAATTTCCTAGTCTAGTAAAGAACTCAGATTGTGTTTTAGTATCAGTATACTTATTTATCAGTTATCAGTAATATAGTACCAATAACCTCAGATATCGGTTACCTATAAACTTCGTAGTTCATATCATTAATGGACTAAGTCATTCAGTATCCCAGTATTAGTACTTAGATATCAGTAAATCCACGTTATTAGAATTTATGAGTCAGTGTTATCACGATCTCAGTTACAGTTATGTATTCATACATGTATTCTCACGTCCATGTTATTCAGTCAGTTAGTATTGTTCAAGCATACGAACCATTTCATTCAGATTACCTCACATGCATACCAGTACATTCAATTATACTGACGCATTTGCCCTATGGTGTTTTATACCATAGGTTTAGAAGCACACGCTCCAAAGCATCAGTAGCATTCCAGTCTCAGGAGTCAGAGTCAGCAATGAGTACTCATCCTTCGAGGACAGGATTATTTCTTTATTATTTTATTACTTAGTTTATTTCAGTAGTTGGAGTTAGTTGGGGACATGTCCCATCAACTCCTTATTCAGACATTTTAGTCAGTTCTAGAGGCTTTCAATAGTATGTTCAGACAGTTATTTAAGTTGTTTTGGTATTGTTATACCATATTTTCAGTTGTGTATCAGTATTGAACCTTATGGCCTTTTATTTTATGTTTCTGCATTTATGATATTATTATTATTATTATTATTATTATTATTATTATTATTATTATTATTCAGTGCTTAGTTACAAATATCAGTCATGGGTTAGCTTGTGATCCTTCGAGATTATGAGCATCGTATAGAATTTCAGGTAATAGATTTGAGGCGTTACAATATGCAGTCCTGGATGCCTACCATTACATAATTGTGTCCACAAATCTCAAAAGTAAGACGTCATTGTATGTTGATGAAGATAGAAGGTTCAAGTACTTTTTAGTTTCCTATGGGCTTGGATTCAAGGTTTTCGATATTTGAGAAAAGGCATAGCCATTGATGGTACCTTCTTGAGGAGAAGGTATAATGGAGTTCTGCTAGCGGCGGTGTCACAGGATGTGAAGAATCACATCTTTCCTATCGCTTTTTGTATAGCGAACAAGGACTATGATGCTTCTTATGGATTTTTTTTGAACAACTACGAAGCTGCATCGAACATACCGAAGAGTTGTGTTTTTTTTTAGGATAGGCATCCAAGTATTCCAAAGATGGGTTCAATTTTCTTCACTTCAGCTTACTTTGGTTGTTTTATCATGCATCTTGGAGAGAATATTCAGACCAACTATCACAACGAAAGGGTCGTGACCCTTTTTTATTGAGCAGCTAAAGCATATAGTAGAGGAGTTTTTAGACTATTTCAATCAAATAATGGATGTGAATCCCAAGGTAGCAGAACTTCTCATACGTGTCAATTTTGAGAGATGAAGCCGAGTGTTCTGTCTAGCAGATAGGTACATTCTTATGAATTTAATGTCTTGTTTGACTTATAAGTTTAGTATAACGTCATACTAAGTGATTCTTTTGTATAGGTACAATATTATGACATCAAACATAGATGAATCGGTGAATTCATTATTTGGTGATGAAAGAGAATTTCCCACAAGGCTCTATTTGAAAAAATAAACAAGAAGTATGGCCAATTTTTTAATGAAAGACGTGTGCAGTTTAAGGGCCCAAGAAAAACCCCATTTGTTCTAGAAATTGAAAAGATAATATCAACGAACATCAGTTTGGGGAATAGATTATTATCTCATAAAATAGTAGATTACAAATTCAGTATAACCGGTCATGGTGATGTTACCATGATCGATCTTCAAACAAGATCTTGTACGTTCAGAGTTTTTGACTTGGACAAAATATCATGTCCATATGCTATGGAAGTGATTTGAGCTAAATACGATCTAAAAATATAGACCTAAAGTTTACGAGCACTCCTCTCAATATTATTTGGTGGAAAAATATGAAATGCCATATAGTGGGCATATTACTTTGGTGCCTCCCGAAGAATCTTGGGTTGTTCATGTAGAGCTTTTGAGAAGATTAATACCTGCTCCATATATTGACCCAAGCACTATCAAATCGGAAGAAAGCCATATAATAGGAGGCGTGGAATCAGAGAATCGTTTTCATCAAGAAGAAACAAGTGCTCCATATGTAAGCACGCTGGCCACAAAAGAACTAAATGCCCGGATCGTAATCCACCATGATTGATGTAATTGTGGAAACTTGTGTTGTTATTTGCTGTGGAATTTTATTTATTTAACTCATTGTTGTGAACGTAATGTTATCATTCATTATATATAAAATATCCTTTTTAATAACTTTTGCATCAATAAAAAGAGGCAAAACATGAACTAAATAATACAGCAGACCATAATTATTTATAACAGATTACCCATCTGTGGCAATTGATGGACATTAGCTAGAAGAACACAATACAGTTTTATTAAACTAGAATGTTTTCCTCCAACAAATGACAAATCTATCGCAACAAATGGATAATCTATTGACAGAAACCCAACTAATGACCAATCTGTTCCAACCCATGGTCCATCTATTAAAAGAACTTAAAAGCCAAAATTACTATTGCTACTGGATTAAAAATTGCTCCTTACCTCCAACTGTCGATATATTAACATATATGTTTAGAAGAAATAGATAGAATGAAAATTGAATAAGAATTAAAAAGCCAAAGTCGACTAAAACTAAATTTTTCATTAAGCGAAAAATAAAATACATTAGGTATAGATCCAATATAGAAAAATTAAAATACATATGCCGAAAAAAAATACATTGTAATTATTATTATCATCATCATCATCATTAATGACAGCTGGCCAATCAACTCGCAGTAGCAGGACCCTCATCATCCTCTACATCTCTCTGAACATCGTCTCTCTTATGGAGAACAACTCCCTCTACAAGTCATTAACCTGCCTCTGAAGTTCCCGCACTGTGTCGCGCAGAATAGCAATGTCCCAAATAGGATCAGCCATATCTAGAACATGCATGAATTGACAAAAAATGTAAGACATAAAAGTAAACAAAAGAGTCAAAATGTAATACAATGTATACTACCAACTGTTAGATTTACACATTAAAAACACTTACCTCAACGAGAAAGGAATATACTATTTGAAGAGAAGTGGTTGAAGATGTCATACGAAAAGAAAAAAAATGCTAAAAATAAATAAAGTAGAGTAGAATAAATATTAAGGAGGGACCTATTTATAGAGGATTGAATCTAGATATGTTAGGCCAAAAGGCATGACTGTTCAGCTCTATTGTATTAATTACATTCATACTGCTGCCATTTTGTTTTCTGTGAAATGTCACAACTTTTTATTTTACATTAATACTTCTCACCTTTAAAAAATGGTTTGATACATGATAACATCCATTATTATTGAGATGTTGTAATAGATCATCCATCTATCACAGCAGATCGTCCATCTGTCGTAATAGATTTACCATCTATTGCAACGAATGGTCTGTCGCAACAGATTTACCATCTGCTGCAGTATCTGTTATAATATATGGATTATCTATTGCAATATAAGGACC